>NC_133975.1:91540289-91843320 GCF_047716275.1 Strix uralensis | reverse complement strand
AAGGTTTTGTCTACTTCTGTTCTGTCCTCCCCAAAGGTGGCTGCCTGGATAAATGAGAAGAATAGCATTGCCCAGGATGATAGCTGGAAGGATCCAAGCAATCTGCAGACCAAACTGCAGAAGCACCAGACTTTCCAAGCAGAGATCATGGCCAATAGAAATCGCCTGGACTCCATTAAATCTGTGAGAGAAGCGGGGTTGATGGCGGGTGGGCAATTGGCATGAAAGTCTACAGAAGTCTGAGTTACAGTGATCTCAAACAAGCAAGGGGGAATCACTGTCCCCTCGCTGACATCATTCACATTGTCTCTGAGGGAACTAGGAAGCTTATTCTTTTAGACCATCAAGAACTGTCTGTGTCCGTCAAGAACTGTCTGTGTCCATCAGTTTCCTTCAACTTCTCTCTTATTGTCTAGTGTGAGCTTGCTGTCTATAGTCACTGTGCATACAATGGAAAGAGATGGGTGCTTTCAATGAGAGATTCAATCCACTGACTTCAGGGACTTCTCTCTGGGGTGAATGCCACTATAGAGGTATACCTGTTTCTTTCCAGCAGGGAACCTAGCTGATAGGATGCACAACTTCAACAAGTCAGTATCCAGCAAAAAGGATCTAGAAGAGTTTTCAAGTGTTGCCTTTGCAGAGACATGCTAGCAGTAGAGATACGAGGGAAGTCTGACAAGCTTTGTCAGATACTTGGCAGAAGCTGTGATCAGATGATAAGTTTGGAAGGACAGACTGTTACATGTTTATTAACCTTAACTTCAGCACAGTGCTTTTCAGCATTAAAGGTAGATTCCCTCCTCAGACTCAGCTGCATACAGTATTGTAGAACCCCCTTTTTCTAAAAAAAAAAAAAAAACTTTTAACCCCTCTTTGTGCAAACACAACAGGGGGTGTAAAGGGTGGAGTTACAATTCTCTGTGAACTAATCTGGTTTTAAAGAGCTGTTTGAACAATCTCTTTCTCATTACTTCTTGACGCCCTGTGTTTTTCATTGGGAATAGCCTTAGTCATTGCTCTTTAGAAGAAAATTAACATGTGCTGTCCTGGTACAGCTTCTTTCTCTTCTGTGCCTCCTCTTCCCCATTGCAAAATGTAGAAGTAACTCTGTTTAACTTTCTAAAGCAAACTTGGTCCCAGCTTAAGGATATACCTACACACACTTCTACCTGATGGAGGTCTTTCTGTGCACCCTCTACCTTTTCTTCTGCCAACATGATAAGCATCTGCAGCTCAGGATTAGAAATGCAGATAGACTTTTCTTACATAATGCAGTGGTACAACAGTATATGGTTAAAAGAGGTTTTATCTCATACAGTGGTTCACTTGTATGAGATAGTTCTCTTTTAACATGCAAGGAAGGGAACAGAAAAGGACATGTGGTTGGACAATCTCAAACAGTGGTCATAGAATGTGGGCCATCACAGAAAAAACTGAGTGCTTGCAAACTAGGTTCCCTGCCAGCTTTTAGGCAATGTAGCTGTTGTGTAATGAAGATTCTCTTTATTCTTTGTCTTCTAATATTGTCTTCTAGGATTTAAAATAATCTTAGAGGCCAGAAAAACAGGAAAATCAGTCTCTGCCCTAGTTTCAATAAGCATTTTGCTTTTATCTGTTTTTTTTTTTGTCTCTGCAGCCTCTATCTGTTATGTCAGGAAGTGATTGATGCAGCTGGCCCTTTACATAGCAGTGCCGGTAGACTTTGTTTATGGAGGCAAAAGTGATGTATTCTGGTGATCAGCAAAGGAAGAAAACTCTGACTGTTCTCTCTGCTATAGGAAGGGGAGAAGATGCTCCATGAGAAGCACTATGCAGCTGAAGCCATTCAGTCTAGACTACAAGAAATGGAAGAGCTATGGGAGGAACTGCTAGCAAGTTGCCAGGATAAGCGGACCAAGCTGCAGGATGCTTACAAGGTAATACAGGGATGCCAGCAGTTGGGTCTTAGTGTCATTTCCAGAGATAGCACAGCTGCCTTGCTACACATCTCATCTATGAGTGTGTCTCTTGATGCAATCAGACATGATTCTTCAAGACCATTAAAGCAAAGAAACTACTAAGTGTGGACTGATTGAATGGAATTAGTGGGAGAATTGGAAATCCCTATGAAGGGAAAAGGATCTGTAGGCTGTATTCCCTTCAGCTTTCTGCTGCTGGTTTACATCGGGATTCCAGAGAGGGATAGATACTGAGGGAAAATGTGTTCTCATATATGTCAGCTTCTACATCTGTCTCAATGACACCTTTTCTTCAACACACTAAGAAGCCCACAGCTGCTTTTCATTCTTCTAGCTCCACGCACATGACTTCTCATGACTGTGAGTTTTGCATGGGCACACTGTTGGTATACAATAGAGTTCTCCCTTTAAATGGCTTCCTTTTAAGGTTCTGTGTCCATCATTTGTATTTGTGCAACACAAGTAAGATTAGCTCTTGATGTTCTCTGCATCTGTTCTTGCATTCATTCTGACTGAATTCTCTTCTTCATTTGGACCACCATCATATCTCGGAAGAGTTCACTGAGCACTGGGAATCTTCTCTGTGGTTTTGTGTAATTGTTACTGAAAGTGGTCAAGATTTTTATATCATATTGTCTGTCCTAAAGGTTTAAAAGACATTTTCTTCTTGCTTGTCCTCAGGGCCTTCATTTTCAGCGAAGTGTAGAGGATATGGAGAAATGGTTGGAAGATGTGGAAAATGAGTTGAAAGCACCATATAGTAACAATGATCTGGTGGTTTTGAACAGTCATCTGAAGAAACAAGAGGAACTGGAGGAAGACATTGCTGGCCATAGGGATCGGCTGCAAGAGCTTGTGGTCACAGCTCAGCAATTCCAGAAAGAGAAACATTTTCTTGCTGATGAACTAGAAGAGAGAGTGGATCAGCTGGTGCAGAGGTGTGTGAATGCCTGGCCTGTCTTCTGCCATCTTTTTCCTATTTTTATCAGCCTTTTCCTTCCCTGCTTATTTTTTTTTTCTTTCCTTCTCTATATCATTCTGAAAAGAACATTTTGCATTCATTTCTTATGAATCTGTGGTCCTCATTGGGTTCCCTTTAAAACCTGCAGATACAAAAGTCTACGTGACCCTCTGCAGGAGAGACGTGGGAGTCTGGAGGCAAGTAGGCTTCAGTACCAGTTCTTCCGAGATGTTGATGAGGAGTTGGCCTGGGTTCATGAGAAGCTCCCCATGGCTTCCTCCAGGGATTATGGCCAATCCCTGGCAACTGTTCAGAGTCTACAAGAAAAGCATCAGGTAATGTCACATGAGAACCATTCTCAGTCTTTAGAATCAAAGAGAAAACACAGAATTCAGTTTGCCTCTGGCAAACTTCATCTGCTGTGCTTTGGCTAATGGGAGTCATGATGCCAGGGATTACTCTTATCCTTGTCTGATAATAATAACATTTTTCAAAGGATATGTCCGTGACTTGGCAACATGTGGGATTCCACGCTGCTTATCATTGCAGTGGGGAGGTACCACACCATATGCTTTTCTGTGGACACATTGGCTCTTTCTGTGGACTGAGTTCAAAACCTGACCTTTAAAACACAAAATAGATTTTACAAACTGTTGTGCATGCCATCGTAGCTTCTTTGGGCAACAGATGCCCTAACATATATGCTTTGAAACTCAGTAAGTACATCCAAGCAAGCTCATTGCTCAGATGTCTCAGGATAAGGTCTCAAGAAAACACCTTTCCCCAAAACTCTTTCTACTCTGGAGGGAGGGAGTTAACAGGATATTATGATGATCCTTAGGCAACCTTCATTCCAGTGGTAGCATTCAAGATAGCTGCTGAATTATTTCACAATGTTCAGATGGGCCATCAGAGAAAGCAATGCCTGGAACACTGTCATCCCAAGTACCAATAAAACAGGAGCTGCCTTCCTAATCGTTTTTTAATAAAGAACACTGTCTCTTTGCAAACATGAGATGGAAGAAAAAAAAAAATCCTGCTAAAAGTTTCCAGCAGCTATTGGTATTTAATGTTAGCATTTAAGTGCCAGGTCAAGTGCCGCTGGGGAAAATCTGTGCAATCTGCAGTAGGGCTGGGAAAAACAGATGATCTTACAAAGTGGGAGTGTGTGATATATATACATATATATAGACAGAGTAAGCCCAAGCATTTGGTGCAATCTACGTGTCTACAAATAAAAATCTGAACTTGCAAAAAATCTGAAATGTCCCCAGGGTAAAAAGTCAAGACTGCTACAGGTGACATACTAGGACAGAAATGAAGTCTTTAAAAAGTTGATTTATCCTAGATGTATTCACAATTTAGTGAAGAATTGCAAAATGTTTTTAAATGCATCTCCCAGAATATTCCCAAGTAAGAACCATGGGTATATTCTGAATAGTTTGCACCTTCTTAGTATTTGGTGTAATTCTCATATTTGTAAAAATTACGTATTTAAGCAAGATGCAGTTGGTGACTTTGAGACAAAAAGCTTGTTTCATCATGATTAAAAGTATAAATGTTGTTATGTGAGCAATTACTACTAAAAATTATGAGCTGATTGACATGGTAGGGAAGTAATTAGGTTCATGGAAGAAAGGAATATTTGAGCTGAATTAAACTGAGGAAATATTTGGGATAAATGAAGGAACAGTGGAGATACTGCTTTAGGCTGCAATTATCTTTGTGTTAATTGGCCAGGTCTCAAAATATTTCAATGAACTATAAGAGTGGGAGATAAAGACCATAATACCAGTGCATAATATAATGGCAATTCTTCCTGCCATTTTGTTTCTTATTCTTCTGGAAGCAGGATTAAAATATAAGCTTTGAATTCTCGATCTTTTAGAAGCTAGAGTCTATACACCTTTTTTTTTAATATTGGCTTACAGGAAAACAAATGTCAGAGGTAATATAACAGTCAAGAATTTACTTAGTTCCACCCTCTATTGTTTGTCTGAATGAGCCAGATTTGCAAAATTCAGTCCTTGGTTTGTTACCACAAAAGAGATTTTGCACAAAATGTATCAACCTGAAAAAAACCCCAAACTGTCTTGCAAAGCTGTATTTACACACAAATAAAATATGTGTACGCACAGCTGCTTGGCTTGGAACAGATTTTCCCCTCACTCCCCCCCCCCCCCCCCCTTTTTTTTTTTTTAATTTCATGTCATTATAAATGAAGTACTGTGAATACATGTTGCTAAATGTTCAACTGCAAAGATGTTCTTCATGCTGCTAGCTTATTATTAATACACAGTACAAGATGTTTTATCATCTTTGCCACTGGATTCCATTCTGCTGGGGTCAAATACGGTGTCACTTTTCAACAACACAGTGACTGTCTTGAAATTAATACGGGGAAGTTAAAGGCAAGATTAGAATCAGAGCTCTTTTCCAGCCAAGTCTGATACTTAAGTTGAAAAAGCAGCTCCTCTCCTCAGAGAGGGTGTCTTCTACATTAACACAGCACTGCAGTCTGACTCTGAAATTGCCTGTTCCATAGCTATGAAAATAAACAGAACAATTGTAAAATGGTGGGGTTTGTGCTCAAGGTGCTCAGGCATAGTTAGCTGTGGAATGCACATCTGCCCACCGACCAACTGGTGGCATGGTCCTTGCCCACCCACACAAATACCATATGAGGGGGTATATGGAGGTATGCATATGGTTTTAAAATCTACCAGTCTTCCAAAATTAATTTCAAATAAAGTTTTTTAGAACTGCTTAAAGTAGTTTTCTTCTCTCCCTTTCCTCTTGCCGGTCTGGTAGTATGTGTACCCAGAGTGTTTGCCAATGGCTGTTATGCAAAGCTGCATCTTCCAAAAAGGTGTTGGCAAGTGATACATACTGATGAGCAGATGAATTGATTGTTCTTCCCTAGTCACATTTTAGTTCAAGAAACACTGTGTAATGGGGTGAAGGTGGCTGTATTTCAGTGGAATCTACAGATAAGAGGTATGTGATTAGTACCTCTTCCTTCCACACTCTGAGGTGGGTACACACCAAGGTTGAAACTTCATGGCTATATTTGATTTCTATAATCACTCCTTCACCCCAGAAAACTCCTCCACTCCACTTTGAGCATTCACTCAACCTTTGCACCTCAGACCCATCTTCGTATATGGAAAACAAATTTATAATGGAATTACATGACTACATTATCTGGTATAAAAATCTCCATAGTTTTTATTTTTGTTCTGTCATTTTACTCTTTACTCTTTACAGAATTTGGAGAATGAGATAAGCAGTCGGGATGCTTTGACCAAAGCAGTGCTCAGTACAGGGCAGAAACTGGTAAGGGGAGGCCACTCTGCCTCCCGCAAGATTATGGAGCATCTGAAGGAGCTTGAGACTTCTGTAGAAACCTTGAAGGCAGAGGCTCAAGAGAGGAGACAGCGGCTCATGCAGTCATATGAAGCTCATCTGTTCCTGAATGAGGTAAAGATGATTCATGAGAGATTTATTTTGGTCTCTCTTTGCTCAAAAGAACCGATACCTATATTGTTGAATGGATGCAAGTGCTGAGATAGGAGCAGAATTCATACTGTCCTGATTTTTCATATCTGGTAAATATGGATGCACTAGAGAAATAACAGTTATTTTCCAACTGACTGAAGTGAGGCATTACCATGGAACCATAATTACTGGGTTCTGGGTGCACATTCTTTATAACAGTGTCTGCTAGATTGCATTACACCTAAGCTGCTCTCTGTTCTTACTGATACGTCTCTTTGGGAATCACTGCTTTTCACTTTTCTTTGTC
The DNA here is from genome assembly GCF_047716275.1 of Strix uralensis. NCBI lineage: Eukaryota > Metazoa > Chordata > Aves > Strigiformes > Strigidae > Strix > Strix uralensis. The sequence continues at coordinate 91,836,593 of NC_133975.1, read as the reverse complement.
TTGACCTAAATCACAGCTGTGTTCAGGCTCATCCCTCTATTTTATACAGCTACTGGAGGTGGAGGCATGGTTGGTAGAGAGGAGCTTCATTCTGGAGACCTCTGATTATGGGAAGAATGAAGAATCCACGCAAGCTTTACTTCGTAAACTTGAAGCTACCAAGCTGGACATGGATGGTTTCAGGCCCCGGATTGAGAAAGTACAGGAAACAGGTGCCAGCTTAATAAACAAAGGCAGCCCAGAGAGGTAGGAAAGTAAAAACAGGCTTCTGCTCCATGTCTAACGGAAATGCCCAGAGAAGGCAAATATAGAAAAGTTCAGCCTTCAGTAGCTGTTTGTTAGCTCATTCAGAAATATGATTTCAGGGGACATCAATCCCTCCTTCCCCACCATCACACACACTCAGGCCCCAAAAAGCTTGATGATTATTTTAATGTTTTCATGACTGTTGTTTTTTAACAACAGGCCAATTAGTGCAGATGAGCTTTGTTGTCCAGTCTATTCCCAGGACTGTCATCTAGGTCTCATTTACCATAAAGATTCAGAAAACACTGTGCTTGGGAAAGGAAATGGACATTCTTGACAATTCACTGGTTTTCATTGCCAGTTTGCTTTTATATCTGGGGAGGAGGAAGTGAAAAGAGCCACCATTTGTATGAGATACTTTAATTTCCTGAACTAGCTGGTTTTAACAGCCTGGCATAACTCACTCCATGATGTTATCTGGTTTCTTCTGTATTTTGAAGGTATTTCAAATTCAACCTGTCAGAAAAGACGATGTTCAGAAAGAACAGTAAACCAAAGGCATACCTTCTGATTCTTGTTCTTTGCAGCCCAGCCATACTTTCAAAGCTCCAGGGGATCCTAGCAGACTATCAGTCTCTCCTACAGAAGGCTGAGACCCGGAGAAAACACCTGCAAGAACAATTCCAGCTCTATCAGTTTGAAAGAGAATTTCAGCTGGTGGATGCATGGCTTTCCAGTAAACAGACTGTAGCAGAGTCCGCTGACTATGGGCAGGACTTAGATGATGTTGAGGTAAAAGAAAATAAAAGGTATTGTATGTATTGTGTGGCAAAGCAGGAATATTTTTGCTGCAATTTTTGTGTAGCTACTGACAGTGAAACATGTTACAGAGACAAAAACTAAGCAAATCAATTATCTCTGCAGCAAGAACTCAGACTGGTTTCTGTCTACTTATACAGGGCTTTCTGGTAGCATCCTCCAACAGAAAAAGTAGGTGCATCAGAAAGTTAGCTTTTTCTTGGGATAAAGTGAGGTCAGCACACTTCACTGCTGGCCCTGATTATAAATTTGACAGGGCCTAAAAATTTGACATGACCAGGGGCATGGTTTTGTAACAATTTCAGTGGAAAACACTGGGATGCAGCGTTCACACTTCTAGCTGCTGATTTAAAGGATAGATTTCCCCTCAGGTCACACAGTGCAGAGAGGTATAATTCATAGTATCCACTCTTCAACAAGTGCTGCCTATGTGGACAGCCTAACAGGTGAAGTTTCTTAGCTTTTGATCTGGGCAGCATCTGTTTGTCAGGATGTGGATGATTGTTCTCTGTGACATAAGATGTTAAATGATCAAAACAACAGATGCCCCCTTCTGACTCCAGATCATCTAGGTTTATCAAGTGATTTGCACTTGCAGACTGCAATACATAGCTTTTGTGTTATACAGTACAGAGAAAGTGATTCCTTCTGCCTTTCTCATAGAGGTATGCAGAAATTCTTATATCTAAGTCTGTGTCCTCATTTATCCTGCAGGTCCTTGAGAAAAATTTTAAAGATTTTGTAAATGAGGTGAAACCTCTGGGACATTCCAAAGTTGTCTCCTTAAATGAGTTAGCATCTAAACTAGAGAAGGAGGGCCACAGCAAGATGGATGTTATCCAGAAGAGAACAAAGCAAAGCAATGAGATGTGGGAGAAACTATGCCATGCCATCCAGACAAGGACAGAGGTAGGAAATATATGAAAAATTGGGGCATTGAATTCTCTGCAGTTTCCCATGTCCTTCGTCCCTTCCCAAACCAATGCATTGCTTATGTTGAAACACAAGGTTTATAAGAGCAATGGGTGTATTCTGTTCTATTCTTTCTTGATTCATTTCCCTTTATAGGGAAACTGCTTACCCTACTGTTCCTGGCAAGACTTATACTTGAGAGATATTTATCAGCCTAGAGTAATTATGCTTTCCTTAATTCACTGCTAGTTCTGGTTTCTTGAAAAACTAAGCCAATCTAACAGTTTACCACCGCTAACAGGAGGCTGGCTCTGGCAGTCACTGGACTCTATTAAACTACTTCAGCTTATTAAACAAGATGAAAACTCTCCAGATTTTTCTGCTGAGTTAGTTGCTTGAAGTCAAAGAAGGGTTATGGGAGAGAAGGTGGTAGAGGACACAGAGCCAAAACCCCTACGTTTCGGCAGCAATTAGCTGTTAAATCAGCTCACCCCCTCTCATGAAACTGCAGTCACGGATGTGTTTGGAAAAGCAAAGAGGACACATAGAACTCAACATTTTTGTGTTGAGAGAGAACGTAAAATGTCAGATGTCCTCAACTCTCTTTTTCACTCCTGTTACATATATATTTTGCTTATGAAGTGGCTCAAGTCCACTATTGTCTGTTAGCAGTAGTAAATGCATGACAGAGTTAATATATAGTTTGAATGTAAAATAGTATTACATTTTTTAATTCTGTCTTTTCAGAAAACCTAATTTTCACTTAACTCCTCTTATTTTCACTGTTTGCAGTGTAGGCCTCTATTCCAAGCAAGTCTTTTAGGACACTTCCTGTGATTGAGAGAGTTACCTTTAGAGGGTAGTTCATGCTCTCCATCTTGATCATTCATCTTACATCAAGATAAATTGCTCTTTGGAGACACCTGTTTGTTTCCATTGACAAAGAGAACTTGGGGAAATTAGGTTAGCTTGAACACCTCACTTTCAGGTGACTTAATTGGGAAGGTGTTTCGCTCCCACTCTTGCTCAGTCTGTACTGCATTAGGACATACTAGGGTTGCCCTTTTCTGTGCTGCAGAAGTGATATATAGTATTATCATTAAATTGTTTCTTTATCCCAGAATCTAAGAGCAGCCCGGCAAGTTCACCAGTATGATCATGATGTGGATGAAGTAAAGGGCTGGATGCAGGAGAAAGAGGCAGTGGTGGATATAGAAGATTATGGATATGATCTTCCAGGTGTACAGACACTTCTCAGCCAGCTTGAAGGAGTAGAGGTAAGGGGATCTGTCATGAAGCAGTAGCAGAAAACCATAAATGGCAAAAAAAAAAAGGAGACTGACACTTGATTTGAAATCCTCTCAAGTGCCTTGTTTGCAGGCCAACAAAAGATAAAGGTATGGCATCCTGAAATACTCTTTGTGCTCACAGAAGGGGGCCTTTTCCTCCTGTTTTAACATTGTGATATTATATTGTTAATGTTTTTGCTTCTAAGGATGAGCTTCTTTTCTAAAATCTATTCCAAATTGTTATTGTGATTCCAAATCTGAACTACAAGAGACTTCAGCTCCACACTTATCAAAATGTTCAGTGTGTCACATCTAAAGAAGCTTCTTTGATGTTTGATATGAATGGTAAAAGGCATAAGGAAGAAACTGAGAGGAAAAGTCTTGACAGAGTCATATTTCCAACCTCTGTGCAGTGAGTGGCTAGAAAAGATATGCCCTCTTTAAAATCTGCTTTTGATAGATGTAAGTAGTGACTTGGACTTACAATCCATTCTGTCTCCATTCCAGAGAGACCTAGGAGCCATCATGAAAGAGCTGGAACGGATTCGGGGAGAGGCTTGGCATCTCAGCCGCACATACCCTCAAGTCAAGGAAAACATCATGGAAAGACTCACAGATGTGGATGCGTGCTGGGAAAATCTGGACAAGAAGTTTCTGGAGAGGAAGGCAAGACTGAGCCAGGCAGAACAAGTCCAGCTCTACTTCAATGACTGCAGGGAGCTGATGTATGTGTTGGCCCCTTGAGAATGGCAGTGGGCCTTATTTCTTGTCTTTCCTATATGGGATTTTCTAAATTACACCTGTTAGTTATTTGACTCCTGGCCCAGGTGCTCTGCAGCTTGCTTGCAAATCTCTTTGAATAATCATGCATGACATCTTCTCAACAGCACTTCGCAGAATTTACCACACATCAGAGGTGGCCATGTCATTCCACTTCAGCACAGTGTGCATGACAAACCCACATTTTTAGACTCTTTCCTAGACAGTCTTGGAGAATTCAGTCACTCTGGATAGATTTGGTAGTCTCACAATTCCAACTGAAAATACTGTTGATTCTGCAGGAAGATGGGGCAGTCTCTGCTAGATAGTCAAGTAATTTGTACACCTGTACAGACACCGGTGCCCATTGTTCTCAGAGTCAAAGCAACAACATTAAAAATAACTTTCTGGAATAAGTTTGCACTTCCTCAAGTGCTGAAAGTGTTTTGCACACATGTGTTTAATGCCATTGCCCATACGCACCCACTCTTCTGTCCATTCTTTTTAGGGGTCATTTTTTGGGAAGAATTCAAGTGCTGGGAAATTCCATGGGGTTTTTTTTCATTTTTGAATCTGAATTAGAACAAAATGCTGAATGCTTAAAGCATCTGCAAAAACGTATATGTTGAGCTAAATGTCTCATTATGTTTAAATCAATCATGCCAAAGTATCTATAAGCAGAGGTCTAATGTAAAAATTGAAATAATGAAAGTATGTTATACTCAAAGTGGCAGACCAACATTAAAATATTATATTTTCTCAGTTTAATGTAATTTTCCTCAAAATTGGTACATTTTTGATGAAAATTGTGGTTTTTAAAATTTCTCACAGAAGAAATATGGACATTTATAATTCAGTGTAGTTAATGAAGGAGTTAATCCATGACATGAGTAGAAATACAAAGACAGTGAAGTGGTTACCACTGATTTCTGGACACTTACTATGCTAAGGAAGAGATCCTGAGCCCAGGTAAATCAAGATGCATTCATTTAAGCCAGTTGAAGCTCATAGAGTAGAAAATGCTTCTTAAAATCTGTCAATATGCTTCTTTGCATGAGTGCTCTGTACGCATATGAAGTACTTTCATGCATGGTGGTAAGGCTGGATGGACATCTAAAAGCCTCTGTGTTCCTGTACCACGTATAAAACCACTGCACATGTGTACAGCCTAGACATTTGCAGGTATAGGTCTTTCTGAGGATTTGAATGTGCAATGCTTCAGTATGTATAGATGCTGCAGCTGCCTTTCTAACAGGCTATGTATTGAAATGGCACTAGGAACATTATTTCAGGTTATAAAAATCCATAGACGTGTGGGTGAACCTTCATCAATGTTTTTATATTCATATATTTTGATATAAGTCTGTATACACGTATCCACAGCCATGGGATGTGTGTGTTCCTGAGTATTCAACAGACCTGGTTTCCTTCCCTTTCACCCCTTTGCCTCTATTCTGTAGGGCCTGGACCAATGAGATGCATGCACTAGTGATATCCGAGGAACTGGCAAATGATGTCCTGGGAGCTGAACTGCTCATCAAGCGTCATGAGGAATACAAGCGTGAGATAGATAAGCAGTGGCTAAAATATGAAGAAATGCAGCAGGCAGGAGGTGACCTGATGAGAAATGGACACTTCATGTCTGTGGAGGTGTGTTGATGATTTAAATATTTTATAAACAAGAGTGAACAAAGACATTAAACAGGCAGGAGTTGCAGCTTTGTCTCTCTTTCAGCACAGAAGAACTAAACAGGAGAATCCAATTTTCTACTATTAAAAGCTGCAGACTTCATGTGACATGTAGAAAAAGAAAACACCTTTTAAAGTTCCTACTCCTCTAAAAACTGATTTTGAAGCTGACCATAAAAGAATAGTCACTGGATTGATCATGCTATGTGGGAGGTAGGGAGGTATTCCACAGAAAAGATGTGAGATAATAAATGAGATTTTAGCATTTAACTACACAAGACATAGGATAAAATATATCACAATGTGATGGAGTGATGTCCCTGAGTACACCAGAAGATATGTAATTCTTCAGAAATGTTATAGAGCTAAAGGGGCAAGAATGTAAAAATTTCTGTGATCCTGCTATCTATGTACCTTTAGACTTTGACCTTTGCAGTGGTCTCAAACTTGTCTTCATACTGTCTGTAGATCCAAAGATCACACCATCAAAAACATCTTCAGAATTCATACAAGATTACGTTATTTCTGTTGTATAAAGAATTAGAGAACTTTCACAGTTTAAGGCTCTCCATTGTTGCTTTGCCATGAATTGATGTATTTGTTGAATCTTCTGGTTCTCACTAGTTCTATAATACAAATTGCCTGGGTATAAAGTTTTATCATGGGAAAGCATATAACAGAATATTGGTCATACAGTATGTGGAATATGCATACAATTATAATATATAGCTATACAACATACAAGCTAAATGAATTCAAGTAAGAAAAATGAGGACTCGGACATCCTTTCTAAACTATGTTAACACTACAAAGTTATCTAGAGGTCATCTTCTGGATCATGAGGGCAGATTACACACTAGTTGACTGTCACATGAAAGTCTGATTGGATTTTTCACCTCCTGGCATTGCAAATGTTATTTTTCCAGATTGAAGAAAAACTGTTAGAGCTGTCGGAGCTGATGAAGAAGGTAAAGGAGAGCTGGGACATGAGGAAACAGTTATATGAAGAAAACTGGGAGATTCAATTGCTCCGCAGAGAGCTAGAACAAGCAGAAGCATGGCTAGCTGCCAAGGAGAGCTTTCTTTCAGATCCTAGCTATGGGGTGAGTAACAACAGTGCAACACTATTGAAATTCCTCTTAGCATATACAGAGGGCTTAAAGCATGTATCAGCTCGGGCCTAAAGTTAATCACAATCTAAACAGTAATGCACCCTTGAGATGCACAGGAGGTCTGTCCTCTTACAGAAGTGAGCCCAGGACAGTTGCTGCATTTTACGTGGTGATGGGCTCCAGGAGGTCGTGACTTCCAGGGGATGATAGAAGACTGGGGAGAACTCCAGACCATTTTTTCACATAATAAGATAACTTGCAGGGGGTTCAACCTTCCCTCTTATGCCGAGAGACAGTTTCAAACAGAAAAAGGGCTTTTCCCCACCTCTTCTTGCTCAGTAGAACATTTTTCACAGATGGCTTGATAGCTAGCTTGTAAATTCCAATTTAAACATCAGCATCCATAGCTTTTTTTTCTTGTTGTTGACTGTCTTCTGATGGTTTATAAGATGGGAAAACAATGTCACAAACTGAGGTATCAAAAACTAAGCAGAGAGCAAGACAGAGGTTAAAGATGCATGTGTTGTAGGGCAGGAATAAACTCTGTGTCTGGCACAAGCTGGAATTCAACTATTTAATCCGTATGTAAGCAGTTACAGTTGGAACCCATGGTACCACATGGCTTTGCAGAAAAAAGTATGCTGTTATTTGAGCTCTTTTTCTCATGTACCGCAGACAGACTGCAAGCTACAGACCTTTCTTTTAAGTGTAAATTAAGATTTTTAACACACTACCAGGAGTTTAGACAATCAATTACAAAAATTTCAGAATCATCATTTGGCTAAATAGAATGGGTAAGTCTGAAAATCTTAGGCATAATCTCTTCTGAGAGACTTGATTTTAGTCTTCCATATCTGATAATTTTCCCATGCAGGGTTCAGTATCTGAAGTAGAGGAATTACTGAAGAAACACCATGATTTTGAAAAGATGCTTGCAGCTCAGGAGGAGAAATTTGCTCAGCTCAGCAGGAAAACTAAGGTGAGAAGTAGAAGGTGGTTGAACTGTGTGTGAGACAGGATGATGTGGGTCCTTGAATGTTTGGGGCTCAGTCACTCCATGTAAGAATGAACTCCTGTGCTGAGATGGAGTAAATGAGTGACCAGAGCTGAGATACTACAGATAGAGTAGCTGAGAACGAGACCTGTCTGTGGATCAAAAGACTCCAACTAGCTTGCAAAAGCTCTAGCGGGCAAGTGGAAGCTTTCCTCTGCCAGGAGCAGCAGAAAGGATGCGTAGTGCACGTTGCTGGGTGAGAAACAGGGTGATGCCTTGCTACACAGATAGAGAGATTTGATTCATTCAGGACTGCAGCCATATGACAGTGCTGGGGGATAGCAAAGGCCTGAAAATAAAGGGAGACCAAGGCAGAGATAGGCCTTTTTCCTTCTGGCATCAGAGTTCTACAGTGGATTGTATTAAGTACCAAAAATACTCAGTCAGCCTCCCAGATGCTGTTTCAATGGTTTTAAAAATTATTTTCCAGAAATAACCACCAAAACATAGATTTTGTGTTTGGCATTAGGCTAAAAATCAGCTTAGCTGAGTCTGCCTTTTGTTCAGTGATTTGAAAATTGGTTAAATGAAAGGACAAAGGCCCTCCACTCTAAAATTTTCCATGGGAACACCCCCGGATACTCACTGTTCCTGCAGCAAACTTAAAGAAGCAGTGCCACAGAAGAGAAGCGTAGTTTCTCTAGAGCTTATTAAAGACTCAGCCTCCAGAGAACTTAGCAAGGGCAGGATTCACTGTATTTGAGATTAACTGCCATCAGTATTCATGGTTTGGTGAACAGAATAATGCTCAGCACATAGCAATTGAGTTGAGTTCTAACTCTAAGAATGCCAATGGAGGTACAGGCCTTAAAATTCAATGCCATGAGAGAACATATTTGAAAAACTATTCCTACTTAAAACAAAAAAAATGTTGGGTAAATACCCATGAATGCAATGAAGGTCATCTTAAAAAATGCAATATTTGTGTCCTACAGAGGGAGATGAATCTTCTGAAACAAGTGGACACGGAAGAGAGTGAGCAGAAGGATAAAGGCAAAGTTGTACGGGTTCCCTCTCTGAAAAGAAAAACATCTGACAAAAGGAATACCCCGCCAAAAGTGACAGAGATAAAGAGCGCAATGCCACTGTCATCCACGACCTTACCCAGCCTGTCCTGGATAGCCCCACTTGAAACTATTTTCTCCCCCATTGAAAAGTCTCCATCAACATTCCAACAAATCATTGCTGGGGGAGTCCCAGATGTGCTGAGCAGCAACAAAACAGAAATGAAAGCTGAGAGGAAGCTCAGTGAGATTATCACTCCACCTACACCAAAGATGGTGGGTCCACAACCTACATCTTTGGAAAGTCACAGTTCTTTAAGCTCTCCTTTATCTCCTACTCCCATAAGCCAGCAACGCAGCAGCAGTTTGTCAGAATCGTATGCCACAGGCCTTTTATCACCTCAGGAAAAAAGTGCTAGAGGATCCTCTTTCTCCAACCTGCAGACAAAACTAATGGCAACTCCATCCGAGCCTGGCCAAAGGTCACTAGATAAATCACCAAACTTACTGCTGTCTCACTCCTCTTTGGAGAGATTAGAGAATACATCTTCGGTAAGTCCCAGGAATTCCTGGGTCTTTCCTCACAAAACTGCTATCCTGTGCTAGTTAAAGTAAGGAAATATAGGAAGTTTTGTGAGAAAGTCACAAAGAACACTATATAGTGGGCATTTTAGTGGATACACTTTTGGATCCGAACAGCAAGAGGCACTTTATGTGCCTTTGCAGTTAATACACTTTCCAAAAAAATAGTTAACTTAAGCAGCTAGGTATTGCTTAAAAGCATTTCTAATTTGCTCAGCTTTATAGCCTAGATCTTGACAACTGCATTGGTTTCTCATTTTCTTTCCCAAACTAGAAGTTATTCATGCTGCTGAATACTCAGCAGAGCACTTAAGAACCAGGAGATGCTGTCTCACAAAGAGGCAAGACTGATGGTTTACCCATACCCTCCATGTGAGGTGGTGGTGCTTAGTGTCCACTGAGTTTAGAAGTCAGCGAGGCAGGACTTAGTGCCACCCTTGCCAAAGAGCTGAGCTGGTGCAAGACTAGAACCAGCATCTCCTGTTTGCTTATCCTGTCAGGAAATGCACTGTTAACTCATGGACAGGTAAGAATTGTTCCCTTCCCCTCTCGCACTTTGAGAGGAAAGTGTAGTACAACACTATACATTGGTGTAACTCAGTATTATTGCAGGAGTGGTATGAATAACTTTAGCAATTTAAGTTTAAATTTTATTTAATAATATAAAAATAATATTAAATAATTAATACACCATAATAGAGTAAATTCCATGAGTAAATTGTTCTAGAAGGATGTGAATTCTCTTCGCTTAGGTAGTATATCATAGATGTGACTTGCAAGCTAGAGAGGATTTCTAGCTGTGCTGTGAATGTAAAGGCTAAAGGCAGTAGAGATCAATTTCTCTGTGTGGAATTTATCTAGAAAGACCTTCAGAAATTGTAACATATGTTTAAGGGCTATTTTAAAGTTAAACAGCAATGTTCTTGTGTGTCTCAGGTTTCTGCAAGACTCCAGCCCATGGAGGGATTCCTAGAAAAGAGAGACCAGCTCCTTCCAGGAAGACAACAGGTAGAAACAAATGCTATCACTCTGGGTTAATTCATCTTTCCTTGAGTTATAGTCCAGATCTGGTCTGACTTTTTCAGGATAAACTCTTGCTGAAGAGGAGCTCAGGACTGTGGGTTTAATTCAGTTACCACTAAAATGTATGAAGAAGTGTCCACTGACTTTGGCACTACCTGATCAAGTCCTTAAGAGAACGAGACAACGGAATCTTTGCTTGTCATGGGAATCATGCAGAACAGGCTCTGTCTATATTTAACGGACTTATGAACCAGAGCTTAGGCCATATGAACGTGTTAATTATGTTCCACAAATTATAAATACAGGTTTCAATATAACTGAATTGGAAAAAAAAAAATCAGTATTTTTTTAAAAAAAAGAAAAATACACCTTTCAAGACCCTGTATCAGCATGTTGGCAGAGGAAGTCCTCACTCCCATGCTCCCAATGCTTATAATTTCTAACTGTGCTAGAAGAGAATTAAGATTTCTGTTTATCTTTGAAGAAGTGGTTTGTTTAATCCAAGGCTGAATGAAACTGAAATCTAAATTATCATCCTGGGAAAGAATATCACTTCAGGTCAGTAGGCTAATGATCATAACAGAGCAGGAAATTTTCTAATATTCACCACCAATCTGTAAACATCTGAGTGTCTGCTGAGGTATTGCACATAAGCAAGTTGTCTTGGATTTGTTCCGTAAACCATTTCCTCTGAAATTTTAACTTGAAAGACCTGTTTAAAAAATTGAACCTGGTATGGACTCCATCTTCTGGAAGAGAAATTTAGTTTTTCCTCTCTTCTGGATACACTGAATTTACTTTGTTGTGATACTGAACTTCCATATTATCAAACAAGTAAAGCTATGATTTACCTTCCTCAGGACTTGTTTCTTCCTTTTCTCTGAATGACCAAATTGTCAACTTGATTCACTGGCACAACAAAATAAGAATATACACAAGTAATAGGATCCTTCATCCAGAAGGGTGTCATGGCACTAGGCTAACCTTTCAGTGGCACATAGTTGGGGTAGGAAATAGCAGCTACTTTTGCACAGTGTTCAGTAGCATTCCACTGGGGTTAGTTTAGGAAATGGAGAAAAATTCAGCAGCCACATTAGATTGAAACCACATACTTAACAAAACTAGACTGTGACCAGCAGGCAAGGGCCAGTGTTCCAGGTGGGAAAAAAGTGGAGCTTTTAGTGGCCAAAAATAGACATAACTTTGATTACCCAATTTCTCTCAAAGATGTTGCTGACCACAACATGGTGTAGAGCTTGCTTGCACCAGGTTATGTCATGACCCTTCCTGGATCACCCACACCAGTAACTACAGCAGGTTCTGTTTTTCTAGGAGATAGTCATGACTAAGAGAGCTTCTGTGATCATAATATATGGGCAGCTCCTGGCTTCCTGTGGAAGTTGCACATGCAAGATTTCACTACTCAAATAAAATATATGGTTAATAATTGGCTTTTATTACCATTTCTATTCATGTAGCCAGGCTCAAGGTCTTGGAAATCCTTCTACGTAAAACTTGATGGATTGAAGCTTGATTTCTATAATGATGAAAAAGAAGCATCTAAGGTAATTTGGGTTTGAATCTTTCTAGTAATCTCTGTGTTTACCTATGTAAAAATGGATTTGAAAGAAAATAGTTACATTTGCTTTTGTTTGGGGGAGTGGGGTAATCGGTTCTCTTTCGCATGTCAGCTGAGTGAAAATTCAACAATTGTTCAATTGATACCAACTATAAGACAGAATAATAAGCTTTCAGAAATTTTCAAACATATTCCTTCAAAGAAGTATCTTATTCAAGAATTGCCTTCAAGATATTGTCCATTGTTCCTGTGTGGTTCTTCCTATTTAGTGATCCCAGTTATAAAGTTAGAAGCAGAAAGAGGTAGTATGGGTGTGTAGTCAGCCTGCGGGTTGGTATGGAATTGAATCCTAGCAGAAAAGACGCAGAATACGTTTTATTTTAATTTCATCCTCCTTCAGAATGCATCCACACTCCTATCCCTCAGCATTCCTGGTGCCAAATGTGAGAGGCTGGTAAATTACATCAGGAAAGAGAACGCCTTCATGTTGCGGTAAGTCTTATGGAGAATTGCACTAATAAAAACCTACACAGCTACCTCTACGGTTGTATTTGCCTACAGTCACCTAAGACTGTGTGTTGTTAGGAAGCATACTGAAATGTCTTACAGTGCTTGCCCCATTCACAAGGACAGAAGGTATAAGGCAAGACTAACTAGAATTCACCTTCTCTTATCCTTATTTACAGGCTCAGAGATGGGGCAGAGTATTTCTTCTCAGCACCTTCTCGGGCACTGATGGAGGACTGGCTGCAGTCACTACAGAATAACATAGGTACATTCTCACTTCCTGCAAGAATGAACTGAGTTTTAAGCAAGTGATGGTGAGAGAAAAGAATGAGGTGGTGTCCTTAGTCTGGGGCATTTTGAGCTGTGCTTTTTGGCTCTGGTAGACCGCAGTACACAAGTCACCTGCAGCCTTGCAATGGAATGACCTGGCAGGAGAATGCCCAGGGTGACTTGCAAAGCAGCCTTTTAGTTGTACTGCGGCTGGCATCAGGTTATTCCCAGGGAGGGGCCTTGTCCAAGGGCTGCATTCATCCTTTTATTAAGGAGTTGCTTTGGATCTTCATCAATAGCTTTTTCTCCTGAATCTAGATCTCTTTCTGGACACCTCGCTAGGCGGTGGCTTACTGGAAAGGAAGCCAGAGCACAGTTATAACGATGATGTTCAGAGAAAATTGTTATGGACCCAGAAATGGAAAACTCTGCCTCTAACGCTACTTCAGAAGGTTTTTATTTGTGTTCTTTAACTCTGCAGAACACAGTAACAGATCACATTCCACTGTGCTGGTGCAGCCTTTCGCTCCAAACACAGAGACCTCCCAGACAAGACTGTGGGACTTTCCAGACAGAGACTCTGCTGAAAGACTAACCAGCAAAAGCTCACTCCTGAGGTAGGGGCTCTGTGCCGCAAGGCTGAACAGACCTCAGTGCTGTTTGTGCTCAGGTAGCAGTCACCTACAAAGGGAGATTGTCCTGAGGTCAGAAAGTGCCGCTCCTCTGTCACTAATGTCACAGAAATCGTGTGGCCAGCAGGACTAGGGAAGTGATCGTCCCTCTGTATTTGGCACTGGTGAGGCCACACCTTGAATACTGTGTTCAGTTTTGGGCCTCTCACTATCTTGTAGTTGACAAGTGTCTAAAGAAGAGCAACAAAGATGATGAAGGGTCTAGAGCACAAGTCTTACGAGGAGCGGCTGAGGGAACTGGGGGTGTTTAGCCTGGAGAAGAGGAGGCTGAGGGGGGACCTTACTGCTTTCTACAACTACCTGAAAGGAGGTTGCAGAGAGCTGGGGATGAGCCTCTTTAACCAAGTAACAAGCGACAGGACGAGGAAATGGCCTCAAGTTGCACCAGGGGAGGTTTAGACTGGATAATAGGAAAAATTTCTTTGCCAAAAGAGTTGTCAAGCATTGAAACAGGCTACCCAGGGAAGTGGTGGAATCACCATCCCTGGAGGTATTTAAAAGATGTGTAGATGTGGTGCTTAGCGACATGGTTTAGTGGTGGACTTAGCAGTGCTAGGTTAACAGCTGGACTAGGTGATCTTAAAAGCCTTTTCCAACCTAAACAATTCTATGATTCTAATCCAGTAAAATACATTATTTCAGAGCATGACTCTGCCTCAATTAGTTTGTGCCATTTATGATGTGCTACAGCCAGTTTTTAAAAATGGGCCTTGCTATAGTCAGCCATACCTTTTCTGTGGTTGGTGACTTAAAACTGGGACACCCAGAGGAATTCTTATATCACCTATTGTAGGAACCAGAGTTACTGAAATGAAGTATCTGATCTGAAGATTGGGTTACCTGTATGCTAAATGGGGAGAAACTTGTTCCAACAGGTGAGGGAATCTGAGCAGGAGTCTACAATAGGTGCTTTGGATTTTCCTCTAAACATTCTCTCCAGCAGGGTCTGAAAGGAACCAGCCTCCTAATTTAAGGAGCCAAACCAGTTGTCTAAAGTTGCACTGTTTGAATACTTTCCTCAAAGGCTGTTTTGTGAATCTAAACACAGCCACAGCCAAATTCAGAAATTTGGCCTGTAGTGTAAATCAATTTCTGTTGCATTTGGAGCCTGTAAAAATCTTACAGGCTATGATGTGAAATCCTGATCCCTCTGCCTGGTAGATTTTTGCTGCTGAGCTAGATGCCTAACAAGTTCTTACATATACAGAGTGACTTAAACTCCTCTAGATTGTGCCTGATTTTCTGGTGATGTATGTTGTTGACAGGAGAACACCTTCCTTCAAAATCAAACCAGAGAGAGAGTCTGCACAATTTTCCACAGATTTTAAGGAAGATGGGACAGCAGTGACACGAGCCTCCATCACCACCCTAAGCCTAGAACAAAGCGGTAATAAAACAAAACTGCTTCCATCTCCACTAGAAGCAGGAAGAGAAAAATGATATTTGCCTCAATGAATACCAGACCCTTCACCATTATATCTTAACCCAGCCCTCTGGAAATGTATTGATATATTTTAAGTTAATCGCTACCCTTGGAACTTATTTTAATTATGTATTAAATCTAGTAAAACTATTAAATGTAATTAAACAGGACTGCATCTGGTATACTTTTTGTGTATGACGACTCTGTCATTCATCATATCACCTAAGTGATATCTACTCCAAGTTACCTAGTGGGAGAGCAGAGGGGCTTTAAGCCAGACAGCTCAAGTGAGGTGACTGTGAGACAGAAATGGGGAGCACTGAGCAGAGCACGAGGTGCAAGCTGTGACTGAGCAGCAGCCACCTGCGAGTATCTTTGCAGATATCAGCGGATAAGATTTAAGAGGGTTGGGCGGTCTGTACACCACAGAAGCAGAAGTCTCAAAGGGAACGTTTGTTACATAATTCTTGCAGTGTTTTGTAGTCTCCACAGTCTTTCATTTTTACAACATGTTAACCAGCAATTCCCTAACTGTTTGCCAATTCTTTCTGCATGAGGTTACCAGGGAAAAAAAGTCCTGCAGTGTTACTCATTTTTAATGGAATCTGAAACTAAACATGTGAACAATCAGTCTTCCAGTGTAAAAGGAGAGGAAAAGCAGGATAGCAAGGAGGAAGTCTAGTCTCCAGACCACTGCTCTCAGAAAGACCAAAACCTAAGCTGATTAACAGGAGCCTATTGGGAAGCTGGATTGAATAGGAATTATATAATAATCTTTTGGGGAAATATGGGGAAAGGAAAAAACCTATAATCTGTACGAAGTCTTGACTTGTTCTCATTACACTAGGTTTTCTACTACATTTGTCTCCCTCATGGCCCCACAGTAAGTCTAAACTTCTATATCATTGATATCTACGTGGCTGAAGAGCAAAGAGTAGCTAAATGAACTTTAACAATTCCTGCAATATCTCAAATCTGGACTCTGGACAAGGAGCAAAGCATCCAGGACAAAAGGTCTGGCCAGTGGCCTGGTGCCTCTCTCCCACACAGGAAGCAGTCTCCTGCCACCAATGCTCTTTGATTCCTCTTCATAGATCAGATAAGAAACCTGAATCGAAGTAACGAAGACCACTCTGAGACTTCGTAGACTTGTACTGTGAGGGTCCCCCCTCATCTTCCTGTTGGCCCATCTGTTAGACACCAGCCTACCTCAGCACAGCTTCTAGCAGTCAGAGCAGAGATAAGGAACTGGAACAAATCAGAGTGAAAACTTGGGCAATAATGCTATGAAATTGCTGTATTAAGTGGATAGGTATGTTGAACTGAATCTTTTCCTGCAGGGGACCAGACAGAACCTTCTTGATGGATAGACATGTGCACACCCACACACATGCCTGCACATGTGTGTACTTGTGTGGGGAGACACCCATGACACTTGTGCCAAACTCACCATCCCAACAGTGGTGCTGTATTACCAGTTCCTTTCCAGTGGCTAATGCTGAGGACCAGAGTGTAAAGATGAGGCCCCACACTAGGTCACTGACCCCAGTTAAAGAAGTCCTAGAGACTGATAGAATGGTGGAGAAACAAATGAAATTTTAAAAGTATTTTAAAAGTTTTTTTTTACTGTGAAATAAGAACATGGCCTGCAGGGATTTTTCTGGATAAAATGATCTCATTCCTTCCACAAAACTTTGTTGCATTGGAAACTAGATGGCAAGTCAAAAGTATATACCCAGAGAGAGAGGAATGATCATCACAACGGAAGTAATGTGCAGAGAAGACTTGTCACCATTTTCAGCAATTGAACTGTAACAATCCAGGTGGCCAGAGCTGCAGGCCTGTGAAAGCCTTCAGTCTTTAAATTGTTTGAGCTTGATACTGACAAATGAGAGGGATTAGATGCTGTCAGGTCAGTACCTTGCTCCCAGGGATCATCAGTCATGCCAAACTGCATTACTGTGGTCTTAGATGAGATCAGAGTAAGAATAACAGCAACCTGATCCCCTGTCTCCACAGATGAAAGATAATTGCACTTAATGCTTTGTCTCATGATGTTTTCATGCTCTATTTTTGCCTTGAGGTGCTGATGTAAAGGACCCATTGAATCAGCTGTGCACAGTTAGGGCAGCTTCAGCGAAACAGATTTGTTTGTAGTGCTCTGAATGACACTCTGCAAAGTCACAGCAACTGAACGTAAGCAGTAACCTCACTCTATAATCAAAAAAAAAAATCCCTTGGCAGCCACCTGAGCGTCACTCCTGAGAAGAAGGCAAATAAGAAAGCAGTTATTTCATAATAAAATGAACCTTTCAGGGTTTGCCAGATTCTGGCAGGGAAGACATTCAACCTTTCAAAAGTGATTCACACATTAAAAATGCTATGGGATTAAATTATTGAGTGTAGGCTTGTCTTTCTGCACCTGCCAGTGTATCAATGTACTTTATTCTATTCCACTGTAAATCATTATCAACATTAAAAAAAAAAAAAGGAAACGATCATCAGATGTGGGTGGGCTGTAATTTTGGTGGTTAGAAAGCATGACTTTACTAAGAAAAAGGCGCATTTGCAAAATTATTTTTGTTAAACCAGAAATAGTCGATTTTCAAAGGTAGTTTCTGCAATTGTTTCAAAGGAGTTGCATCTACCACTATATTGGGCAAATAAAGAGGTAAACATCTTTCTTGCCATTTGCCAGAGGGATGGGAGGGGGAGGGCTTGAAAAAAGTAGCTCATGAGATGGAAGCCTGTCATTATCATATGTAAGCATCTATTGCATTATTGCCAATGTTAATTGAAGAATGAGTAGGGTTTGGGTTTTCAGGCATCCACACCCACAGGTAAGCTGGTGCTCACCAGTCACTACAGGGGCAATGCCTTAAAGAATTTTATATTGTAGTGTAGGTGTCTCAATGTTTTTCCTAACAGGCGAGATGTAGTGGCCTGCTGATCTCACCAGCTGCATTGCCCAGTCCTTGTGCTTTTACCACATCTGACCTTCCGAAGCAGAAGCCTCATGTGCCATGTGATCCCAAACGAGGGGCTCCATCTGCCTCTGCACAGCTCCTGTTTCCTCCTCCCCAGACATCCACCATCCACATCCTGTGTCCTGACTGGCACACATACCTCCTGGCACTGCACAGTGCACTGAGGAGGCAGCTTAGGTGGCTCAAGCCATTGGTTCCCGCAAGGCATAAGCTGCCATTGCTCAATAAGACTCTAATAAATGCCAACAGTAACTGCTGAAAATGTGGCTCTTAAGCTGGGATGCATGTGAGACATTTCAACATTGTTTATCCCCAAGAAGCTTTCCCAGCAGAAACCCCAAAGAGCCCAGGAGGAGATGATACACACCGTGCTGTGCAGCAGCAAGAGGGCCTCCCTGGAGATGCATCAGCAAGAAGGGGATAGTGTCCTCAAAGATAAAATTACCAGACTTTGTTTGACCATATATTTTCCAAGAGTGCTGGCTGCCAGGAATCAGCTAGGAACAAACTGAAGCAATGTCACGTAGTGTGTTACCTCAGGCACTGGGATCATTTTGGCTTTCCAGTCTTAACCTGATGGTGCTCTGTGCTCGGATACTTAATTCTCTCCTTCTCCCTCCTTCAGGTAACTCTTTTACCTTCAGGAACCGGTTTATATCCCATGAACGTGGATTATATTTTTTGTTAACAATGCCATTACCATTATTAAAACTGTTGCTTCCATATGCCCATGGGTCTTCTAAGGTTCTGCCTGGATTTGTCACACTGCAATATACACTGGTTGGTAGTTTATCATTACTTATAGTTACAGCTTTATGCTACTTGTAATACTCATATCAATTAATTAGCTGTGAATGCTTGAAGCAGAAAGCTAAAAACCTTGTCCAAGGTATCTTGCTGCCTGAATAGACTATCTTGGTATTAGCATTAAGAGACCTGGTCACATAGGATGGTATCTAAACTCTTCCACAGCAGGACTATAATATGAAGCTGTGTGCCATGTCTGGGAGGGAGGACTCATGCCTGCTTCCACTCTCCTCTGGTACCAAACAGTAAATTGTTCTAAGGCTTTAGGAAAACCCTTGTGTCCTTAAATATGGGGCATTGTAAAGGTGCAATGGGTTAAATGTTTCTTACACATTTCCAGCAGGGAAATCCAGGCTAGCTGTATATGACTGCTCCAGTCTTGGATTCCCACAAAAATAAAATTCATGGTAACTATTGTTCTAGAAGGGTGAAAGCCAGGAGATGAAGGTTTTGTTCTTCCAAGGGCTCTGAGCACACGAAATGAAGAAACTCATGGAGATGCCAAGCAAGCAAGCTGTCGTCATTTCCCCAGCCCATCACCCGAAACAAAACCCTGTCTATCTAAGTCAATGTTTATGAATATCAGGTTTTTCCCCAGACCATATTTAAACACCTTAAGCTTTCATACTTTCCAAGGAAACCTCTGCCAGCACAGCAGTGAGCGCTGTTAACCCCCCAGATGCCCTAATTCCTGACCAGATGCCCTAATTCCTGTCCAGGCCCAGCCTGTGCATGTCCCTGGATGACCCCCACCTGGCTCAGGACAGTCCTGGAGCAGGTTATCAGCCTTAGCCACTGCTCAGCACAGCACCCAAAACATGGGGACAACTGAGCAGGATTGTTTGTACGCTGTAAGTTAGACAGGTTTGCTTGTTTTGGGAAGTGGAGCTTTTGACCTGGAATGCCACCACAAAACCAATTTGTCTATACAGAAGGGCTGCTCAAGGTCACTTTTCTTTTAAGAGGTCCTATCTGAATGGTGTGTTAGCAGCGTGCTATACCTGGAAATTTTTTAGCAGCTGTGGAGAGCCTCCTTCAAGAGGCAAAAACTTGGTATTTAGTGTGATTTTAGAAATGTAGCTCCTCCCCATGAGCAGTCACAATTGCCAGCACTTCCCAGGGAGAAGTCCAAGCCTAGAAGAAAAGCATTAGCACAGGGCTGCTGGTGACTTTGTGTTTTCTTTTACTGTGTCTCAGCCTGGGTATTCAAGAAGATTCAGCCAGGATTCTCATGTTCATGTACTTTAAATCCTTTTGCAGAAGAGGTATAACAATATAGGAAAATGGCAGGCGTACAATTAAGGCTGGGCATGTGTTTGTGTCCAGAGACCAAATACTGTCACACCTGGAGGTCCACCAGAGAGACCAAGTTTCAGCTCCGATTCTGAATTTGCTTTTTTCACCAGTCAGGGAGAAGCAGAGCAGATCCGAAAGGGAAAGAAGGAGACTCATCAAAATAAGATGCCAATGAGACTGTTCAACTGAGTCACAGACTCAGGTCCTGCTGTGACAGACTTAGCCCAGGCTCCTGGGGCTAACCCAGGATGAACCTGATCAGATGAACCCTCCAGCATGGGGTGTGGCCTGTTTAGCCCTTTTTTTGCTTAAATACCTACCTACTGGTGCAAACATTTGGATTTTAGCCTCCACTTGTTAAGGTAAGGTGCAAACATGAGGCATAATATGGGGTTTTTTTTTCCCTACTTATCTCTGTTTCTGAGCCAAAGAGAAGTTATCTAGCATGAACCTGGGGAGAAATGGCATTTTCTTCACCCAGGTCAGTGTAGTAGCTGGGGGCTCTTCTCTGACAGGGGGAAGCTAAAGCTTCAAGTCCTTAACTCCTCTGACAAGGACTTCAGCCTTGGTCCTTTTTTTAGCCAGTCTGAAGCATGACTCTTGCTCTTTGATTGCAGCCTTCTCCTCTGCATTGACTAATTTTACAGTGGGAGGGAAGGAGAGTGCATAACACCAAGCTTTTGTAAATACTTTATGGGTACATGCAACATCTAGAGTTTAAATTTGTGTTCAGACTGATTCAGATCAGTCATTCGCATCCAAAAAGGTGAGCTAATCATTATATTTTTTTTGGCTAGTCCAGCTCTCCCATCTGCTGTACCTCTGCTGGAGCCCCTGCCTGTCACAAAAATACACCAAACGAAAGTAATGGGAAACTGGTGCATTTTCCTTTATTGTTGATCATTTTTAACTGCATTTACAAAAAAATAACCCCACCTTTCTTTTTAAGCTTGGGTATTTTAACTCACTGTTTAATTGATAACAGTAAAGTTCAGTAAAAGGCAGACTTGTGTACACATCAAATCACCAAGAGGCAAAATAAAGCTGTGCCTTGGCTGTGGCTCAGTACAGCTGCCTTCCTCAGGGCAGCCTTGTGCCATTTCACTGAGGGTTTTACCACAGGAGGTAGATTCTGTTCCATTTTTTTTCCAGGCTCTCAATGCCTTTGTAAACCAGAATATCTTCTTTCTGATTTTTTCCACCCAATCTTGAAACCAGTAAATGCCCTACAAAATGCTCAGCAGGCATCTAGCATGAGTAGTGCTAATACAACTGGGAAAAATGTAGTCTTGTGTTTAAGCGCAAAAAGACTTTCATGGGTCTGGTGCTCCTTTGCAATATTTTATTTTTAATTAATATACTATTAAATAGTTAAAAGACACAGCAAGCAATTTCTATAAAGAGTAGCTAACAGTTATAAGAACAAACTTTTGTTTCCTTTGTGTTTGGCAGCAGATAGCAAGCTCTGTATTTGTGGGGGGTTTCCACCAAAATGTTCATCTGAGAGCGGTGATCTGGGGTGTATTTTGGATGAGGTTTTTGCACACATGCATTCATCTTTAGTGGTTAAGCAAACATAGCGCCAGAACAGCAAGGCCTTGTTTATAAGCCTTTTCACACACGCCTCTTTATGGCAACATGCAAAGAGACAGCTTTCTCCTCTCAGTGCCTGCTTTGCTTTTCATGCACTCCGCCCAAACAGCCATTTGACAGCATGTGGCACAAGGCCAGGCAGGACTGGGGACAAAGAACAAACACACGACATTTCAGTGGGCTGTTTCCTTAGACTCCATGTGCAGACTAAAGGAAACAAGGACCAAGGAGCAGACCTGAGCACAGGTCACTGATCAACCGTACATCACTGCAGCTATGCACTGTAGTTTTGTGGGTTTCGGGCTGTGCAAATTAGCATGCTCTGAACCAGAGCCAAAGTGTGCTTTGGGGGACAGCATGTGCCAGCCACCACTTCCCAAACAGCTGCATGGATAGGACTGTGCCAGGTGGGGGTCCCTCCATACTGCAGAGTCCTCCAGTAGCCGTTGCCCTCATGGATGCCCTCCAGGTCCTCCTGCCACACAGTCGGGCCAGCAACATACTCCCTCAATGTCATAATACAAAACCAAAAAAAAACCCAACCAAAAAAACCACAAAACAAACCAAAACACAACAAAAAAACCCCACACCACTCTGATGGGCAATGATACAGCCCTCAGATAATTTCAGACTCTGAAATGCAAAAATGCATTTTAAAAAACTATTATTGCTTAAGGCTACGGGGGTACCACATGGGGCATCAAGGAAATCAAGGGGCACATGTGTGTCTGTGCCTCTGGCCTGCAAGATTAAACGGCAATCCCTGGCCCTACTGTAAGTGTTGACACAACCTTGGGTGACAGTTCTCATAGTAAAAGGAGAGTCACGCCACCTTCCCAATCCACAGCTACCTCCTTCACTCTGTAACAGGGTTTAACAGTCCCTCAGAAAAGTTATCCTCCACTGACTGTGGGTTACCTGAAAACCCTGTGGGGTTTTTGGCTCTTTCACATTTTAGTGGGCATTTCTATTTTGCATTAGCAGCACTATGAATGCACTAAACACGCCCCAGTTATCAACCTGTGGAGCATTTAGAGAGACACAATTTTCGAAGTGTGCCTGAGCTGCCTCACAGCTGGGCACGTGCTGCCAAGGTTCACGAGGGTTATGGATCACTCGCTGCAGTCCATGAACAAAACAGGGATAACTTTTTGCAGCAGCAGAACGTTTAAATTAGGTAGATGAGGTAAAACAGTGTTCCTATTTACAATATGGACAATATGTAAACAAAATGCAATTATATAACATCACTGATGGTCTTCTTCCTGACGAATCTGCTGTGTTTCAGTGGGGGCTGCCCTGAAGGCCAAGTCCTCCAGCTTCAGTTAGCTATTGGTTTTGTGTCAAAAGAAATCCCAGTCTGTTGTGGAGAACACCAGTATTCCTGACTGAACTGAGTCCTTTAACCACTGCAGCAGGAAAACCCGCTATCGGCTGCTATTATTGGGACTCCCCACGAGCTGTTCAGCCCCCAGCACTCTCCTCCAGCTCAGCCCTTTGCACCTCCTGTGTAATAGCATAATGCTGGAAGACGTGAGTTATAATTTGATGCCCCAAGTGCCCCAACGCAGTGAGGGCATGGAGACGGGCAGCACAATGGCATCACTCACTCCTTGTCCATCCTTCCCACTCCCACTGCCCGGCCGAGGCAAGCAGGGGGTCAAACACAGACTGGCTGTGGGGCCAAGGGCTGGAGCCCAGGTGAATCAGGATGCACCAGGCCACGTGATGTGGGAGCACGCAGCCTCTTCACAGTCATGCTGGAATCAGTTTTTGTTCTGTGCAGACGGGTTATAGGAAGAGGTTTCTTTATAGGCCCAGCCAGAGGAGCAGGAAAACAGTGCACAACGCGTGCATGTGCGTGCACACAGCCACATGTGCCTGTATGTGCATCTACCTGCACCATGGCATACTGCGCCAGGACATGCTGCTCTCCTACGCGAAGGTAACGGACCCTGCTGGTGGGAGTCTCTCTTCTGAGATAGCCCCCTGCTGCCATCTCTCTTCTCAACTCAAAATGGCTCACTATATTTCTTCTTGCAGCCGGTATCTGGTTAGTTCTTATCATCTCATGGTCTGAATTTAGTTGTACGGTTGCATTCCAGCTGTTAAGACTCCTCGGGCTTTGCATGGTATTCCTTAGCTCAGTAAATAAGTATTGTACATGGAATGTTGCTGAGGCTCATTCATTGCCATTGCTGGCAGCAGCAGAAGCATTTAGTAGACGCAGGGTTCAGGCAATGAAGACTTTTGTTAAGTGCTTTCCCTCTGAGTTTGAATACTGTCTGTGTATACAAAAAAGGAAGAGCCCTGGTTCTCTTTTTTTGTCTAATTCTGGATTTCAGGTAAAATGAATTCTAGGTATCAAGTAAATGTCCAACACAGAAGAAATGTATAAGATTTTCCTTGGAGAGCCTGATGAATATGCTGTGTTTGGATTAAACAAGCCAGAAGCCAGTCCAAATCCTTCAGTGCTAGGAAGTCTGGAAACTTCTCTGACTTGTGTGGAGCTCTGTTTTGTATTGGTCAGCATCCTTCCCTACCATCTTGTTAATAAGGTGGAGGGCTATAAAGATGTTCTAAGCTCCTAGTTCAAGGCAAAGTCTCACTGCACTCCAAAGCAAACGAAAACCAGGTGTGATTTTTCCAAATATTTTCCTCCAGCAAGGAGGTGTGACAAAGAATTTCCTTTTTTTTTTTTATTTGTGATCTATTTTAGCATAGCACCTATTAAAAAATACCTTGCCTATGATGTTAGGGACAGAAGACTGTAAACGGAAAAAATCTTATGGGTGTGAAAATACAATGGCTATGCACTCTGTTAGTGAGTTATGTTATCCTACATTCAGTTTACATATGTAAGGAGCACCAGCTTATGTCTTGGTCATGATTATTAAATTAAATGTACCTGAGTCTGTGGTAATTATTCCCCTCGAGTTTCTGGTATCAAAAACTTATTTCAGGCTCTTGACATTTTAATGCATAAAGGCACTACCCGTATAAATCAATATAATTATTCATGCTTTATGCAGAATTTTTCCTCCAGCCAATGCTCAGAAGAACCATACTAGTGCTCTGCAGCTGATATCCTCCCTCCTTGAAATGTAACTGCCCCCCTCATGGCAGTCTGGAGCAGTGTTTCTGTGCCAAACTCTTGCAGGGGAATGGAAAAAAGGAATAATTTCTAAATCAGCAAGGGGAATCGGCCAGACAGAATGCAGTTGTCCACGTTGCAGTTTGGCCGTTGTTCACAGATATACATGACTCTTTGGCCCGACTTCAAAGCTGAGCCCACCAATTCAGTGCAAATTCTAGTTGCTCAGCCTGTCTGAAAATCTGGACATTACTGAATGCAAATGGCCAGGACTTGGTTTGTAACAAAGCATTGAAAAGACACCGACAATGGGCTCAGGATTGAGGGGACAGGTGTGTACAAAGAACTATCACTATGACCACCACCATATTCTATAACATCAGGGAGATCCTGGAGGGTCTCTGCTAACCAGGACCCTAATTTCTTAACAAGACCACAGTGTGAGGCTCTTGTGGTCTGAAAACGTAGGGGAAGGAGATTAAATAAACCCTTTTGAAAGCTAGGAACTTGAACAAGGCAAGATGAGAAATGTAGAGGTTTCCTCAGTTTCCTGCAAATAATTAACACTGTGATGTGTTGTAATGTGACTGTGACATGTTATAAAGTGACTGTAATGTGTTGCAATGTGACTGTTGTAGCCTTCAGTGGGGAACAGTGCAAAAACCCAGCCTAGGGGTATCCAGCTCTAGAGTGGCTGGGGAAATTCCCAGTCCTGACACTTCTCCTCCGTTCTACAGCACTCTGGATTGCCTGGAGGAGCAGGTCTTTGTTATTGAGGATGTTGTATTTGCTCAGGTTCACGAGTTTGTCAAAATTTTCAGAGGAGTAGATTAGCCTAATGAGGTAATAGGGTGAGCAGTTGTTCTTCAGGTTTACTTTGCCTTCTTCCATCTCTGAGAGACAGCGCTTTACCCCTGCAGAGAAAGACAAAAGCCATCACAGTGAGCTGAATCTGGAGCACAAAACATGTGCTGGTGGAGGAGACTGATCTACTTAGCAGAATCCATGGTTAAAAACAGTGAAAGATCCAGGAAAGATCGCACACACCCCCAGCTTGAAAGAGCCATTCCTGGTCAGCTTTCCCAGCCACTCCTCCTTCCCCCTCCTGCTAAAGCTCAGACCTGGAAACCCCTCAGCAGGGCTGACAGGAATCATTACCTTCCCCCTCATCCTGCCTGTGCAGACAGTCGTTCCTGGGCAGCGTGCCCCTGGGTCCACATCCCTTCCCAGACCCTGTAAGTCTGACTCTCAGATAAGCCACACACCTGGAACAACTTCCAAAATCCATGACCAAACCTCGATTAGCAGTGATGAGAGCATATCTGCCAGCTAGAGCTAGTGGACAACCTAGTATGTGCAAGGAGGCCTTGTGATGATAACCATGCAGGATTGCCTGTTGCAGAGTGTGGAGGTGCAGAGGGAACAGAGCACCCCACATCAGCCTCTCATCCTTCAGCTCCTTCAACTCAGCCTCAGCCTAACCCAACCTCTTGGAGTTGCCAACATCCATCCTCCCTGTTAGGTCAATCTTTTTGCTTTAAAGGACACCCTACTTACCTCCACCAGGGTCTTCAGCAGCCTCACATTTATAACTCTATAAAATGTTTAGAGTTACATTTTTTCTCCACTTTTTACCTATTTCCTTGCAATCTGAACCAAATATGCCCAAACCACAAATGTATTGTGAAATGACCATCAGCAGGGCTACAGGCTGCTGAGATATTCCTTATGATGTCTACTAGAACCACATGTAAGTGACACATGAATTTTGCTTGAGAGTTTTAGTCTAACCTAGTGGTTTCTGGGCAGTGTGACCTCAGGGTGCTGGGCACAGGCTGTCACTAGAAGTGGCTGAATTAAAATTGTCCAAGTTTTGCTTCAATGAGCCTCCCAATATTCAGAGCTGTATTATCTGTGCTATCCACATCCAGATACAGCTGCATCTGCCTCAAGCCCACAAAAGCACAGTCTATAGTTGCATTGTAAATGGGTACTTCACAAGCTGATTCTCATTTCTAGAATTTACATCGTTAAAAGCAAGAAAAATAAGTATCCACATTCCACAAGGTGTCTCTCAGCCATCTAGAAATGAAAAGCTCCACTGTCAAACTTGAAATCCACGCAAGCAGGTTGCCGAGGTCCCTCCTCCCCCAACCACCCACATCAGTTGCTGGCTGTCAGCTTGATTGATGAATCACCAGCTGCTCAGAGACATGCAGGTGAGCATCACAGCTCACGAATTTGGGCCTGGAGTACTGAGAAGCTGCAGCAGCTGCTTTGTTCTGCATAATCTCATCAATCTTTCATTGAGAGAGACTCTAAAACACTAATCTGTTTTACCTGCTAGCCACTGCTCAATGGCTGTACCTCACTGCACGTTGTCATTTGGACCATCTCCAGCCTCCACCTAAGAAGCCTCGTTCCCTCTACTGGCAATCTCCTCTGTTCATCCATAGAGTTTCTAAACGTGATTTTGTTATATTCTCTGAGCATTGGTGAAAGTCATAGCAGAAAAGGAGCTTTACTTAACCTGTTTTCCTGCTGTTCATAACCTTCCCCAAATGTTCCCTCAGAGGCATCCCTTTTGCTGCAGTCCCAGCACCACAAGTTAATTTTGGGTAAAGCTGGAAGGAGAGTGAATGCTCTGTTTGCTGTGCTGAGAAGTAGCGAGGGAGAGCAGAAGTTCCCCATGGCCTGATAACTCAAAAGGTGGTTTGTGAGATACTTCAGGGTTTGTTGCTCTAAGAGCTCCAACAACGAGGAAGTTCTCAGGTTAAGGAAGTCAAACAGCACAGGCACCAACAACATACCACCTGTCTGATTTTTGCAGAGTATCCCACAAGCTGTTGGAAAAACCTAGTCTATACTGAGGCTTTCTTGTTTTAACATGGCCTTTGCTGCTTCATGCGTGCATTCATAGACAACACCTGAGGGTCAGACCCCACTGCCCAGGGCCTGCTGGGCCTCCACACAGAACCAACCCAACTGCATATGTCCCCATAGTAAAGCCATGTTTGTCGTTGAATTCCCTGGAGAAAGGGAGGAAGGATATGAGCTGTGTTACCTGGTAAACTTAGGGTCTTGCTGTCTGTTAATCATGTGCACAGGGCTGCCAAACTCACATGCAAAGCTCTTTAGCAAGTACAGGACAAAGCCCTTCTCTGTGAGCTAATACAGGCTTTCCCTTGTGTACACCACAGACTAACAGATTTTCTGGCAGCTCTTTCTATTCACTGTCTTTTAGTAAAAGAAGTCACCTCCTTCTCCCACAATACTTGTACCAAGGTAGGACAATCAGGAACTTTTATGCTTCTTACCCTTATGCCAACTAAACATTGCATCCCATCCACCTCCTACTATTTATTTTTCTGAACATATTCTCAACAGAATTACTTGACCCAGCTGTTAGCAGCCATGTGCCCGTCCCTTCTGGTCTGACTCTTGGACCACAAACATCATTCTGATTATTGCTGGAGAGACTTGCTAATTCTCTCCATCTAGATGGTGGTTGGCACAAAGGCTTGAGAGTATGGGAGAAGCAACCAGTGCCCAGCAGAAGAGGCAAATATATGTGTATGACCATGATGGGTAGGAGACAGGATGGTCTCACTCACAAAAAAGCTGTGCCCTTGCTGAAAAATCTTGCTACGAAGGACAAATAAGATCTGTGTTGTGGAAAGACAAATGGACCAAACTCAACTAGAAAGTATAGTTTTGTTGACTGAACTTACCAGGCTCCTTGAATTCCTTAAAGGTGTCATTCACCAGGGGGAAATGGATTACTATGGGTGCTCTGGGGTCCTCTGCATCTGAAAACACGTAACATTCCTTTGGGTTCTTCTCTTCTTCTTTACTTAGCTCCACTTTGGGGAATGGAATTTTTTGTATCTTGCAATATTTGTATGTCATCTCTAATTGCTGTGGACACAGAATGTCATTGCTTTAAAGCTAACAATAAGGCAAGAATCAGGTTTACTGAGGTATCATAGAAATACAGTGGCAACTTAATTCAGTCCCTAGAATTATTCTGCAATGAATGTGTAGTCCAAAGTAGCCCCAGTATAGCCCTACTTTCTGCCACCACCCACCTCAAGTCAGAAGATGCTTCTTATCACCCTATAATGTTTCTTACAGCTAGAGGGAATGACCAAAAGCCACACTTACAATTTGTCATGAGGACAGACCAGGAGAGATCAAGGTCATGTCTCCAGCACCCAATTGTTACTGCAACTCCCTGAGGATCCTAGGAAGTGTATGCTGCAATCCACTACAGAGAAGAGCCTAACAGTTTCTATAGTTCTGGTCTTGAAGGAATTTTCCTTCCTCCTCCAAGATATGGTGACTGGGTTTTGAGTATATAATCAAGACTTAGACAGACACTTACTTAAAAGTTTTAATAACACAAGAAGAGTTTTACCAGGGCTGCAAGGAGCAGAGCATGTTAATCTTCTCACCTTGAACACATTCCCCAAACCATAATCAAGTGAGATAATGACATCCACATTCCTCTCTGGCTTGAAAAGTGCTGCACCACTGGTGTTGATGAAATAGCCAACATCTATCAGGCAAAGATATTTCTGTAGCGGTGTCAGATTGTTAGGGAAAGAGTCCAGCACAGTGTCTGAAAAACATTTTGAATGTAGTTAGTGGTGCATTGGTAGGAAAGGAGTCGTCAGTAATTCTGTCTGTGCTACATTTAAGGGCAGCCCCTTGGTTGCCCTGAAGACCAGGCTCACCTCCCTCCATAACGCGAGCCCACAAACGTGGCCTCAGGAGCACGCCCTCCAAACTGCACGTCTGAGCACATCTGGCCTGTTACCACACTCCCCTAGGCACACTCACAAAGGCAGGCCGTGAGGCAACCAGGCAGAGAACAGGTGAGACACAGACTGCTCTGGGGAGTGATTTTTCACAGAATACAGACTTTAGCCGACTTTTTTTTTCCCCTAAGAACTGGGAAAAATGCAAACAACAAAAAACAATTTCACACTGTAGAAACAAATCTATCAGATGCAGTACATCACTGCATTTGTGCATTGTTCTTTTTTTGGTTTTTGCATTCTCAGGATTAGACTCCTCTCCTGACTTCAACCTCCTTTCAGTGATCTCCATATAAATTATCTTAGCCATGCTGCAAAAAAATGCTACATCATGCACACAGCATAAAATATTGCTTGAATTAATTAAACTTCACATTAACGCCAAAAGGAGTCACAAGGGGATTATACCAACTGGCAAGTTGAGATCTAAAGCAAATTTCTGATAGCTAAACTCTTATTTCTCTGCTAGCAACCTCACCAGTCTGCCCTGTAGACAGCAAGTCCACTATTGTTTCCCTGGTACCAGTCCCATAGAATAAGAAATATTTTGCTATGGTTTTAAGTATCAAAACAGTGGTTTAAGAGTGCTCCTCAAGTTTGCAAAATGAGGTAGCAAAGCCCAGAGCAGACCCCTTGAGCCTTAAATCATTTGTGCTTAGGTATTTTAAGAAACTGTTGATCGTAGAAATACTGCAGGTAAGTTCCAGCATCTAACTTCTGATCTCTCTGCCTCCTTGGCCTCATTCTGTAGTGTTGATTTAAACCATGCAGAATAACTCTAGCTTGTTCCATAGCCTGGAATGTTTGACAGCAGCTTGAAGTAATAACTCGTATTTTTTCCATTCCCTCACTGTCAGGTCTTTACAAAATTATTTGTTTATTTTAGTATTCATGGCTGCTGGGAATTCATAGATTCTGCTGTCACGAGAGACATTTGCTTGCAGTCCCTCACAGAAGAAACAGAGCATACTTTTTAGTTTTATTTGGCCTGGTGAATATTTTTAGTTGAAATTCCATTGCCCCCATTTTCTTATCACAGAGATGGAAGTGTGCAGCATTTACTCATGGCTGGTTATGTGAATTAGAAGTAGGCATTTCTTTGGGAGAGTCTTCTTCCATCCCACACCCAAAAAGGGACTTTAAAGAAGTCCTGCCTCAGGAATTCCCTTAAAAGCATGGTTGCTACTGTAAATGCATTACACTAACTCCAGGCTACTAGTTCTCAAATTTCTCACATTGAAAATCAGGCTTTTCACATGACACTTAAAGTCTTGTTTGAATGTGTCAGATAACCTGATCCGCAGGGAAGCCTTTAAAACACAGCTATGTTTTGGAGACTTCACCTACCACGAGACTATAATTTCTGCTCACAGAACTGGCATCTCCTCTTACTCCTAGAGATGGATCCATACCTTGTTTTAGCTTGGTCTCATGCAGGCAGCCAGAAGAGGATACAAAATCTGCTAGCTTTTCCCACTCCAGACTTTCAGTCTCCCTTTTCCCAGTCCTGACTTCATGCTTTCCACTTATTTTACTTTATTTGTAGAATATCTACCCTGAGGTAGTCTTTAGTATCCTATGCTCTCTTCCTCCAAACCCTCCTTGAAATCTGCTTCTACCCATTTGCCTTTACAAAATTGCTAGTCAGCAAATGTAAGGAAAAAATTTTTTTTAACGTTTACTGACTGACAATTTTATCCTTCATCCACCTTAAGATACTTGCTCGCTCCTTCTCTCACCCACCCTTCTTATGCTACTTGTTTTCTCCTTCTCTCACTTGGTTTTTTAGAGCAGACTCTTTTAGGACACAGACTTTTGCTTACTGAACATTTTGAAAGCACTTAGCACACTGTGGTTTCTGCCTTAATCCACAAAATAGCTCCACCATCTCTTGCCATTGTCAGCAAACCATGTAGCAATGGCAGCCAGCCAGGGACAAAAATTGTTGTAACTTGCATGAAACGGGAGAGAAAACACAAGTTGCCAAAGAGAAGGACTCAGAGGAGTCAGAGAACACGTGTTTTCTTGATGAAGTCAGATTAACCTTAATAATGTGGGGTCCTCCCACACTGCTACCTGCTCATGGAATAAATGAGGACCCTGGGATTACAGAAAGGTTTGTGATGCACAAAACATCAGTTCCATCATCTTGCTATCATTTTACAGATTGTTTCATAGATTTTGAGCTTAAACTATTTTGACTGTTTACTTTGCCTGCCTGCAGAGCACAGGCCATGGAAAAATGCTGTTCAATTTATACATCAAGTCTACACATTCTGTTTGTTTAATATATACAGTCTAAACCTATGTGGCTTTAACTTTTTGTTGTTCGATCTTGGTATTTCTGTTTCTGAAGGGTTAAAGAGAGCTGTCTGGTTGGATAAATCATCAGGCAGAAATACCACACATATGGGCAACCACATGCTTGCAGCCAGTCTTTCCTTCATCTGATCCACATAATAACCTGCTATTTTATGCTTCCGGTGTTACCTTTGTTTCTTGACCTCAAAAGATTCTACCCTTTCTGAATCTTTTGACTACTTGT
Organism: Strix uralensis; assembly: GCF_047716275.1. Lineage (NCBI taxonomy): Eukaryota > Metazoa > Chordata > Aves > Strigiformes > Strigidae > Strix > Strix uralensis. The sequence goes on along the minus strand of NC_133975.1, from coordinate 91,804,491 downwards.
ACCTATGCAGAGTGACAAACTTCCTGTAGAAGAGCATGCCTTGACACAAATTACAGATATCTTCAGGAGGTGAAAGAGTGGCCTATGGACTTGTTCATTTTAATCTGTTACCCTAAAGAAACAGACACCATAAACATAGTTCCATCTCAGCAGATTTCCAAACCCTGAGAAAATATCTCTAAATGTGAGATTTCCAAAGTCTAAAAAAAAAAATAAATCTGAGATGTTACCTGCACACTGCAGCTAACTCTTTGTTGCAGTTACCTTTCCATTCAATAAATTTTTTCTGATGGCTATAATCCTTATGAAATTCTAAGCCTCTCAGGAAGTTATGAGACTTTCCCAGTAGTGGACGCTTGGTCATAATGTCCTGAAACATTTCATACAACTTCCCTGACAAACAAGATGGAGGCTCGATGGTAGTGACATCCTCCTCAGGTGAATGTTTTTCTGAAACAGAGAAGAAACTGTGAGAAAAAACATCAGCAATCTGTTCTGCCAGGCACCTTTACTGACTAGCTGCCCTTGCTGTCTTCCTGTGGGTCCCTCCTCTCCCCGTTTCTTGCAGTCTGCTTGAAAATATATATACATGACTAATCCCATTTAAACAAAGAGATATTTGGTTTTGTTTAAAGCAAGCACAGTTTTTGTCTTTTACTCTTTCAAATGGCACACGGGCTTTGTACTTTTGCTTCAAGTAAAAGCCATCCTTCTCATTTGCAGTCATGGGAGGAGTCATTTAACAGACCGTGAGCAAATTTTAAATGAAAAACATTTGTAACTAGCATGAATTTTGCCTCTGGGTCTAAAATAAAATAAAATAAAATAAAATAAAATAAAATAAAATAAAATAAAATAAAATAAAATAAAATAAAATAAAATAAAAATAAAATAAAATAAAATAATCACATAGTGATCATTCTGACACAGGTGAAAATCATGCTGGAAGATCCACAGTGAGGCAACACAAGGTGCAGCAATTCAGGGAGAACATGTGAGAGACTATTCACAAACAGTAGCAATAATATATCTTTCTTTATCCTCTCCTGAATAGGGAGCACTGTGTGGTCAAAAACAAATTCCGGTTTTGAAACTCTTACCTATATCTACCATATCTTGGGCCCATCGTTCCCAGAATTCATTTGAATTTGAGGACCAGTACAAGCCATCCAGCAAATTCCTAGTAAAGATGTTTGTCCAAAGACCTGCAAGTCAAACCACATGGGAAAAATACTGCACCACCACATGTTAACTACTGCCTATTACAAGTATCCACGCTGTATATTACTGGCCCACATGAACTGACCCTGTCATGACACAGCTTAAGCAGTAAGTCTCACAGAGTTCAAACATAATGGTGTCAGTACTTCAGTGCTCTTTCTCAAGAGGTAACGACACACAGACCATTCACTATATAGTACAGAGTAACAGAGTAAGAGGTATTGGTCACCCAAACAATGTTTTAGTGTGTTTACTGTGTACTCGGGAAAGAAAGCAGGCTTTGAAAGCATGGTGAAGCCATGTAAGCATAAGGCCCTTCTTTAAATGGATTTACTCTTTAAATTGTTCTAAGACCCATTTTTTCCTTTCAGGCATGTTTTATTTCTGTGAGTTCAACTGGTCCAGGATTGAAATAGAATTGGCTCCGTACGTGAGTCTGCTTTTGGAAAACAACTAACTATCCTTTGTCATTAAGCCCCATGCCAGGTACTCACTAACTGAATCTCTAGCAGACTTCACAGTGAGAGAAATATGATTTTTGTCTCAATTGGACCCTTGGTTTTGGTATCAAAAGCTAAAATTCTGACAAGGGTTTAAATCTTCCTGGGGCAGATGGATTCCTCTGACTAGCTGCTTTTCCCCTTTTCTTTGCCTTTAGAGGCAGAACAGCCAGTCAAAGCAGTTGTTGGAGGTTAAAAGCACTTCCCTCATCCTTATGGGCAGGTAAGATTAGTGACACCATTCTCAACCCACAAAGCTCAGGTGGTTCTCACCTTTGTGAGTTGTTCTACATGAGTTATATTTTATTTTCAGCTCCCTCCAATTCTACCCCAGCAATGCATTGTCTAGGAATATAGCTGATAAAGTTGAAGAGTTGATGACTGGTCAGGGAAGAAAGGCTTATTACTTCATCAACTTGCCTTTCCCACCTTCTTGTGTGGTTCAGAAAACGGAAGGGGAACCATGCTGTAACTTTCCCAGATCCACCCAGATTAAAAGGGAGGACAAGAGGAAAGAAGCTTTATGAAGAGCAGAAGTGTACAAAAGGGGTAAAAAGCCCCTTGAATCAAGACCTAGAGGAGACCTGCTGGCAAGGATTGTTGTACACAGATCAGTGACTAGCTAGTACCATGCTTTCTACCATGTTGTGATTAATTATATTGTGCTGCTAGGTTACCTTCCAGATAGCAGATCCGAGATTCTGGCAGCTTCTTCACTCTCCTTCCCATGAAGAACTCACTGTCAAAATATTCTGAACGAATGGAGGCTCCGTATTTAGGTATGGCCACCTCATAAGGAGAGAACTCTGCCCACTCTACAAAAGAATTGACACATGGCATATTTACTGTAATAAAAATAAGAAAGTAAAACCTTCCTCTGTGGGTAAAGTTATCCACAAGCTCCATGGATCTTGCTTATCTCAGCAGCTCTGTACTATCAGTAGCTTTGTATTGCAGATGACACTGTCTAGTTCTGTACAAACTGAGAGATGATTTGCATTCAAAAGGAACTAGTTTTTCACCTCAGAAGGAGTCTAACATTAGCTTCAGAAGATTAGATATATATTTCTATATAAAGACTCTGGGATCCCACTTGACTCTCTAAATCAAGAGCATCAAATATACAATATGCAAGTGTGATCCAACCTGCAAGGAATGACTGGCATGAAACCTCTACTAACCCAAACCTGTCAGTCTACATGATATAACAAGGCAGCCTAAAAACACATCATTAGCTCCAAACTAGAAAGTATCACAGTGTAGGCATGGCTGTGCAGTTTCCTGACTCAAGCTGTCCCATACAGGTATTGCAGTAGAACAGTAGCTATAAACCTAACCAAATGTAAGTGCTAACTGTTTTTTTCTTTCCAGTATCTGCTCATTTTAATACCTTTTGTTGAATGTAGCCTGTATCTATTTAAAAAGTGTCATATCACACCTATCATAGCAATCATACTCCATTTTCATACCCTCATCAGTGTAGTATTTAGGGAAGTGAGAATTACATTTCACAGCACCTCTACAAACTAAGGAACCATCAAAGCCATTTTATAGGTGTGGAACTGAGGCAGAAAAAGACCATGTGGTTTGCCCACACTCACTCACAATGTCTGTGGCAAAACTAGAATTTCAGCCCAGATCTTCAAAAATGCCCTGTATGTGCCTGAGGATGTTATCCAACAGATCTGCTCTTTCTAATCAACACACAGCAGTTAGCAAAAAAGACAAACATTTGATTAAAAGATGAATACTGAGTCAGGGCAAGCAACAGATGTATTCCACTTTTATTCTCCACACACACGCACCCTTCTCCAAATTCTCTTTAGTCCCTACTCAGAGTCAGAAGAAACTCTAGGAATACTTACCTCTAAATTTGAAAGTACTGAACTTTTCCTCTTTCACATTGAGGACTGCATAGAAAGGCAATGGGTTTTGTCCATGCTCCAATGCCCTGCGCTGGTCTGTGAGTTTGTACTTTCTTGGCTAATCAAAGAGATAACAAAAATCACAGTAAACCTCTGGAAGAACATAAGGCAAAAACACTGACACAATCTACCCGAGTACAGATAGATAGCAGATGTTTTACAACCCAGAGGAATCTGTGAGTCTCATTTTTGTAAGAGACCTCTTCCTTCATGTTCCTTTTTGATACCTAGTAACCTCTTCATTCTTCATTAATATCTAAGTGCCTTGATTACCTGCATCCCACAGATCTTTACTAAGGCTGAGACTAATGTTCACATGAAGACAGATTACTCTAGCTCTTAAGTGTCTAATTAGAAACAGACTTTAAAAGACCTGACTTTTCAGGGGGGATTACTCAGTTCTTTCTGAAAGTTTGCCTACTGAAGTTGCTGGCTGTTGGGCACCCTAGTACAGAGGCACCTTCAAACCATTAGCTACCCTGGAAAATCCTGGTTTCAAGATCCTCTGTCATTGTTTACAAATCACACTGGGATGCCTCAGCCACTTTGGATTTGTTCCACACAATTACGTCATGCCCTCAGAGAGTAAAGCTCTAAAGAACATGAGTGGATGTTTCCCAGATGTGTGGCAGGACCATGTACATACCCGTTCATGTAAGAACATTTCCTGAACAAGTGACCACAGAGTTGTAAAAGATGACACGTGTCCTGCTTTTGCCCTTTCAGCAAGTTCCTTATGATAATACTTCAGATGCTCTATAGACATAAGGTTGAGTTTGCATTTTGTCACTTGTTCTTTTACTGCCTTAAGTGGCCCCTCCAGAGACTTCTGTGACCAGTCAGCATGCTCATACAGGTCTGCTAGGGTCCTAAAGAACAGAAATGTGAGAAAATCATCCATTTATTTGCACGGGTTTGGAAAATTACTATATTTACCCAACCATTTTCATCAAAGAAGAGAATCAGCAAGCCTAAACTGAAGTTATGATTGAGAGCCAACAATAATAGCTTTACCAGGGAATTATGTTCACTTATTAACAATGTAAAACTTCAAAAGAGATGCATCTCTGTCACTGTGTGGAAACATAGCGTCACATTGATTCCAAATATAAATCTCATTTTCTATACACACCATGTTGAGCCAGAAGCCCCGGTGAGATAGGTAACACAGTCCAACAGATTTAGCTTCTGAAGAGCTAAGAGGTGGCCAAACATAGCTGACATTGCTCTGAGGCCTCCGCCTGTTGCCATAACAGCTATTACCGGGACCTGTTCAAAACATAAGTATTATCTTCAAAAAGTTACTCACTTGCCTACTTGGAAAAGTCTAATTACAGCTCATTTAATTTGCTCAGCCGACTTCACTGGGGGACAATTAAATTGATTCAACATTCAGCCAGACTTTACCAGTACCTTCTTTAAATTAACCTCCAGATACTCAGTGGGTTCCCTTAACACCGAAGCTTGGATGAGTTTGAATATGCAGTGATTTTTACTTTCCTTCCTCCCCTTGTTCTTTATAATTGGAATTGCAATGATTAATAACAGATAATGATATTATTTTATTATACCTAAAAAAAATTGCAATAAATGTAATTAAGAACAGATTCAAGGAAGTCCTGAGCAGAGTTCATAAAAATATATTAAGCAAACAAAATGATTCTTTGGACAGCATCTATTCAACAAATGTAATTCCAGCAAGAAAATAAATGTTCACTTAAAAATTCACCCTGGATCTTGGCAACAAAACATATTTCAGCTGGAGCTTGTTATAAAATGTTCTTTCTCCACTCTAAAGAATTTTGACTTTTTGTGAAGAGTGTTCTGAAAATGAAAAAAAAGTAAGCCTAAAGAAGGGACATTACAGTGATTTCATAAATATCGATGTGAGGTGAATTTCAAATACTCCTGTTTCCTGCTTGGTTTGGGTTGTCTGGCTAGGCTGTGTCTAACACAATGTACCAATGCCTCATATCTTGCTGGCCCACTGCATCACACTGTTGGAAACTCTGGCTTTGAAGAGTGGTATATTATGTCCTTGGGAGTTTGACCCATTTAAAAGAATGGAGGCATAAATAGCTGAGATGAATTTTTAGATGAGTATGGGGTATGCCACACTGAGAACTCCTGCTCTGCTGCCATTCAAATCAATAGGTTTGTCATCAACATGCAAAAACTACTAGAAATTTGGTGGGGAGTTGTGCCAATCCTAATTCAATAGACCCACACCCCATGCTTGGATTCCAACTCACAGACCTCATGTCCATGTAGATCTCTTTCCAGATGAAGAACCCTTTTCAGGGCACTGGCAACCACTCTCTTCCTTTTTTGCAAGAATTCTTGCTCTTCTTGGCACAGATCATACCCTAAGCGCACATCTAGTTTTTCTGTGCTGAAACATAAATAAATCCAGAGATACAGAATGGGTGTTTAAAATGTATATAGATCTATTTTCAGCAACTGCAGTCTACTAAATAACATAAAAAAATCATGATTTATTGTTCAGTTTTAGAGACAGAAATGCAGCCACCAGTTTCAAAGAAATCAACTGTTTTGCTTCTACATGGTCTCTGTATTTTCTGATGTTTCAGTGTAAGTTTTGCTGCAAACTAAGTATAGCAAATATAAAAAAAAAAAAAAAAGTTTCTTTGTGTCTTTCAGTAGCTTTGTAAGCTGAATCCTTTCTATTTCTGCTTCATATAATTTCTGAGCAAAGGGTGACTTGAACCTAACAAGGTCTTTCACGGGGATTTGTACCATTGATTTATACAGACACAATACAATGTAAAAGATATTCAGATACGAAGTTATTCAGATAATTTTGGTTTGTTGTCTGTCTCCTTATTTTACTGTGTAACATTTCATCTTCTCTAGCTTGTACTTCTTTCTATTGATATCACCAGAGCCACAAACCTATTTTCTTAAGAATACCTGTGTGGTTTGAACAATGTATGGACTCTGGATGTTTTGCTTATTTCAAATTCTCTTTTCCTTCTGACTTCTTCCCGCTTCTGTATCCCTTTTGAAGAAGCTTCCAATCTCAGTCTTTGGTTCTTTGATGCAAAGAACACTCAGTGACTAAGTTCCTCACTGCTTGAAATTCTTTTTTTTTTTTTTTGCATCTTGGTGTGACTCTTTTGCCCCAAGGACATTTAACTTTGATCTGTTGTGGTGACTCTTTAATGACTTAACTATTGTTACATTTTGCCCCTAGTCTTGTGCATTCCTTGTATCTAAATAAAGGATACTCTGTTCTAGAATTCAGAGTCCAAAGAGCAATAAAAACTTTAGAGAAAAAAACAGTCCTCTTACCAATCATTTAGTTGGAGGTACAGCGGCAGTGGCACATTCTGTAAACAAAGAAATGAGAGCACAATGTGAATGACTGGGAAAAAGAAAAGTTTTGAAATCCAGATTTTCAGTGCTTCCTGGAATGCCCCCACCACTACACCACTACCACCCTGCATACAGTTTTTTGGAAAATTGTAGTGGGAAGGAGAAGGAAAGCAACTAAACACCAAACATGTTCTACAGAGAAGCAAAAGAGGCAGGAGTAGTCGAAGTGGCTAGATGAACGGGCTGTGAAACTGGATTTCTGCCTCACTGTGAACATACCTCCATGAACCATTCTAACCCAGCAGCAGTATCACATTGCCACCCTCCTATTGTTGAGAACGAAGGACAGCAGCCAGATAAAGACAGTGATAAAGAGGAAACACAAGTCACACATCCTTCCAAAAAGCTACTGGAGGTAAAAGAGAGTCCAAACAGAGTGGGGGGCGGGAATCACTCGTGGTGAAACAGCCATTCATTCTCTCTTCTCTTTACAGGAAAGGCTGCTGAGAAATTCTTCTCCTCCTATCTTTGCCTCCCATTTGCCGCAAGGTCTAGGAAAGGATGTCTGGCTACCGTTAACAGATTCATCTGGCCACATAGCAGCATTACTACTGCTTTTAAAGCAACTTAGAGTTGTATCTCTCCACCAGTTACCATCATGACTGTACACATAGAAGAATGTGACAGAATTGTTCTCTGAGGGTAAGATTCAACTCATCTAATTGTAGCCATCTAGAACTTAGGTATATAGACTGAGCTAACCACCCAGGCTTGATAAAGAGCAGTGGGGCATTCCAAAGCCTTGCTAGGGGCATTGAACATTCTCCTTTAACTGTGTAAGGACAGCAGAGGTTGGTCTGAAATGCATCTAAAACTGGCCAGGATGAATTCCCAATTATTTATTTTATTGATGGAAATTGATACTTCTCTGAGAAAACTAACCTTTTCCACAGAAAACTTGTATTTGCACAAAATTCTCACTCAGCCTTATTAAATGGTTTTTTTTTTTAAATGTTATGGTGTTAAATACTGAGGGTTACTCTACTCTTCTCTCCAGAAGACCATATAAAAGCACTTACATGTCTTACAGGGAGGGTCACTTTCACTTTATGTCCAACAGGTAGAAATTTCAGTGGTACTGTTAAGGTGTCACTTAAATTGCTATTGTCATCTTCCTTATCAGAAACTTTCTACAGAGAAGAAAAAACATGGGTTTTATTCACAGAATAGAAACAATACAGTTCTTTGCATTTTGGTGACACTGGAAATAAGCAAGCAGTATGAACAGTGGTATTGTATAGTGCCCATTACCTGCAGCCTGACTTTTAGAACTGGCTCCCAAGACTTCACACAATGGAAGTAGAAAGTATCTGTGTCCTCTGCAGTTTTCTGTGTTCCCTCATGAGATGCAGGCACCGTAAGCACGAGATTTTTACCCTCTAGTGAAAACAGATTTGTTTAGAGAATAATACTGCTGTTCAGGCAAAATAGCTAACAAAGTTGGCAAACTTTCTGTTGAGTCATTCTCTGTGGTAACTCCTCTGTAAGCTGTCACACTGGCAAGTCTCCTACAGCACAGGAACTGGTACTCCTGCCTTTACCCCATAGTTTGGAGTGCTCCCAGAGTCAGCACTCTCTCATACTTCCACAGTTTACTGTGTCCAAACTTGATAGTTTCAAGGAAAAGACACGGAGATCAGTGTTACAGCTGGAGGCAGTTTCAGGGACTTTCGCTGCATTACATTTTATTGTCTTCAGAACATTTTCAGTCATCTCTGTATCCTAAAGTGCCTCCATCTGGGTCTGAATGACTATGATTTGGTCATGTTCTTGTGCCACAGAGAAATCAGCATACCTTTCAAATATTTCCTGCTTTCATTAATGTCCACTTGCACTTCCAAGCAGCAAACCTCACGGGACTGTAAAAGACAGGAGTGGAAAAGTATGAAGATAGCAAATGCCACATCTGCAGCAAATATTGAAACACCATGCAGACACCACTACCGATAATATAGAGCCAACTAAACTGGTCTCAGTGCTGGAAGCGATCCAGCTGCACAAGAGTCAATTCAGAGCTCAATACACCAGGACAGTAGCCCAGTTACACTGCGTCAGAACTAGCTTGTCCATGCAATGGTGCATTGCCAGAGGTTGTTATACCCATTCAAGTTGTCCCAAAATCAGGAAACTCTGTACAACACACTGTTGCCCAAACAGCTACACATATATCTGATCATTATTTAGGAAGGGTGGAGGAAAACACCTGATGATGAGTTTCTGTCTATTGTGGCAGTGATTAGTCTACAAGGCATCTTCTTGTTGGTCCTGATGTAGAGAGATCATGGATTTATTCCACCCTCCTCTCCAACTGAGTCATTCCAATTCACATTTAATAACTCATGCCAGAACAGTTTTCCAAACCATTTCAGGAACAACACATGCCAATCATTACAGCTCTTATGCCTCACACAGAAAATGAGGGGGAAAGAACAGAATATATGTTACTTTGCCTCAGGGGTATTAAACACTAGCATCTGGAAATCATGTGCAGGCTTGGAGTGGTTGGCATGAAGTACTTTGTACTCCTTAGCTGCTGGGCCAGCCCAAGGAGGTGGGTAATGTACTACATGCTGACTAATACAAAAGAGCACTCTATGTTTCAATGACTAAAATAACTCTTTATTAAAAGCCTCATCTCCCAAAAAGCTGTTACATTAGATAACCTTCCATTCATAAGCACACTGAATACTTACTATTGTCTTCTACAGACTCATCCCTTTTATAATCTTTGTTTTTCCTGCCAAGTGCCATACTGTATTACATGAAACACAAGAAGTTTTCGCTTTGAACACCAACAGATATGGAGTACTGCAACATTAACAAACCACAGCTGGGCAAAATATTGACATCTGTAATATCTGAGGACTTCAAGAAACAGAGCTTCTATTTTTGCATGGAGGGTGCAACAGTTAAGCCATAACAAATGGGAATCATCCCACATCTTTCACTTTATAATGCACACCATGCTCTTATCTATCATGGTAGATTCTGTTCTCTCTATAAAATATCAGATGGCTGGGGGGAAGAGGAGAGAATCAAAATGACAGAAACGTCACTCCAAGCTAAATTCGTATGTGAACCTTACCACTAGGACATCATTGGTAATGAGGTGCTCCGGCGGGCCAGGACTGCCAAGACAGAATCAAAAAACAAATAAACAAAAGCTGTGTTTCTGGTATTTTAAAAAAATAGTAGTTTTATGACCTTTCCTGCTTAAAATATAGTTATGTTAGTAACACAATTTGTTTTCTAAAAGGCATAATACATGATCACCTGCAAAGCACATGAACCAGAATGTAGTAGCCCAACAAGAAGAAAGGCAGGAGAGCTCATAAAAATACCAATGCTTAAAACTATATGCTAAGATACAGCAGAACAAAGACATATTGGTCTATGTGGAATCACGTCCTACTATTAACAAATGACCATATGACTTAGGGAAAGCAAAGACTACTATTAATGTATTCTGCAAATACTTATTAGGAAAGACATTTCTGACTGTTCCAGATTATAATTTACAACCAATCACAAATGAACGGCAAATAAGAATTAGTGTGTGACTGGAAAACACAGACGTAAATAATAGAAAGTCTTTGTCCCAGACATTTTACCTTGTAAGACCTAGGTCTGTCACTGAATGGATGTAGTTATTCAATACTATGAGTAACCTATAGAGTCTACAAACAGCATCTCTCATTAAGGCTAATGCTCCAACATCACTATGTTACACACATTCATAAGTGCTTTCATACATCTGAAGGGACCATTAAAGTTATGTAGTATGTAGTATTTGACTTTCCACAAAGTCCAGGGTATTTTACCAGCCTTAAAACTTCTTTTTCAGCTGTAGAATATTTAAATGTAAATAACTAGGTTGGACTTCCAAGGATGGAGAATCCACCACTTGCCTTATAACGTGAATGGTGAAAGATGCTCCTCTTATTTCTAGTCTGAATCTACTCAGTCCAGTTTCCAAGCACTGCACCTCAGTCTGTCCTTTTTATATATCTGGCTGTGACTGCTTCCACATTTGCAGGAGATGCTTATACCATCTCTTAAAGTATCTCTCATAAATAAATTAAATAGATTTTCTTGAGTTTCACTGTGTGAGAAATTAACCAAGAAGACCAGTGACTTTTTTCATGCATTTTCATGTTTAAGAATAAGAAGCCTTATTTACAGTTCCTTCTTCTAATCATGCAGTTAGTCAGTTTTGACTGGACTGTGTTCCTTATTTTCATAATGCTAAGCTCAAATATGCCAGAACATGTAGTTTAGGGGTTTTCTTTCAACCAAACTTGTGATAGCATTTAAAAGAGAAATAAAGTTTATCTTACAAGGTTTGTTCTTCTCCAGACAACGTTGATTACCACTTTGAGGGGGGTGGTCTTACTTTGCATGTTTTTTTCTGTTTAACTAAGCTATCACCTAATGGGTGACTTTTCTAATACTCCCTGCATAACTCTATGTATATATCGTGATAATAATGCAAGACAAGTTTTCTAGTCTTTCAGAAACACCACAGTGTTCTAGGCATTGTTCAATTAATAGTAACATTAATATTGAAGAGCACCTCTGTTAAGTTTTACATGCATCTCTTGTACAAGTTATCACAGCATGCCAATGTTACTACATTTCCACAATCAGGATATACACGTCATACAGAAAGTAAGATTTGTATGAAATACACTGAAAGGCAGAATTATCTGGGGAAGTTAAGCTGAAAAAAAGTTTGAAACTGTAATTTTGGCTCACTGTTGGGAGGAAGAGCTGGAAAAGGTTCCTCTTTCTCTGAGATATTACTACTCCCTGGCAGATCTACACCTTTCAGCTTTGGAATTTTACTCACATTCTTTCCATCCAGAATTCCACTTCCAGACTTTCCCATTTCTTGATGCATCTCTCTGTCTAAAAAGAAAAGGGTAAAATAAATATGGATTATTGGAGGCTGCAAAAATTTGGCAGTACAGACACACATAAAAACCACTTCCATGGCTGAAATCTCTTCTGCTACTGTTACCAAAAAAGCTGTGTGTTACCTCTTTGCAAAGCTGAGATTGCAATGGAAACCACAGGCTTGCAAAAGGCACGTAAGATTAATATTCTCCCATTGTGGGATATGTAGAATTATACATATTTCCAAAGATACAGTCACAGAGGGAAAGCTTGACTGAAACAGAAATATAATGGCTTTTTGCAAAGATGGTGTGCATGGGGGAAAGGCATTGAAGCCCAGCAACAAATGCGACTAACACCTGAGTCATTTCCACGTACAAACCATTTAAAGCACATTCACACTGCACCCAGCAGAGATGAAGCAGGAAGAGTACCCTGGACTGAGGTGGTCATTGAATCGTTTTATTTCCAGTGACTCACCCACTGGCTGAGAAGTGCATGGCATCAGCCTGCAGAGTCACAAGGAAAATCCATGCTAACAGCTTTCAGTACTTGGGAAGTAGCTGTTCTTTTGGGTACAGACTGTCTCCTTCCGGCAATGAGCATGTAGCAATACCACAGCCACAGCTCAGACAAACCCGCAGACCTATCCCAGCTTTGTTCTCTGGACTATTCTCTTTCATGGACTCCTTAACAGAATACCAATGATGTTAGTAGAACATGCGTCCCTTTACTATGGGCTAGAGAAATCTGAATCACCTAGAAGGAAACCCAGCATGAACACCAACAGGAGAAGCCTGAAAGAATCATTTAATTCAAGTGGTGAGTGGACTGTCTTCATGTTTTTAATAAAAAGTTGACATTTAAGAGGAAATGTCCTCTAAGCGTGGCAGAAGTGTAATAAAGCCGAAAGGTAAGGAAGTTATTTATTTGGATTATAAAAGATAAAAATTACTATTTACAGCTGCTCCCTGTTAAAGTATTTTGCCCCACAAAGAGAGACTGTGGGCATAAGAGAGAAGCTGCTTCATTTTCTGAATCTGTGAAAAGAGATTAACAAAGTCACAAAAATCCAGCACAATGATACCTGTTTTGATAATATATTGATAATGATATATAAGGATATCTGTTTATGCAGACCCAAACCCCGCTCAACATGGAAGCCAATGTGGACAATGAGGTCTTGCTGACCTCTCCCTGTATTTTCAGTCCTTACCTCTGATTTCAAAGCAAATGTCTCACGGAGTGTCTCCCCGGGTCTGATTCTAGCAACATTAAAAAGAACTGTGAACTGCATGTCATCTTTGGTGAGTGGATCTTCATCACACACTGCCAATTCTAAAATGTTCTGGTAGTAGAAGAAAATAAGTAAGAACTCTTATTGAGCTGTTATTACACAGAAACAAAAAAAATGGTTATAGACTTGTGCAGAGTGGTAGGAAACATGTGCTTTCCTTCAGGAGTTTGTTAATGCAGAACACCATCTTTAAACCCAGCCTTGGGAAACTTATCATGAAATAGAAGACAACTACCTATAACAGAAAGCTCCCACTATTCTGAGACAGAAAAGATGTCAGTGCTCTGCACCACATTGATAACCCACCCAAAGAACACACTCAGTTTCTTCATCCCCAAAGTTCTCTTAACTACATAGTTTAGGGTAGGATTAAATTTGTTGTCTACATCACAGCAACTCCTCTACCCTTCCCTTACAACCAGCGAAGGGAAAGCTCTTTCTAAATTAACCATCCAAAATAGCCCAAATGAAGCATGCTACAGCAGTGCTTATTTCTCTCAGGTGACAACAAAGTGAATCTGGACTAGCTCAGATGTAGGCACTTACATCACCAATGTCTATAACTAGCTGAGGGGAACAATATTGCCTATGTCTACTGTTTTGTGCTAACCAGTCAGTTGCAAATTCTGTTACACAATCATTTTCTTAAGTTATTTAGCACAGCTGATCAACAGAGCATCAACTGAGGATTCCCAGCTATTCAAAATGGTGACATTTCCTTTTTTTTTTTTAATACCTCAACTTCTCTCTGGATCCTAAAGTAAAAAGTCTCGTTCCAGACAGGGTTGTCAGAATTCCTGATGGTTTTGGTCCGAAGCTTTCCATTTGAAGCAGATGGCAGCCACAAGCGCACATAGCAGTCTGAAGCAGTCACTGCAGCAGAGAAAAATTAAAAACCTGATGCCAATATTAAAGAGGAAAAGTAGGGCAAGGCCATGATTCTGGGAACTAACAAATATTACTACTTTTTTAAAAATAAGTAAAGAGGCCACCAGTGGAAGCAACCAAGGAAAACCATCTAATTCCTGGGTAACTACAAATTACAAACGTACACATGCACACACAAAGTACACTAAAAGCCACGTTTCCCATGTGAAGAGAAAGAAGTATAAAAGACCCCGCTGACCATTCATCGGGCATAATCCCTAAAATTCCAGTCAACAATGTTAAAAAAGTTTAACTGAAACTAGAACTAGTCGCAAAAAGGCTGTTAGGACGATTACAGGAAAGGCGAACGGATATTACAGAGAAGACCAGAGGAGACTGGCTAGCTCAGTCTAGCAAACACAAACATGCAGAGGGGACATGATGGCTGTCTAGAAGGGTTAGGTACTAGGGAAGAAAATCTGTTGCAGCTAAAGGCTGGTGGGGGCCCAAGACATGAAGGCATAAACAAGTCTGAACTCTTCATCTCACTTCCAGCCTACATCTACTCCTTATGGTTAGTGCAGTCAGTGCCTCGAGCAGCTGTCCTTTGGGAAGAGCCAGGGTGGGAAAGTACATTTACTTTGTGAAGCTTGACAACGGTGTGAAAGGAAATCTCCAAGGTGATGTCTTTCAGAGCTGGAGTCTGGACTTGACGGAAGATGTCCACTGCAGCCCGAGATGCCTAAATACTTCAGACTGGTATCAAGCAGTGAATAACATTGCCCCGCAAGGTTTTGGCAGGAAAGTGGAACTGTCCCTTCAATAGAGTAGATAGAAGAGATCATTGAAACTCAGAAATACAGGCCTTGTCACACTACCACCTTTCTAGTGTCCACCTCTGGACGTTACTACATGGCATTTACCACAGGAGTACAGGAAGCCCTTCGGCAGGCAGTTACTCAACCAACAGGAGATTCACTTCCTCAGGTCTCCCTCGCATTCAGGCTTGGCCAAGGTTGTGCTCGGCCCTGAATCATAAGATGTGAATGGTCTCAGCTGTAACTCAAGTAACTCACTGCAAAGTGATGCTTTTTTGGCTGAACATGTTGGTTTTCATTAGAGGAATACACAGGTCAGAGGTTTCAAGAGTGTGAGAAAAGGCAGCTCAAGGTCTGTCCTGACTGAGGAACCCACGGGACACCTCTGCAAAAATGGCAGCTGAATGGCTGGTCCATGGTACACCTTTATAAGGAGCCATAAGGAGAGCGAGATAAAGAGTTAAAGAAGGTTGAATACAAAAGTACACAGAAGTCTGGTTTGCCTGCATGTTCAGCATGTGCTTAGGGCTGGGTCTGCAGAAGCCCTCCATAACCAGAAACTATCAATATAATTTAACATGACTGGTCTTATGAGAACTGGAAATACCCTGAATGATACAGTATTTTAGAAGCTTGAAATTCTAATTTACCTTTGATTATTGTCTATAACTGATACATTTCAATGAAAGGTCCCTAAATACGTGGCCTGTGTGGCAAAATTCCAATCTGTTATATGATTTATACCTATTATGAACATCAAAACCAGACAACTCCAAGCAGATTTAGAGACTGCAGTGTTCTCACAAGGTCTACCTTCCCTTGTGGCCCAGGAAATTCATCTGGGAGTCATTTTTTACCAGTTCCCTGAAATGCCACTCTATATGTCCTCCAATCTAATGATACCTCAGGCATTTGATCTAATTATAGCCCTGGCATTAGTACTTCTATTGTTGTGCTTTATGTACATTGTTTGTATACCTTCAGAACTTAGGAACATTGCTCACTGTAAACTCTGGGAGTGACTGAAAATATAATCAAATCACAACTCACACAGGTCTCTTGACTTGATGTTCTTAGCTTGTATGATTCTTACAGAAAGCATGTGGATGGGGCAAAACTTCATCTGCAGAGAAAACAAATGCAATTAGTTTTATCAGCTCAGAATACAAAAATAATATGTATTTTGAACAGCACAGGGGACAGTCTGTCCTTCTGTTTGTCTGTCTGAAGTGAGGGGACCACCCTCCAGTGGAAGTACACCATGCTAAGATGATAGCACAATTGCACACTGGGCTATTTGCTAAGTAGCTTGAGTAAGTGAAGACAGAGAAACAGGGGCTCAGAAAATGGTATGGAAAGCTTTCATAGTCACCCTAGAGGTGCCTATTTGCATACAACCTGATGCATGCATGGCCATGGTGATGGTTGTACTGCCAATCTGCCGAGGGTCCTGTGCCACAGATAGGTCAAAAATGGGCCTTTGGAAGGCAATACTAGGAACTTGCAGCTGCTTACTTGGGTCCTGGCACAGCACTGACACTAGGCCAGGACATGGTAGTTACCAAAGTGCTCTAAACACTTCTGATTGTATCCCAACTAGGACTAAATTTCCATGATGCTCCTAAGTAGGCCAAGCTCACCAAAAGGCATCTAGAGGAATGCACTACAGATGAAGAAAGAAGAGCCCTGCTCTGAAGACGTAATATCACAGAATCCCACATCATTAGGTGTCTTGGAAACACCTAATGGGAATGGAAACACCTTCCTTCCAGACATGAGATTTATTTCTATCATAGGCAAACTATCATTGTAATGCTTATTTCAAGAGACTTGTTCCTAATTCTAACAAAGAATTAAGCTTCCCAACCTAAGCTGGTCAGAAAATATTCGCCATTGTCAGAAGACGTTCTGATAAGCCTGAATGAACACACATATACAGACATGTGACACTGTTAATACTAAAAGTGGGAAAATATTTCCTTCTTTTTTCAAATTGGAACATTTAAATTTATTTTTAATTTTCTGTTGAGCATTTTAACTGTTTTATCATATTAGCATGGCTTGTCAGTAATAATTGGCGATAATAACATACAGTCCTGCTACCACTAATAAATTAAAACAGAACCACACCACGTTGGATGTGTTTCATTAGTTTGAATGGCAGCTTAAACTACACACTGACTGAAACACCGTATCCAAATGTTTGGATGTCCATGGTGTTTGGACACCATTTGTCCAAATGAGAGTATCCCCTTACACTGGAACAAAATAACTTGACAATTTTATTTTGAAAGTTAGCACCATGATTAATTTTCTTGACAATGAAATTATGAACTTTGGAGATACAAACAGCTGGAGAAGGAGGAACTTCTCTATAGAAGAAGTCGTGTCACTATAGTTAATCTGAAATTCTTTTAAAATGGGGTGGACACTATTGGACATGTTTAATGGAGTTGAGAATAGCCTTCATTCAGCTTCATTCAGTTTTGTTTAGAAGTAAATTACGTTACATCAAATGGGTACCATTTGAACTGTGAATTAGCACATTCAAATAAATGCTTAATATTAAATTTTATGTCACTTTTAAAGTTACATCTTTTTAAAATTCAGATTAATATTCAAGAGTCACCCTGAGCAGAGATACCCTGTTGTTAAACTTACAAAATCACAGATTACTCTGTCTCTTGTCCTCTTAATGGTTGATTAAAACACTTTTTGTATAAAAATGCAAGACACATTTGTTCTTGTGTGACAAGAACCAGTTCTATTATGTTCTCCTCAAATTTGAAACTCACATTTAAAACATTCTGAGTTTAATGCATTATGGACGTTACAAGTTCCATTTGGGACACTTCTATACTATTCCAGTTTCCCACTGAAAGAATTTGACTTTAATTTTCCTGTGCAAATATTTATTTAACATAGAAGTATGAACTGGAAGACTCAGTCAGCATTCCTAGTGGGTCTCATTAGCATGAAATATTGGATTATGTAGCAAATTACAGAGCTGACTGGTTTTAATTAATGTGTTAATTCTGTGTTATTTTGTAATCAACTTCCCCCTTGCTCAACAGAAGCCCAAACCATTCTGAGAGTCTGCCTTCACTGGAGAAACAGATGTTGGTATACAATTTGCTTTAAACCTTTTGTGATGAAAATTTCCTATTCGCTTATAAAAGTGGTGCATCTGCAGTTCATCACCAGAGTACTCTAAATTGTGGTAGCTGACATGTTTTCATCCTCTCCCACTAGAGCCAGAGAGCCTCACTCCTCCTCCCTTCCCCTTTCAACAGCAATCACTTCCCTTAAACATGTCAACATCTGCCCGCTGATGGAAACATCATCAAAGATGACTGTTCACTACTTCTGATTTGGTGCAGCTTAGCCCTTGTGTTGTTGCAGGAAGATGGGTAAATGTGGCCATAATAAACCCTATGGGCTGTGCAAATCCCCAGGGGAAGCCAGAAGCCATCCTGCTCCCATGACTGCAGTTACTCCAGCCTGTGATAACCATTCAGAATTGGGCTAATTCTTTTTTTCATCACAAAAAAGGCAGAGCTAATTTTCTTCTACAATGGTCCAGAGCAGACTATTAGGGTCTGATTTGGGTGGTCTAAAATAAGATCTTTGCTCAAAAGTGCTGGCACTCTAAAATACCCTTCTAGAAAAATTAATTATGGTTAGAGATACCACTTGCTATTTTCATAAAAAGCAATGTGTAATTTCATAATTAATGCAAACTGATAAACACAGATACCACATCCAGACAGCTCTTGACAGTCCTGCAGCTGTACTGGTCTTGCTCTTTTTAGTTCACTTCCTTGAGAGAAACATAGTTTCCTGCATAGGCACACAGAGAATAACAAAACTCCCCTGTAAATATCCAGAGTCAAAGGTAGCTTTCGCAGAAGTACGTCATTCTATTTTTACTGGAAAATTAGTAGTGACACATTGAGGCCAATGACAGAGTTCAGGATTCAGCTACCTGTGTATATTTGCATCCTAGACAATAACACTCCAGACCAATGAATAGTAGCATGTCCAGAGTCCCAAAGAGTAGTATGAAATCTTCTCAAAGCTCATTGATAACGAGGAGCCTACCAAGTGAGACTTTGGATGGCAGTGAGAGAAGAAAAACCTACCAACATCTTTCATTTCACTCCTTATTGTCCCTCCATGCTGCTCCTAGAACAAGATCTCATGGCTACCTTCACTAGAAAGTTAGTCTCCCAAGGGTTAGTTTTTGCAGAGCCTGGCAATCTGGGAACAACCTCCCATCACCACCTATTTTTTATTTTCTTTTTTTTTTCTTGAAAAAAGAGTCCTTGGTTTGTACATGTTGGAAGGCTGACTAGAATCAGAATCTCAGCGTTCAGCTCCCTCTGCACCAAACCTAAGCAGTTCTCTGAGTGGAGTTATCACCATGGGATAACACAAAGTTACGTGAAGTTTTATATGAGGAGTCTGCTCTCTGTCTTTTGACATTCTGTAAATAGCTGTAGGATTTATCACTCAGCCTTATCAATATCTTTCAGACAGGAATAATTACTTCCTTTCACAGATTACTTTTTCTTTCTCCAGTGGTGTACTAGAAGCTGTACAATATCTTATGTACAAGATCTTACACCAAATGTAATCATTTGGCATATTCTTACCATGTATTTAATCTTGGATACTGAGGATTTGTTTCAACTACAACTTGGCAATTTATGAAATTAAGGTTAAAGCTATAAACTTATAAACTATAAAAAAGCTTCATGACCAGCCTGGTTCAAAGCATTCTCTTCCACATAAATTCTACATCTAATACAGGATGAGTTTATTAGATCCTCCATCAGTGAAAATACTGCTAGAAATTTGTCCTTCCAACGGGCTGCCTATTTTCATTAAAATTAGAGGAATGCAAAGTGCTGGTGGGAAAAGCAACTGACTGAAGAAATATGCAAAACCAGAAGAGGAGATAGAAGGAGACAGCATGACCATGAAAGCCTCATTTTCATTGGGAATCACAATTATTCAAAATCTTGTCATTGGAAGTTGGAAGTTGAAAATCTTGTCATTGTCATTGGAAGTGAGTAAATCTAATTTGCCTTACAAACATTTACTGTAATTTCATGTTATCACTGGTGGATTGTTTCAAGAGTCATTGTGGATTTGGGATGCAGCCCTTGTTCATATTCTATCAGTCATCTCTTTACATACATGAGTCGGTCTCTCAGGGCTTTGTACTGACATAATTTCTGAGTATTTTACCACATAAAAATTATTCCGTAGTTCACAAAATAAAACTGCTAAAGAGTGGTTATTCTTGTCTGAGCAGAAGAAAAGACCCTGTTACGAATACCAAAAGCATTCCCAGGAAGTTGTAAATTAATATAGTCCATTGCTTCCATGCCAATTTGATAGCGTTTTTAAACAGAAAAAAATTAACTGGGAGACTTTTAGTTGGTCTTTCTAGATAGTTCAAAGTATCGACACTTTTCTAAACAAGTTAGATTTTATTAATATAAAAGGGAAAAAAAAAAAAAACAAAAAACAAAAAAACAAACAAACAAAAAAAACCAAAACCACAAAACCACTCTTCTGATTTCCTTATCTATTTACCAATTTACCACACTGAAAAATGCATTTGCCTGACAGAACGGCAGAGCTACCTGCAGTACTGCATGAATCTCCTTCCTTGGGAATAAAAGCTTTCTGACCTGAAGCTATGCTTGTACTCTAAGCTTTTGGCACTGTTGCCTATTAACCTGGAGTATGTCTATACTCGTGGAATAGCAGTTGCAGCATTAGGACGAAATGCAAGAACTTTTGCTGTAGTTGAGACTTTCTAGATAAAATTATACCTGTTATCTACTCTTCTACCAGATTCAGAATTATTTTATTAGATACAACATTAATATTTAAAATTGATAGGTAATATTTATATCTAAGATAGATAGCTCTGAATCTAACAGGCAGATAGATTAGATACAATTTTATCTAGAAAGTACATTATATTTACAATTTATATTCTTTGCCTTGAGCATCCAGCGTTTGAATATTTTTAATCTATCATTTGAGCTGTTTAAGCTCCTGATATTTTCCTGAATCTTTAACTTCACCTGCAAATATTACCATGCCACAAGTATAGTAAGTATTCTTTATTCTTAATGATTAACAATTCTCTATAAGTCATAGTATATAACATTGTTTCTCACTATACTTAAAACCCATAAATGCCTGTATTTCTTTTATTTCCTGCAAAATTTGACATAGGGTTTGATACATAAAGAATGGTTAGTTGTAAATAATTCACATCTTGCATTTCAGACACTGCATCCATTACTCTTTAAAGATATACATGAGAAAATAACTCTCAGCTAATAATTCTGTTGATTTATACTAAAAAGGATCAGTTAAAATTTCTGAATGGAGCTTATTATTAGAAAACTCGAGTCCAGACATGAAATACTTCCACTAGAATCGCAGACACTGTAAACATTACATTAAAGACAGCTAAATCAGCCAAATACCTCGTAAGAACTCTCCCCTGCAGCTAAAGTAATATAAATTATGCTTTGTTGCTAGAAAAAGCTGTTGATTCTTTTCAGCTGGGGCAAGCAATGAACATGTGCTATCCTGAGAAAAGCATGCAGTAGGGCTAAAGCACTTTCATTTTACCGTGAGGTAAACTCATCAAGGCCAGCCCTCTTCCTTCCTGGTGTTCACTCCAGCATGTACACCTCACGATAGAAGAAAAGGGCCACATTTTTGCTGCATTTTCACTGAAGCTCGCTTATATATTAGTTACTGGGAGGTAAAAGAGGAAAATGGTAAATTTGCGAAGTTCAGGATGACCCTGCCACATCACACCAGCAGCAGTTTGTCTCTGCATCTCAGCAGATGCAAAGAAGAGGGAGTTTGCTCGGAAGAATTGAAGCAGGGAGGTCCCAACAGCAAGGTGCAGGGCCACAGCAAAGCGCGGAACTGCAATTCTCTTACCTTGGCTGGTGGGCTCCCCATGACACACAAGATGGCGACAGCAACAGAAAACCCAATTCGGGTAACAGATCTGTCAGCTGACAAACAGGCTCACAGCTTGTTGTTGCTGCTGAAATAACCTGAAGGACACATATAATTTATACAGGCGTTGAGCTCCACCCTCTGCCTCCTCTGTGTGGAGAAGAGTCTGCCTACGTCTGAGAGGCAAAGATCTGCAATGTCAGAGGTGAGAGGAAAGCTGCAGTTACCACATCTTTGCCTGTCACCATTACCTGTCACCATTTGTTATTGCCCCAATACTGTCCTGCCAGGTTTTTGGGTGGATTCTGCCACATTCAGAAATTATTCCTTCACTCCCGATCTCTTCCATCTATCTAGTCAGTGGCTGAATTTTCAGTAGTTTTTAAGGTCTTCCACAAAATACTCCAGAAAAAAAAAAAAAAAATCAAAGGGAGGGGATAGCTAAATCTTATCTGTTAAAATTTCTGGTCGGAGACCAACCTACTTCTGAATGCTCTTTTCAACTCTTCCTAAAATAGGGACTTGTTTTAATACATTATTGGGAATCTTTCTACCAACCAGTAAATCAAGTCTCCTCACTTTGAAGTACCTACTGAATGACTACCTGGCTAATACAGAGATGCTGGTGAAATTGAGATAAATATTGGTAGGGAAAGGGAAAGCTGCATACCTGCTGGGCTTTTCCCCTCTACACACTTCTTATGAAAACATGACAACTTGACACCTCCCAGCTTCCCATTCTATTCACCCATCAGCTTGCTGGTGACAGTGGTGGGTCCTAAGGCATCTTCTGGAGATGGCACAGGCATGGCGTCCTCCCCCTCTCCCTTGCCTACGGTGGACTGCTGACAGACAGCCTGTGGGGTCCCTGTCAGGACATTGCTCCAGGGAAGCTCTTCTGGCTATACTCTAATCCACACTTGCAATTTCATGTTGGATGGCATGTAGACCCAGACTTGGAAAAGGCCTGGAGGCCACCATAAGTTTGCAGTAAAATATGTCCTCACTGGGACACAGTAATATCAGACAGGACCAAGTCTCACCAACCAACCAGTAGACACCTTACACTGATGGAGAGTGTCAAGAGATAATTTTCATCAAATAGTAGTTATGAGTTTGGATTTTGGCAAGAGAAGAAAAAAAATGAAATGAACCACAATAATTGTTTAGGAAAATAGGTTTACCTATTACTCTTTGGTTTTAGATTTTTCCTGAAACTCAGGTGCACACTGTAGACCACCTTTAAATCATGTTTTAAAGCATTTTCCACAAAAAAACCTGTTACCAATTGAAAATCAGTTCTAGTCAGATTCTCCTGGGTTATGCAAGTGAGAACCACCATCTCAAATTGACACTTCACAAAGATTCTGCTGTGGCTGGCAATGCAGCCACCATGCTAGTGCTGGGGACTGGAGGCAGGCTCACCCAAGCAGCAGGGTGAGAACTTGAGTGCTTAGTTAGTTTGCTATCTTTGAAATACTAAAAGGAAAGATATCTCAAATAAAGGTCTGCTGTGTATGTGCAGCAAATCAAAGGGCACCTACAAAACTCACAGAAGAATAAGCCAGACTCATCAGAAAGCAATCTGGGGTTCAGAGCAATTAATTATGCAAGTCTTGTGCTCCTGCAGTAACACTGTTTTGACAGTCTCACTTGGGCATTTTTACGGGAGCAATCAAGACTGTTGTGCGAGCATTCTTCACCATGCTTTCTTGGACACAGGAGTCTGTAGCATCCCATTTCAGGAGACAAGAAAAAAAGCAGAGAAAAAGGGATAAAAGCTCTTATTCAGAGTGGAGGTTTGGTTTTCCTCCTTTATATTGCTGTTGCAGCTTCGATCACAGGTTCTGCTGCTGTAGTGAACTGGGAAACCAAAATAGCAGGCTGACAAATTTACCTCCTAAAGAGAACGCAAATGGAAAAACAGCCAGAGAAAAATGAACTCCACTCAAAGAGGGGGTATGTCTGCCTGGAAACGGAGCAACACATTAAAAAACAGAACAGCTGCAGCAGGGAGACCCAGGTCTTAATGGAACAGGAAAGAAGAAAAAAAGGTCCCAGAATGTCTTCAAATCAAGGTGCAAAAGTTATTCTGGAGAGCTATGGAACTAGTCTTTCCAATAGCCCCTCCAAGAAGCTAATGTTTCCAGTAAATCAGCATGGCCAAAATACATAAAACATTTTGTGTTGCTTGTCAACAAGCACACTGAGAAGTTCCACATCCATTTCCTCCTGGACGTGAGAGAGATGGGCTACGTGATGTCAGGTCTTACTACAGACACAAAAAATGTACAGCATGGGGAACGTAAGACATAGAAAATCAACTGCATAAAGAAGGAAAGACAAAACTAAAAGGTTCAATCTAAAGCAAAGAGGGCACAGCACAATGCATTAGTGAACTAGCTAAATAGTAAGCAGTATCTTCAAGGGGTACAGAAGGTACTGCCCCTCCCCTTTTTAGAGGGGGAACATAGTCATGCCAGGCTTATACTAGTGGAATTAGGTTCAGAAAATATAACACTGTATCTGTGGTTTCAGCTTGTAAAAGGCTATTCAGGAGACAAAAAGAGAGATTCTAGAATGATTTTACAGGTTAATTAAGCTGGTCTCATTCCACCTTTATCACTGAACCTTATTTCTTTGCTGAATTAATATTAAGAAAGGACTTGGAAATAAGCTATGAGGGGGAAAAAAAAGGATAAAAAGACATATCAAATTACACTGAGGCTATATTACTTCATATGTTACCTGTTGGCACTCAGATAAGCACACAAGAGACTACGTGAAACAGAATCAGAATGGAAAAAATGCAAGCTCATGCTGCTCTCAGTATGCAAGAAATAAAAGATAATTAATACGGTGTTCAGCTTCATGCAACTTACCCAGTGGGCAGCTCACTAACAGCCCCTTCCAAGAAACTACTCAGAGTCACAGCTGAGCTGCCAGAAACCAAGCAGTAGAGTAGTAGCAACTCTAAATGTCTGTGATTTGGATCATCCTACTGCTGGCATAAACTTAAAAGCTAACCGGGACTGAACTTACAAAAGGTACTGAAGACAAATTTAGTGAAGAACGTTATTTACCCCAGCAATGGCAACAGCACAGCAAAATTTCATACAAACATGTCTCAGCTTTGATGTACAAAAAACTGCCCTCAGTGATGCACTGTCTTCCTAGTCCTTCCATGCTGGATCCTAACAGCTTCACAAGCAAGGATGGCAATTACTGAAACACTCTCCTATAAATATAAATCTATGATTTTGTTTGAGAACATTTGTTTATTCATTCCATGAAAGCTGTTAAGTAGACATAAGTGATGGATCTTCCTAGGGCTAGATGCAGCCACATGATTGAGGAGATGGAGATGGAAGACTGTGCAGCTTTACAGAGACTTCTTGTGCCAGACAGTGACAATGGGAGATGACAGTTGCTTTCTCTTTACCTCAGAAATTAGTTTATACCTTGTTCAGCTCAGTGGCTAGGTTAGAAAAACCACAGTAATCTGAGAAAATAATTGTCTATAGTCAAATTCAAAACTAAAATATTCAAAATGTTCTCAGAAATTAGGAAAAGTAGCTCATCCCCAAACTATTTTTTTTTTTATATTTGGGTTATTTAACCACTGTAAAAATTAATCTAAACAAAAAAAACTTCATTAAAATATATCTCCATTTTTCAATTCAACATTGCCATGTGAAACTAGAAGCTATAAAGCAAAGCTTCAGAAATGCCAGATTTGGGGACCTTTCAAAACTGAAGCATTTAATTTTGAAATAAAAACTTTCTAATCTTTCACTATTTCCATCCCCCATTTTCTTTGAGCACAACAACACAGTTAATTTGAAATTATTTTAGATCATTGAACACTTTCCAAACAACCATTTTCAGCCCACCTGATGTTAATTAGAACAAAATACCAAGTTGTCTGTCAGAGTAGCAGGCAGGTGATAGCAGCATTTGTAAACTGACTGTCCTTCTAGCTATCAAGATCTAAACCTGTTTTAGAAAAGTAAAAGGTGCTATATCCTCTTACCTATCTCCCAAACTACTGCAATCTTAAATAAAGGTATCATATAGTAAAGCCAGTATCACTGGCTTTTTTTCCTGACCAGAGTAAGAGAGCTACTAATTTCCTTAGATACTTTGCAGGTGAGGTTGTAAATATGGCAAGATAGTGATCTTTGCAACTTCAAGATGGGAGGAAGCTGCTTATTACTGTCCTGGGGTATCTGAGGACTGGAGCGTTATCTTTCCAAGACACGTCAATGTAAAGCCACACACTGAAACCCACTGTTTATGTTTAGAAATTGTTCTTTTATTTTAAACCGAGTGATTGCAGCACATCTAATTGGAATAATTGAGTAAGATATTTCAGTGTCATTCCACTCCAGCCAGTTTCTGAGACCTTTATCTTCAGATCTTATTCATACTGATGTCAGTATGAAATTGCTTGAGTAAAGACCTCAGAAGAGTTAGGTAAGTATTACACTTAACCACTTGGCTGACAGGAAGACTTGACTTATGGTTATGGTATTTAGCTTCAAATTATCAAAAGAAGAGTTTCTTTCTTAGTTGCCACCAACCTCTTGTATTTTTTTAATAGTCACCTTTTTAGAATCACGAGAGTAACTCTTGTTTTCTCCTATTGTTTTGAACTCTCTATGGCTCTAAGTTCTTTGGGGCAAGACCAACTAAGGAAATATTTGCTGCTGAATGTTATTATACTGGGCAAGAGTAATTAAAAAACAAAGGTTACTGTGATTGTATGACACACGTAGCAGTATTTCTAACCCTGTTGCTGTATCAAATCCTCTTTCAGCCCTGTATGTGGTTTTATTCAAGGTTCTACCTTTACCTGAGCACAGTCCTTCAATGTTGGCTCAGAAAAGGATAAAAGATATACACGGATTTATTTCATATGATATGCAAGTCATTAAGGGTTCAATTCATTCATTCTTGGCATTAACTTATCCTCCAACTAGCCCTCCAAAATTAACAAGACTAAAGACAGTAGCAGGTAACCTCGATATGTTATTCTGTAGGTTAGTATAGTATAGCTTTTTAAATAAAGCTAGCATCAGCCAACCTACCTAAGTAATCTGGAAGACTTTAGTGAAGTGTAAATATAAGAAAACCACTCATCTGAGCATAGAGACAGAGCGAAGAAATACAAAAACATCCAATTCAGGGTGAACTGAATACATCCAAGTATATCACCAGCAACTTTGGAAATACCTGCAAAGTATGTCTATGTAGCAGGCATAACTGATCACAAAGAAGAAGTGAATACTGGCACAGAATCCTTGGTAAATACCTGAAAATGCTAAAGTCTTAAAAATATCTGCAGGTGAAGTTTCATGTTGCAGCAAAACTGAGGTAAGAGCTAGTTGTCACAAAAAGAGGAGGTCTTGCTCCCATCCCAGTCCCAAGCTTAGAGAGTTCTGCCCCTACCCCACAGTATTGGCTCTGGCACTCTTGTGGCCAAATGCTAAGCTCATTTGAGGAGCTGAAGCAATAGAAAATGACTCTTTTCCTTTTTCTGAGGAATTTCCAGGACTGCCCTTCTTTAGTGGCATGTAGCCATTACCTCACTTACTAGAACATACAAACTCACCTTGAGTTCAGTAGTAGGAATCTGACCATGGGCAAATAGCATTGTCCATAAGAGCTGCCTAAAGCATCAAGACTCAGGGAAAATGAGTATCAGGGGTGGAAAAGACATTAGACAATTCAGTCCACATCCTTTCAAGTGGATCATTACAATTCGTTGACCCCAGTACCAGAAAGTCATGGGGTGTTTCACTACCTCTTTGTACAGTTCTTCTAAGGTTACTGCAAGGTTGTCAAAATTGAAAACTGAATTTTTCCCTTCCTTCACTTAGGTTCATGATTGTAACTTTTTTTTTTTTTTTTTTTTAATACAAAGTCTCTAGACATCAACCAAGCTATAGGAGCAATTTGAAACAGAATAACCAGAGTTTGACTTAGCCATTAGAGCTATTATGAGTTATGAGCCTTGCAAGCTTATTTACAGCAATTAAGAACCCTGTGACTCACTCCTGGTGGATTACAACTTCTGACAGCAGAAGACTACTTCATGAGGACTTCATGGGCTCTACAGAGTCATGAGGACTTCAATACAAAAGCTCCTTCTGCATCAATACTTATCACTATAGAAAATATTTGTGATGAGAAAAATTTCTTGTTTAGGCACATGTCTGTTCTTATAGTCCATTTTTAGGTACATGTCTGTTCTTCTAGTCCATTTGTACCATTCTTGTGACAGAAGTCAGAAAGTTTTCCTAATAGTGCAACTGCGAATTCACCTTGCTGAGAGCACTCTCAGCTTTATTCCAGCAGGATGACAGCAGCTTTTTGTCACCTGTTTCCCTTAACCCAGTGTAGAAGGCAGACAATTGTGAGCAGAGAGCCTGGCACTTGAAACACACAGAGTGTCTCAGCTGGTCTCAGGAAACCTACTCTAACCTGTGCCAAGGCAGAGTCATCCACAGAGTCTGATACTATCTCTGAATGTCTCTGTGCATGCATATTAGGTCTGGTTTAATTCTTCTGCTTCAGCAGCACATAAAACATAACACTTGACTGCAATTTTATATGTTTTCATTCTAGTAGAAAACTGATTTTTCACAGGCACAGATCTTTTTTAACCTCTTAATTCATATAATACCTTGGGAGTTCTGAAGCTCCTAGATTTTTGTACAATGCTTTTTGAAACCTGAGAACCAAGAATATAAACTCATACCAAAGCCAATAGAAATTTATAGCCTTCAGCATGCCAAAGAACTAGGGTGTTTTTAACCTTCGGCTGCCAACATTCATGGTTTATATGGTAAGTGAGACATGATAGGGCCAACAAGCCAGAAAATTTTTGTGTAGGTCATTAGAGGCATTGAGTCTGTTCAGAGCAGAACTTTAAAATAAGCTATCTACACTGCCTCCTTTGCCAGAGGATCCAGATCTATGTGCCAAAGATCCCAAATTAGGTCTTCTGGGCCTAGCCAGGGAGAGTCTGGGCTGGAGGAGATACACTCACTCAGAGACTCTAGCTTCCAGGGGTAAAGATGTGATGGAAGACTAGATCTCAGATGGTGACCTCTCCCATAAATCCCTCCAGGAATCAAGCCTCACCCACAGCCTGCCAATGCAGTGGAGCACAAACCAGTAATGGTGCCTTCTCTGCAACATGTGCAATTTGTACTCTGCAATCCCTCCCCATGCAACAGATACGTTGCAAAGTGGCAGAGACCCTCGCCTTGTATGATTCAAATCCACTAATTGTTGGTCTTCCCTACTGTGCACTCGCACACATACTGAATGCATTTGTCAGCCAAGTGCTGGCAAGCAACCTGTAAACCACAAAAAGGTAGAACATCCCGTGACTTGCCTGCACCAGTGCTTGGAACTGGATTGTTCATGCCACAGAGGAAATCATGTTGGCACATCTCCCCTTACCCTTCCCAGAAAGGTTTCACTCACATATATAAGAAAGATTTTGAAACATTTCTGGGCTGATGCCTCAGTTCACATGGCAGGATCCTGCCTACATATCTGTTTTGCCACTGTGTGGGTGGCTAGGCAACCACCTGGGCAGGCTAGGAGCTTCGAAGCTAATAGATTTAGGCAGCTGGAAGCAAAGGAATTGGCCAACAGCTGAAGGACATCTAATGGGCAGCTCATTCAACTGCTGACCAGCCTAGGGGGTAGCCCCTGGTAACTGGGAGAAGCCAGCAGTGTCACAGCATCACAGAATGGTGGGTAGCCAGTGGAACAGGACAGGTGGGTCCACAAAGCTTACGACAGCATGACAACTTTCCAAGCAGGTTTCCATGAAGCTGGAGAACCAGCCAACCCGGCAATACAGAACCCAATCAACATTTTCAAAAGGAGAAATGTTGCATCAGAAAACTTATGATCAGCTCTATTCATCAGACATCACTTCCTCACATATGCTAAAACTGTCAATGGGAAGTACCTGACTGTTGTTAATACACCTCACATTTCTTCCTCCTCCTCAGACTTGATACACAAACAGCTGACAGCATGAACAGATATGTGGAGCACAGAACGCCTTGCGCAACAGCTGCATGCTCTTGCTTACAGGAAAAAGAGGAGAGAGGAAATGAAAATTAAAATGATAGTGTACCCCCTGCTCCATTTGAATACTCCTTAGCTCTGTCATAAATTCTCTGGACATCTGAGGCAAGTAAGTAAACAATTTGTAGGTGAAATGAAAGTAGCAACAGCCAGTTCACCTGAGATCAGGGAAACTGGAGCAACTCAGAGGAAAGACGAGCTAGAAATGCCAAGAAAAATTATCATGATTCTATTGTTATAGAATATTACTGGCCTTTCCTCCAAATAACTAGCATTTGAAAATATCCCTTTCAGACACCTTCCATTTATGAACCCAAACATTGTATACAGACACTATCAACGCTTGGAGAAATTCAGTGTATTCCCCACTAAGTGTCTGTCATGGGAGACATCATTTTACACACGGCCCAGAGAGCACCAAAACATCCAGCAGCCATAGCATGGGTCAGAAATATGTCCCACCCTCTGAATTCATACTTGAAGACGCTTCTTGTTCCACATAGGACATTGTCTAGCCTTATGTGGCTCTGAATCAAATTAAATGAATGGTTGTATTACATTATTACAGATGCAGCTAAATGTTGTTCACTTGTCCCCAGCAAAACACCCTTCAACTCTGTGGGGAATAACCTGGGAGTCAGAAAGTTAATTAATGGTTTAACTTGGCACCAGGGATAGTCTGGAAGAAGTAGTGAGCAGGGCAGCTTGATTTTCACTCAATACACTCATGTACTAGGAAGTCTGTATTAATAACTTCAACAGAATATATTACAGTATCCCTTGCAAAACCAAGAAACAAAGATACTGAAAGCTATTTGATGCTTTCCTAAATGGGAACAGATCTTAATAGCTGTCTATTAATAATTCCTTTTATACCTAACATTTTCAAAGAACAACTGTACAGATGAATCCATGCCAATACATTTCAGCCTCTAGAGACAGGAACGCCTATTTGATTTCTTAATTCTAGTTCTGGTTGTGATCATTCAAGCTTCATTTCCTTCATTCTCACATATGTAGCCATCACCATTATGCAGTCTGTCTGTATCAGGACAGTGCCTAACACAAAACATACTGACAACAGCGCATCTTGGGGTTTTTACTGCTACCTGTGTAGTGCTGAGCATGAGTAAAATCCCCATCTCTTACACTACACCTCCTGTTCCTCACCATTCCAGATTACTGAGGGGAGCTAGTTAAAATCCAGCCAGTCAAAAAAAAACCTACAGTAAAATTCTGAAAGTTCAAAGTTGTCTGTTTGCTGTTGGAAAAAGATGTGCTGAAAAGATTGAGACATCTTCCTGATCTGCAGCTACTGGTAATTCATTAGTAGGTTTTGTGGTTAGACAATACCAGATTCTCTGCTATCCATTTAGTAGTTATCTCATACATTTAAAAAGTTGAAAAGCTTTGATCCTCTCAGACGCTTGCACATGTTCTCTCAAGAGTAGTCTAACTGATATTAATAGGATAATTCACAATTAAAGTACCACCTCAGGTGCACAAGTGTTTGATGAATAGGAGCACAACCAGACAACAGACAAAGGAATATGCACAAAACATTAGCCCAGTCTTCCCTCTCTGCTCCCCATGAAAACCAATCATATCACATTTTATTCCTAGGCTTAATTTTTATTTAACACCTGTCCTTTTACTTCTATTTTCCCATTTGTGTTGGCATTGGCATTGGTGTTCATGTAATCTAGATTACAAATTTTTTTCTGAGCAAAAGCTACAGCTTCTCTGGGAAATTTTATCACTTTTAGCAAAATGGGGCTCACTTCTCCATTGACTTTTCACAGTGTCATGGTACCATAAATGACAATAAATTCTATTTCTGATCCTTGAAACCTGTGTTATAGCTAAACTATGTATTTTCCCTCCTACACCTTCCTTTCACATTGTGACCCCTGACTTTGCTCAGCCTCCACACCACATTTCCCTCCCACATGATAGCTAAACTTAAATCAAGGCTGGATGATTGTCTTTTATGTGTAGCTCAATCTAGGAACTTGATTCAGGAATTGCTGAGAAAAATGTATGCATTGTGTAGGTCAGACTAAATAACCATAGCTGGACTTAGCTTTAAAAATCTCTTTTTCTTTCATGCATCAAGCTTTTCTTTACATCTCAAACATACATCAGGAGCCTGTAGTTGACTATTATCCATAGGCAGTGATGGTCTACGTGCTTTATAAAAAAGGTTCACAAGAAGAGACAAGCTGTTCCCATTATTTCAAGGAGACTTGCTCTGTGGTCTGATAGTGTTAGAAATGAAACACCCTTGGCACTGATATACAGTGTACTTCTTCCAACAAATGTGGAGCAACAGAGCCTCCCAGAAAATACATTGCACAGGACAATGTATAAAAGCTTTCTCAAAAGGAGCCTTGGTTCCAGGGCCTGAGGTTCATAAAACCATGGAAACACACATCCTTCCCTTTCTTCACACCTTTCTTCCCCCAGCAAACATTTTGAAGGCAGTTCCTAGAGACAAATCTTGAGGGACTTCCTCAGTCAGTTTTCATTTCTTATTTGTATTCCTACAGTAGAGGGACCAGCCCTTCATTTGCATCTCATCTGTGTCAGTGGGTTTCAGCCTTTCCTGTTTATAGTTTATATACCATCATGGCAGCAGTGCCATTAGGATAATTATAGTTATGACAGAACTCCCTTGCACACTACCAAGAGGCATTTTGTGTCTATATAATGAGGTCAGCAATTTCCAAGATTTGCGGAACAAGGACAAATTGTTTTGAGAACGTGCCTGATTTACTCCCAAGTTTCCCTGTACCATGTTCTCCTGCAGCAGACCCCATCTGCTTTTCTGCATTGATGTTCAACGCTACTTTCTGCTTCACAC
Organism: Strix uralensis; assembly: GCF_047716275.1. NCBI lineage: Eukaryota > Metazoa > Chordata > Aves > Strigiformes > Strigidae > Strix > Strix uralensis. The sequence goes on along the minus strand of NC_133975.1, from coordinate 91,771,588 downwards.
TCTTCTTCCCCTAGGATGAACCATATCATGTTCTACCCTCTGCAGAAACTCCCATACAAAGGGCCACCACCAGCACAGAGGCCAGTGGAGAATTCTTCCAGTTAAGATAATTCCAGAAGCAATGGTGAGGGGGAAAGGGGAGGAATCATAGGCCAAAATCATATTCAAGTAAGTGTACCTAAATAAACATCATTGAACATACTTCTAAGCTATTGTTACATTGCAAGTAACAAGAGGAAACACAACTTAATCTGCTACTCACAAATGCCTTCTAGTCTTCCAAACCCACCCTGTACGCTGTTGCTGTCTGTTCAAGGGAGTCACATACTCCAGGGCATCTCTGCTCTACTCTAGCCTGTGAGATCTGACAGTTCGGGTTTTATTTAGCACTTAGTCTCATGTCACATTCAAGGCCAGACTAACATAGCCATTTCCTCAGTTCATACCATTGCACCAAAATTCATACTGAGGCACCAGAATTTTCACAGAGCCATGCTTTGTAGACCTAATAACTCTAAATATGACTTGACCGTGCACTTAAATTGAATATATGGCCGTCAAAACTGGTATATTACAAGCGAACTCCTGGCTCAACCAAAATCAGTAGCAAAACTATCACTAAGAAATATGCATCTTAAAACAGCGTTATCATTCTCAGCAGCTGTGCAGAAAGTAAACTTCATACAAAGCAGAGCAGCTGACTTAGGAAAAGCATTGCAACTACCTAATGTCCTAGCAATCAAAACAAAGCACCTTGCACTCTACATGGGTGGTAAGTCATTGCCAGATAGTGATCCTTTCTATAAAATCTTTATCTAACCTACACAGACTATCAGGATGTTAGCATAAGGCCTGCTACCCTAGGCTCAGTTACCATTTTACAGAAGAAAGAGCGCACACCAACACTTATTACTGCATGAGATTTTGCAGTCTTTCAATATGCCCAGAGCCAGCTATCTTCTTGGCTCAGGCTCATACTGTATCTGTACACAACTGTTTCTCTCAGTGTTGCTATAGCTGTACATTATGAAACTCCTTAAACACCCAATACATCAGCTTTTGGCACAGCTCTCTTGAGCAGGTGTGGTGTGCAAAGCATTCTTTAGGACTAGCAGGGATTAAACAGCATTTTGTGGGTCTTGGGAGCTGCAGTTTATATTGCTCCGAGTTCCATAAGGCCGAGCTCCTCTGCTCAGGAAACCCAAAGGATGTTGCGCATACCAAGACAGAAGGAGAAGAGAAGGACTATAACCAAGCGTAGGATGAGTCCAGCACCACCGAATTTTTTAATCTCTGCCTTGCAACAATTTAAGATAAAGCTTTGCATATAAGCATGCTCCCAAAGGCAGACATCTGGAGAACAAGCACTTCTGGGCTAAAAACATTTCTGATGTATTCCAGGAAGGTACATGAAGGCGGGAAACAGATGCTTTGTATAAAATATCTTCCTAGAACACTCCTACAGCGAAGCTTCCGTGACCTTGCCATTTTTGCTGAAGCTCTTCTTAGATAATATCACATGGTTGGGATACTTTGAAAACTTGGAATTGCTAAAGGCTTTATTGCTAGAGGTTTTGCTGCCTTAAGACACAGTGACACCATGTGGCCAATTGCTTAGCCCAGAAACGACATGCTAAGGGAAAGGGCAGTATACAATTTTCTCATTTTTCTTTTGCTTTGTTAAATTTAGTTTAGGGATGTTCAGATGCAACTATGTGGACTGGTGAGAGTAAACTTGGATAGAACAATTGTCATCTGAACAATTATACAAAACCAACGCCAATGACCATTTGGGATTTCAGCATATGTTCAAAACTTTAATGTTTGCAAAAGTGTCCTCTGAAAACATACCCGTAAGATCAGCAAGTAAATACCCATAAGCACAGTTTGCCCATGTGCCAAAACGCCATATTCACTTGGTAGATGCAAGCAACTGGTAGAGCTATGATACTATGTTCTGCTCAAAAAAGTCCCCCTAACTCTCCAGGGTTTAATTCTGCAGTAATATCATAAAAAAATGCAATTCATTTTGAAAATTGATAGATTTTTGCCTTGCTCTCATGGCTTGTTTTCCTTCCAAGTATATGCAGATACCCCCATTTATTTTTACAGACATTCCTGGGGAAAGTATTTAAATTCACAAGTGGGAATATTGCTGCTAGAAATGTTCTCAGTAGTTGTTATCGCTCTGCGTTACATAATAGGGTGACTGATGTGATGAATCATCTCTCCCTAGCACAGTTCTTTTTTTCCAAACCAAGTACACATTTGAAAGGTACAGCTCATGAAGAATGGTAAGAATGGGCAGATTTCTTTAAAAGAGACACAAGAGACCAGCAGGCAAATAGGCAGATGAAAACTGAATACAGATTACTCACATATCCCTCAAACAGAAAGAGAATAATACATTAAATAAGCTCTTCACAGAGAATATATTCACTCAGTACTACTATAAAAAAGTTAATGTTCAGTAAGAAATGTGTATTCTGAGGCAGGGTTCAGAATATCTTGCTCTCAAGAGCAGAAAGGAAGGGAAAATACAAAAACCATGACTCTCAGTTGCATAGACTTTGCAAAGTCAACATTCCATAAATGTTGCTTTTTTATTGGTTAGTTAGATAACATGCTGTTGTAATTTTTTGTTCAGTATTGAACTCCAGGTGAGCAATTTGTTTCAACACTATCACAGTGCATCTGACTTTATATTAAATCAGTTAGTCTGAAAAGTGATATAACAGGATTTTCACCTACACACATAATAATTTCACCTATATACACAGTAGTTTAGAGCCTGGGAAGCACCAGCTAGTTAGACAAAGGACTTTCTGATTATTCAAGCTAGGAGTTTGAGTTGAGGAAGATTAATGACCTGATCCCTCAAATTTTGTCACCCTGACTAGTGAGATTATGCTGCCATCTTGTGACCTGTAAACTTTACTTTGCTACAGTGACAACAATTTTTCCCCTAGACTGGGAAGACAGTGTACATGTCTCCCTGGTATACAGGCGCAATGACCATGCTTTGAGCAGCTGAGGCCTCTTTTATATTCAGAGACATGTTTTCTCTCCTTAACTTTCTCACCTGTGACTCACGGGCTGCACCCTTCAGTGTCATTGTCATTGCTAATGGAAGTACTGTCTATGGACAGTCCTGCAGAGGGGGTGAAACCCACAGTTTAAAGGAGTAGGGTTTTGTAACAAAGGCTATAGGATGTCCCCCTGCTGCCAAGAGAATCATCCACAATGGAAAGGAAAACACACACTTAGCCAGCATTTGAATATGACAGTATACACTGAAAAAAGACATACTCTTTACAGCTGGGAAGGAAAATTATTATAAATTATTATACAGTTTCACACATTGATGATAACATTTTCCTCTCCATGTTCCCAAGTGTAAAGCTTGTATATTTATGGTAGAAATTTTTTGCTTAAAAAAAAGCAAGATTGGCTGTATTCTGAATCTAAATGGGGTTGTTCCATCAGGTCAAATTAAATAAAACAGCTGTATGTCAAAGTGGTTATGCTGTTCCCTTGAAACAATACAGACTTCAGTTGCAGTGATTGCTTAATAGTATTTTGGAATACCTGGAAAAAGCTTAGTAGGGCTGCAATCACATTGAAAATCAAGATGGAAACCCCTCTGCTAGTGACCCCATTCCTTCCTTATACCTCTACTATATGTGCTTCCACCAGCATTTGCTCCCAAGATACTTCAGAAGCGAAAACATAGAATCCTATCCCTGGAGGTGTTTAAGAGTTGGGTTGACATAGCACTTAAGGATATGGTGTAGTTGAGAACTGTCAATGTTAGGTTGATGGTTGGACTAGGTGATCTTCAAGGTCTTTTCCAACCTAGATGATGCTGTGATTCTGTGAACCAAACCTTGAAATGCTGACAACCTGAAATGCATGTGCAAGGAAGGAACCCGGACATCCCAGCTACAAGCAGGCTTGAGAGCTCTGAGCTGACAAGGTAGCTGCTCTGAGCTCGGATACTTGCTTGGGAGAGCCCACAGAAGGCACGCACAACTAGGAGGTTCCCTCAACACGTCTGACTGGAGACAAATCATCAGTCCTTCTTCTTCCCCACCCTCAACCACCATTATACACCCAAATTATTGAAGTATTTTCTCTCTAATTCTTGTATGCCAAAGTAAACAAAGCATCCTGCATTTAGACTCAGATTAGAGTTTCCAGGACATGCTGTATTTTCTTCAGGGTATGGCATAGCAGAATGAGGGATTCCAGCTAGCAAGTGAAGGTTATGTTTGCCTGTTCCCTGTTTTTGAGGAGGCTAATTGATTGTACAAGTGGAACCTCAAATCTTGTGACAATGGGGACTTTATACTTTCTTATAATAATAAAATATTCAGTCAGCTACACAGCCAGCTGAATCATGTCTGTGACACTTAGCAGTATATTTCAACAATCATAATAATAACAGTTACTGCTGTGGCAGTGCAAAGCTCTGGGCAGACTTACAGCTAATCCGTTTGCAAAGTCATGTGCTTACAGTCCTTCAGTGAGTCTGTGATGGTAGGCGTAGACCTTCCTTAACATCAGCATTTGTTCCTTCAGAGAACAAGGTATATGTCTCAAGTTTCTTTCTCTCCAACATTCCTGACAGCAAAGCAATTTGTCAGGGGAGACATTTGGTATAGTCACATCAGGAGGAGAGTCCTTGACACTGTGTTTCAAGTTAGCAGCAACCCATCTGACGTGACACAGCACGGTGCAGGATCGATGCCACAGCTTGCACAGCTGATGTGCCCGAGATGCAGGAGAATGTTAGGCAGAGGGCCAATCGCAAAAGTCTGAACCTACCGTGTGAGATCCAACTGGGATAGCTGAGTCTTCTGGAAAGGCTCAGAAAGGATGTGTATACTATTGTTTCTGCAACTGTAAATGCTTTTTACTCTAGAGAGCCACTTTCCAATCCCCTCCTCAGCGCTGGAAGCAAATTCTGGTTCTCATGACTAACTGCTACACCTCCTTTGTGAAAACACAATATACTGTTTAAGCAAGCAGTAGAAGAACTAAATTGTCTCGCATCAAAGCTTATCTTTAATACGCTGTATCCAAGTGAGAGAATGGAGTTCATTCTTTTCCCTTCCTTTCCAGCAAGCACCAACTGATATAATGAAATATGCAGCATTAACCAGACATTATTTCAAGTCTGCTGGAGCTAAAAGCAGATCTTGATGACTATCTGGGGAACAAATATTCCTTTCAGCAGCACATACCCAGGGTTGATATACTCCTATATATATAAGTATAAATATGCTTCTACTGATCTTTACCTGTCCCCTTATCTTTCACTACTGTCTCTTTCACAGCCACCTTCTTCCACAGCCAAGAAAGTATTTAATCTTTCTGCTGGGTTTGGATGAAGTGTGTGAAACTCCAGATCAGCCTTCAGACTACAACTGGAATGGAGTGTCAATGGCAAACAATTATTACACCTAATCTCTGCAGAGCCCCCACTGCTCCATTACTAACTTCATACCTATCCAGTAAATCATGATTCTAGAATATGGAAAGAGGAAAAATGAATCTCTACACTCACCCAGTATTCATTTCTACAAGATGCTGATCACTCTGGCACCGATGCAATACTTGTGGATGTGTAAAATCCCATTGATTTCAATTGGAAGCCTTGCAGGATGTGTGACATCTGGTCTCATAGTAGTCTCATAGTCAAAAATCCTGGAGACAGTGTTCAGGACTCCACCTGGTGAGCTGAAACAAGAATCTTTAGAGCAGACAGATACTGCTAAAAAGACCCTTCCTTTCCTCTGAAAGGTGTAGAAAGACCCACTTATGAAAGCAGAATATATTTTGTTGTCAAAAAACCTCTACAAATCTGACTAATGTTAAGGGATTGCTGGTGCTCTTTGTGGGATGGTAGTAAACCAAGGATACATTGGACATACACAGCTGGCAAGGACACATCCTCTCTCTCAGGCAAACTTAATCCACGTAAGGAAATAGATAGTCATGCGTTAATGATAAAGGTAAGAAAGGGTCTTATTTCCCTGCAGGAAATCCTTGCCATGGCAGCATTTGCATCTCCACATTCTTAAAGCCCAGCTCCAGACATACAGATACTTTATTTTTAGATAAAATCCACCTCTGCAACAAGACTTTGTGCTGGGCCTGCCATTTCTATCTCATTTCACAAGGAGGGCTTAAGAGGTACCATAAGCACTGAGTGACGCCCTCTGCCCTGGAGCAAGTATCATCTTTGTATCTTTCTAATACATAATTTCCTCTCTGCTACAGGCTCTTCCTTCTCTGATACTGTCTGCTCCCAGAATGGATTCAGGTTGTAGCAGCAGTCCAAACAGCCAGTGGACTCACAAAGATGTAAGTCCATACCAGTGTTAATTGACGTATGCAGTAGTTTGAGAGTCTGCTAATTGAACTAAAGCCTGAAACCTGATAATACCTTTCCTTTCAACCTAGTTCACCACAATAATCTGATCATCTGTATTATGAGATACAGAACTCATTTTTCAAACTTTGCCAACAATGAGAGCTCAAAATAAAGCTGGCGTTCTTCTGATGAACGACATGAAGAAAGAAATAAAAGCAGAATTCAGAAAACCTAGCAGAGTGAAACAGACTAAAATAGGAGGAGAATAAAACAAAGGACCAAGGACAAAGGGGGGATAAACAGCAGAAGCTTGGGCCTCCTGCTGCCTTGGGGGCAACAGCAGAAGAGCATGGTGGTCTGGTCTGTGGCTCTTTCTTGAAAGTGGAGGTAGGTGCATGCTGTGTCTGCTGTTTCTGCTGTGGCTGCAGGAAGTCAGAGCTGAGGGTGCTGCAGAATTGCCAGCCAAGCAAACAATGTCATGAGATCTAAGCTCATCAAAGCATCTCTTGTTTCAGGGAAACATTATTTAGATGATGAATGGCTTTAGAGAAACCAGAGCTTTTTCTTTTTTCTCTTTTTGTGCTGAAAAGTCAGTTTGGAGACACATGACCTGATACCATCAGAGGCATGCAAAGATTGAAAACATGCTTAAACATGCTTTCAGATTTTACACTTCTTTAATGAAAACCTAAAACACATTAAAAAAATCTCGCAGAGATAAAAGCATTCTGGATTGTCTCCACATGGAACCTTGCACTAGAGAACTGGGGACCACAGCAAGGAGGAACCATCCTTACAGGCCACAGACACTCATCTACTCCCAGAAGAACTAAATTTCTTACACTAAATCACCCTCCAGCTAGAATCTCCTTGACTCTGTGATCATCTGTGCATGCAGTGACCCACAGAAAAATTACTCCCTACTTTTTATGTGTAGCAGGAGGCTCTGTCTTCCAGGAACATCGCCTCATAAGGAGAATTTTGCACCACTCTACAGACAGAACAGGAAAGCAGCCGAGACATGCACAGGCATTAGTCAAGTCGTGACTGTATGTACAATGATTTAGCCTGAACAGCTGGCTAGGAGGTCATAAAAGAAATGCGTTTTACTACATGAGTGCTAGATGAAATGAACTGTTGCCAAACTTGACTAAGAGCTGGAACAGCCACAGAGATACATGGGATTTATGAGATTAACCTCTGGATCCCTTCCTGAGCCCAGGAAATTGCATTCCTTTGAGGTCTGGACTGATGTTCATTGATAATGCAAAATTATGCCTTCTGCAGGGAGAAGAAAAGCAAAGCAGAAGCACTGGAGAGCCAAATAGCCTTATGTGGAGAACTGAAAAGGATGAGGAAGGATAATAAATTACTCTCAAAAAATTCTACTCTCCTCTCAAGCCAGAAGAAGGGAGAACTTGCACATGTAAAGGGCAGGGAGCAAATGACTCCTCCATGTTCTTAAAAATTCAAGCTATTTTTCTTAAATTTGTGAATGGAGAGGTAGAATGGTATTACCCGCCTCAGCCCGTTATCATCCTGTGTGTGGTGTCTGTTACATGGCTAACCAGTCAAACACAAATTATGAAAATAACCAGAAAGCAAATGGAACAAGCAGAAAACAAAGTGGAGAGAGAAGACAGCCCTGGCTTGAGTATGACTGAACTCTCTCTGCTTAAGAACTACTAGGCACTAGCACCTTCCAGGACCAAAGCTTTCTCTCAGGCCTCAGAAGATAAAGAGGCCAAGTAAGGAGGTGAATGGGGTTGGCTTTTTCCAAGCAGTTCTTTTGCTAGTGAATGCACTTAGTAGCCAGAGACAACTAAAACAAAAAGAAAAAAGTTAATGTTTATCTCTAGTCTTCCTTCCCCCTCTTCTGAGCCTAATATTCCAGATGAATCAAGGGAAACAGAAAGGGCACAGCATGAGCCATATATCCTAAGGAAGCTAAATTACCAAAAGACTAACTTCTCATTACATGAGGTGTAACGTAATGGTTGATAAAAGAAAGCTTTCATCTCATGAGAAAATACCAAGATTTCAAAACTTATTGGTCTAATGTGGAATAAAAATCAAAGACTTTCTTCTGAACCCACCACAACCACCTGTGTAACAATAATCCACAACCTGCTGATCAGAACACTAGTCTGGGAAGTGAGAGAACCTAATCAAGCACAGCCGAAGCATGAGTCTCAGTCTCCTAATCCCCATGGAGAGCCTCAACTTTTACTTTAACGGCTATTTCAAGGAGACATTTACCACCTTTCTTTAAGAGGATAAAACAGAGTTATGCAACTAAGTGCTAATCTTTTCCCCAGTGGGAGAAAAATTAATTTTTTTAGAAAAACCTTTCTTACCTCAGGACTCTCTAGCAGTTAGAGAACAAAGGACCATGTCATTTTCACATCTCATTAGTGACTAAAAAATCTGAGTGGAATCAACAAGAAATGAAGTAAGCAGAATTTGTTCCTTGGTTTCTACATTGACCTCAAAGTGAGAGATCTTGAGAAAATTTCTATAACCTGTCAGCAGAGCTTCAGTGATGGAAAGCAGTTATTACCTCTTCATAAAAGAGTTGTCAGCATCCCAAGACTGTACTAATAATAACTGATTGCAAAACCACTTAGTTATGAAAGCATACAAAATACAGATTTCAGTGCCTTGTTTCCAAGTAGATATTGTGTCCTGTGGTAGCTGGTGATACTGTCATTCATTGTCTTACAGAGAAAAACGGATTCACCTTGTGGCTGAGCAATTGGCGTCTTGTAACCATGCTTACTCTACTAGTCCAGGAGCAGGCCGTGGTTACCAGATGCTCACCTCTGGCACTGCACAGCGAAACCGACCGTCTGGTTGGGACCTGAGCCATCTCGCTTTCACTTGCATGTGTATCATCCGACAGGAGGAGATTTCTGCCGGGGATCCTACATTCTACAAAAAACATGCAAGTAACTACAAAACAGATTTTTTTAATCTTCTGGTTTTCTTTTTCTTTCACTCTCCATCCCTCCCCTCCTTTCCAACACACATTTATATACACGCATACCCCCCACACACACACTCTCATAGTTCCTTTTATGAAGGGGAGAAATTTGAGAATTTTTACTCCTTGAATGCACTTCTTTTCTTTTTTTTTCTTAGAAATGTGCAATTTATACCTCTATTTTAGTTGATTTTTGATTTTGCTTGGCTGGGTTATGATTTTGATTTTGTGTATTGCACATACTGAAATTCCACTGCATGTACTGGACTGGAGTGAAGTATTTCTACATATTTTCCAATCATAAAGTAGAAAGTAGTAAAAAAAACACTTGTGAGACAGTAGCAGGCAACAGGGCTTGTAATAGATCACTTCTAAAAAGCCACCATGTTAGAGCTGCACAATATTTTGCTCCACAGAACTGAAGGATAATGATAAAATGTTGATATATTGGAAATCATTTGCAAGAGTGTAAGACACAATAAATCAGTGATGCTGAAGGCATCAACCTTTCACTGATCACAAGAACTATGAACAAACCTCTGAAGTAACTGACATTGAGGAGGATAATAAGTCTTACAGGAGCTGTGACAGGAATATTATAGTGGCAATCATAATCAAAATTTTTTATGGTCACATTTTAACAAAATGGCTTTCATGGTGAATTTTGATTTAAAAGGCAAAACCCCCATCCCAAATAAAACCTAAGCATGTTTGAAATAACTACATCCCTTTTCTACGGGGATGTCCCTGACATGCTCCTGACAAATCAAGTGCACAGATTCTTCTGCACGATACTCGCCCTTTCTCCTTCCATTTTTTTATGAGGCAATGGGAGTCTGATGAGAAGGGCAGAAATAAGCCGGTACACAAAATGAAGCATCAGTCAGAAATCAGCCTCACATCCACTTTTCTCAAGCATCACTTTCTTGCGCTGTTCCAGTACAAGCCAACTAATACTTCCCTATGACAGGGTTTCACGCAGCTGTTAGAAAACTCTCATCACTTCAAAGCAAGGGTTGGGTTTTGTGCTGTAGCAATATGCATACATATGGATGGAAGATGTGTTGTGGATGGCATATACAGCTTCACTCACTGCCATTTGCCAGCTGCTTCTCCTGGGTTTGTAAATCTTCAGCAAGGAACAACAAACAGAACAACACAAAGGTAAGAACTGGTGTCTCCACAGGAGCTACAGTTCTTTTCATTAATCAACAAACCTCTTCCACCACTTAGCCGTACTTTGACTTGTACCTGCAGTACTCACAGTGTTTACTCATTAAAACCATCCTAAAGACATCTTTAAGATCCCCAAGTGCTCTATGGAATTATTTGCCTACTAAGTCTAAAAGTAGCATCTTTTTCAAAACTCTACTAGTTCCTCTCAGACTGTAATCTGTTTCTCCCTCCAAAAAAAATATTTCAGTTCCAGTATGTATTTTCTTATTCTAAGAGAGGAATCTTTCCTGAATGCCTGTCTCAACAGAACTGACTGGAACTGTGTCATTTGCTGCCTGTTTAATGAGCTTTATCCCTCAGTTTCCATGAAAGATGATGCCCAAGGCGTGTGTACATTCCAGAATACATGAGGAGATAGAGCATCACCTCCTGAGGTATTCACACATTTGCTAAAGGAAGTCACAGGTTCCTGTACCTGTTCTTCTGCTTGTGGATATAATGAATGCATGAGTGGTGCATACCATTTAAAAGGATAAACAAATAGGTGCTTAACACCTCATGAACCAGCCTTTCTGTTTCAGGCAAGTGCACTTCATGCTGGGGAAGGAGAACCTGAATATGCCAATTCTTAGAATCTCAAGAAATTGGAAAAGGCCCTAAAGTTCATCTCATCAAAACATCTGATCAAAGCAGGACTAACTTCCAAAGTTAGATCATGTTGCTCTTTTTTTTTTTTTTTTCAGTCAAAAACATTCACAGACAGTGATTCCACAGCCTCATTGGGCACCTCTTCTAGTGTTTAACCACTCTCACTGTGAAGAACATTTTTCTCTGTTGTTTCCCATTTTTCCTATGTTGCAAACTGTGACCATTATGTGTTGTTCTTGCACTGCACATTTCCTGCTAGTAGAATAGAGCACACTCAGCCTGTATCATTTTTTTAGTTTGAACATTTTTTTTCTTGAATAGTGCCTCAGCTGGTGTCAGTGGCTTAATTCATTGAACTGTGTCTCAAGGTCTGACTGTTTTGCCTACCTGCAGATGCAAGATAACCCACAAACTGAATGTAGTAGTGCTCTAACCACCCTCCTCACCAGAACAGCTGTGTTTACCAGCCACCAAGTCTCTAGCATGCAAATTTTTGTGTAAAAGATGATCAGGTATTCAGCAGGAATTTGTGGTGTACCTGACCTGTCTTACTTAAAGTCTTAAACACTGTCACAATAATCAATCACCAGTACACACTCCAGCACAGCCTGTTTCATATGTTTGTTTATAAGCATGAAGCCATAGGCAGGATTTTAACATTGATCCTGAATTTACAGGGAAGGCTGACATGTGATTGCATTCTTGAATTATAATCCATCCTACAGAAAATTGTCAGGAAGGTTATGAAGGCTATCAGAATAATGAAAAGCTTTATAGTGTTAATATTTACCTACCTCATATTACAAACAGGAATATAAATATTCACCATAAAGTTGCAGCCAGATATAGTTTGGCAGATACACCACAAAGATTTTTTTTTTAAATTGCATCTGTATATATTGTAAGAAAGGAGACCATGGAGTTATTCAGAACAATCATCCCCCCCATATGAATTGCCACTTACAAACTTTTCTTGCAAGATGAAAAAACCACCCTTACCAGCAAATAAGGGCCTTCCAAACATACCTTTCACTGGAAATAACATTGTCATGCTCCACGTTCCAACAGGCAGCACACTCTCCACTGGAACATCCCCGAAGCTAAAGCAGCATGCTCTCTCTTCAGTTCATTGCAGCAGCCCAGAGCCACAGGCCGGAGACTTAAGGGAGGGTTTACTGAGAGTTGGTGCCCACTTGTAACAATCAGGTCTCTGTCCAGTGAGAAAGATACAAAAAATAACTAATTTTTCCTCCTTTAGGCATTTCTACTTCTGTCATAAGTAAGGGGGATGCCCTAAGTGCTGCAGGGCTATGGTGCTACATGGCAAGACCCACGGCTCACCTGGCTTTTAAATGCTACATGATCTCTGTACAGTGCAGTAGCTCCTAGCCCGTTTTGATGCCCAAAACTGAAAAAGAGTATTCCTCTTGTGTACACCTCATCTAGAAATTCCTGCCTCCAAGAATGTTAGCATCATGTATGTTACCCTGGAAAGAAGAAAGGCACATAGATTAAATCCCTGATGTAATTGATGGACAATATATGGCTGTTTTCACATTAGAAACAGATGAGGATTTCCCCTTTATACAGCCACAGTCTGCTGAGTTTTTTGAGGTTACATTCAAAGAGACATTAACACTCACTCATGGTGTGTTATATCTAGGTAAGGAAAAACTCCTAAACCATACAAGAAGCAAATGATGGTCTGTCTTAAGGAAAATATCTTCTGCTTTGCTCATGTTTGCTCTCTTTACTGATTACTGCATAATTACTGCATTTTTTAACCATTCACGATCACTGCACATGAGCAAGCCCTATTTTCTCCTTTGATGTTGCTGAGGTATCTTTTCATTTATTGCTCTGCAGTAAAGTGTAGAATTTAGGAACAAGTAGGCAGGGGATACGAGCCAGAATGTGAACACAGGGAGGCAGTTGGAGGGTGCCTTGTCTGTTGAAGCAGGACTCGATACATGACTCCTAGAAATATGAAATAGGACTCCATTACAAGAATAACCAAATTCATGGCAAACATGTCTTTTAAAGATAAGACTGATTTCTCTGCTTCAGCCCAGCAGACCAGCTAGTCCAACATCCTGGCTATGCCATTGGCCACAGAAGAGGTTCAAAGGAAAATGTAAGAACAGGATAAGTCTGTTGTGGTAATTCTCCAGAAAACTCTTCTAGATCTTGTCTGGAACTCTGAGAAGCAGACGTAGTATCTCTGAATTTAGTTAATCTTTATAGATTCTTCTTACATACCTTTGCCCAATGTTTTTCTGTTGCATCTTATCAGTACCTTGTATACTTAGATGGTAAGTTATTGTGGAGTGGGCTTATTTGTGTGGCATCGATCAGGGTGGGGCCTGTTCTCATCAACAAAGATGCTTTGAAGACCAATGGGAAACATGGCTGTCATGGTTGAAGCAAACAACAAATATATTTTATCTATTTGCAGATTTAAATCTAGTATTAGCAATATTCTGTCAGTAGCACAAAGGATCAGTACAGTAGATCAGTATTCATGTTGCACTCAGTGCCTGGCAGGGAACTGCTGGCTGCCTAGCAGGCCAAATGCAGAGTCCAGCTCATACAGTCATTCTCAAATTCTGCACAGTGTCAAGATGTGACTTCTAGGCCACTGCTTAATGCTTGAATTTTTAGGCTCATCATCCAGAATTCCTAAAAAAATGCAGCTTAATCAATGCATGTATTTATCAATGTAACATCAACCTAATCTGTGTAGGAGATTCTCACAAAGAATCAGATCAGGTGACTGAAAGATTTTCCCTTTCATCTCACTCCAAGCCAAACTGCATCACTTACATACATCACTATGTACAAATCACACCATCACCTGTGTACTTCTCTGATATCACACAGGGACGTAACCTCCAAATCACAGATGTCTCCCACTTTTCAAGTTCTATCACCAGAAATTGAAAGTTAGGCAGGCTGGGTTTGAACAAGAACGCTCTACAGATACCTGTGCTCTGGTAGTGTGCAATCTTTTGTTCCTCCTCAGTCACAACAGTTGATCTGTTTAGCCAGTACTTGGCTCTGTACTCAGTCTTGCTGTTCTCTGACCTACCAGCTCCCTTACCAGTCAAAGCATCACGGTTCCTCACTGCCAGTGTTATGATATGGCCTTCTGGCTTTGGCCTTACATATCGCCAAGAGTGCCCCCCCTCCACCAGCAGATCAACCTGGAATTGGAACGGCCTGGGTCATGGCCAGTGGGACAGGAGCAAGACTGTGCAAAAGGTAGAGAAAAAAGAGAAAGCAGACCCTCAGGTGAGGGTACAGGTGGCCATAGAGAGAATAAGATTTCTAGGAGGCATGCAAGTGCAGAGTTGCCCCTGCACATTGCTGATGTAAATGGAGTCTAGGAGGTCCCAGCTTTACGGCGAGTGGGATGCAGGCTGATAGGAAAGCAGTAAGTGCTGGGCTGTTCCAGCAACTGGATGTGATATTTCTACTGAAAAGTACAGACCACTGACCTCTTCTCCTTCCACTACGACAGCAGTGATGTTGTCAGGTATCAAAGCAGTCTTCCTGCATCAAGAAGACAAGTATCTCTGATCCAAAATGATCCAAAGATGGGAGGATGGCTGGAGCCAAAGCACTGTGCAGCCAATGGCTAGGCTAGAAAAACTAATCCATTTTGAGTTAGTGCTTGATGTTTAAAAACATCAGACTGACACTATCCAGGGACGGACTCCTGCAGATGGCACAGTCCTATTGATTCAAAACTGTCTTACTGAATTCATAGCATATGAAAATGATGTCGGTGCATTTGAACTTTCTCTTCTAGCTGAAGGCAGAGATATGCACATGCTCTGTTCCTGTGCAGGACATCTCCTTTGAACCATCCATCCAGCTTGTCTCCTATCTGATACTCGTATTTCACAATTTTCTCTCCACTACTGAAAACCTTACTCTTTCAGGACCAGATCCATTGTAAACAGGGGCAGCACACAGTGAGACATTAAGCATTCACTTCACTGTACACAGAAACAGATCATAATTTAGAATCAGCTGGACTAGTTATTACAATATAATTAAAACTCTGCTAGAGTTACTCAGTTATCTTGGTTTGGCATAAGGCCACGCTGACCCTGACAGGCACAGTATCGCTCACCCCTGCTTCTCCTGATAACCCCATGCATGTTCCTGCTACTTCCTTCTCTGATCCAGCTAAACATTTTAATCTTCTGGGTTGTTTTTTTTTTTTTCCACAGGATTACCTCTCAGATAGATCAGCAAGCAGGAAAGAGGCATGACTGTCCCTTTGGGCAGCAAGGTATTCTTAGTACAGTTAAAACCACACCTTTCACTAAAGTGACTAAGACAGCCATAAATTTACACTCTAAATGCAAGATGTTACATGCTCAGTGGCTTAAGTCACTGAAAAGATACAAGCCTAAATTAGTAGAATGTAACTCACTTAATTATTTTTCTCTAGCTGTTATCTAGAGTCAGGGCCTAGGCATTTTCAGGTTTAATGTAAATTTTGCATGGACAATTTTTTAAGACTCTGAAAAACAGTGACTTTTAGCATTTCTGGTTTTTGTCCTGGACAATGACAAATGGCAGTGATATTTTGCAGTAAATGCTGCAAGGAGCATTAGTTCATCGGAAACATTAATTTTCCTTCTAGCCAAACTTCAAACAAAGTATCACTTTCTCTGCACTTAATACTACATTTGGCTCATATTCCATTTCTGAATGATATGTATGGAACACTAAAAAGTGAAGGACAGTAATTTTTTCTGAAATGGTAGAATTATAAACTTCTTAGCAAAATACAAATATAGCAAAAATTTTTACTTTTTTTGTTTTCTCATTAACTGTTGGTCTTATCCCACAGCTTAATAACAAATGACCTGGTAATGTTGTCAAGAGCAGTGTGACCAGCAGGTCAAGGGAGGGGATTCTCCCCCTCTACTCTTGTGAGACACACCCCACCCTCCCCCCCCACAGTGCTGTGTCCAGCTCTGGGGACACCAACATAAGAAGGAGTGGGTCCAGAGGAGGCCACGAAGATGATCAGGGGGTTGGAGCACCTCCCTTGTGAGGACAGGCTGAGAGAGGTGGGGGTGTTCAGCTGGAGAAGAGAAGGCTCCGGGGAGACCTTACAGCAGCCTTCCAGTACTTAAAGGGGGCTACAGGAAAGATGGGGAGGGACTCTTGATCAGGGAGTGTAGGGATGGGATGAGGGGTAACAGTTTAAACAGAAAGATTTAGATTAGATATAAGGAAGAAATTCTTCCCTGTGAGGGTGGTGAGACTCTGGCACAGGTTGCCCAGAGAAGCTGTGGCTGCCCCCTCCCTGGCAGTGTTTAAGGCCAGGCTGGACCGGGCTTCGAGCAACCTGGTCTAGTGGAAGGTGTCCCTGCCCATGGCAGGGGGTTGGAACTAGATGATCTCTAAGATCTCTTCCAACCCAAACCATTTTATGATTCCATGATAATGTATTACAGAACTCTGTAAGTTTTGAATTTTTTTTTTAAAAAGTCCCTGATCATCTTTAGACTTCCAAATACACACAGGAAACAGAAACAGGGAATGGAGACAGGTATGTCTAAATTACACCACACAACATATATTCTCATCTTTCACTTCATTCTTTCTGTCCAGTGGCTGTGTAACCACCTTGCTTGCAGAAACCATCCAGAGACACTGCTTCTCCTGGGTAAGAAGCTACTAGTGTTGCAGGAGCACATTTGCACTGAAATCTCCTTGTTCAGCACAGTCCCTAGTAAAATTCCACTGAAGCCTCAAATACCCATGACTTCTGCAGAGGCACAGTGCTCGAAGCATAGCTACTTTCTCAAAGATGCTTCACCTCTTCTATACCTGTGGTTCACTTTTCTCTAATAAAGGCATTTTGACTACTTTCATTCTGTAGTTTCCTCCAAATTACACTGTACTTGTACCAAAATGCTTCAGGATCAGCTTTAGCTTGTGTTCAATTAAATACCTGAATGGACCTGGTACATTTACCTCTCCAGTAAAGAACATCAAGAACTTCTTTCTTCCTGAGCTATACACAGCCTAACAACACATATGGCAAAGTATTGGGAAAGAATGCCATAAGGTTTTTGAAGAAGCCTTGGCAAGTACAGAGGACATTGCTTCATGCAGTGCCCAAATGTTTCCACACTGTTAGGAGTCCCTGGAGCTTTTTATGAAGGGTTACTGAGTAGATAAGACAGCAGAACAGAGCTATGTAAAGAAAATATCTGCATAGCGATACAGAAAGCCCACAATGAAAAGGACAAGCTGTGTCCCAAGGTCTCACAGCGCACAGCCTGTGGCCTGCTTCAGGGACACCTAATTTAAAATAAGCAGTTATATGCTTCATAAAATTTAGATCGCATCCACCCAGATTATCTTAGATTCATGGGATCTGGGCAGTAAGGCTAAAGTAGAGTTTAGAGATGTTTCACTCAAGGACGTGCTTTTTCACACCAGCTCTCTTCTTTTTGGGGTAGTCTCCTTTCTATGTAGAGTGAGCCCAAGTTGAACCAGAGAAAGGATAATTTTAAGAATGCACTGGCAAATCAGCAGTCTCTATTGTTGCCTGATTCCAAATTAGCTATGGAGATCATCCTGCCCCAAAAGAGCACTGCAAGATGTACTGTTCCCTTATAATAAAACTGCTCATAGCAGCTTACATGTGAGATTTCTTCTCAGTTTCTTAAGAGACTTGTCACAAGCCTTCCTCATTCTCATTATAGATATGTAGTGCAAAGCGCTAAACAAAGGGATGATTGATGTAAGCATCAAGCCAAGATCTTTCGGTTCAAGCTAGTCCTTTGATGCTCTATTTTATCTGAAGCACTTTTCAATTACAAGTGGATTACAATAGCTTTCCCCATCCAATTTTTATTAGTTTTATCAGTTGTACTTGGCATAGGCTCTCTTTTGCAGCTAAAGGTCATTATCTTTAATTAAATAATAACTTTCACATTGTTCTTGAATAATGTTGTCTGTACTTTGTAAGCCTGGAGAAATGATATAAAGCACCCTGACTCTACAGGCTGCAATTAGTAGAATTTTTGCAACTTGGAAAAAAATGTGATTTTAGCCCCATTTGTCTAAATCATCTCTTCAGCAGAAGAGTAGTTAAGTAGTCAAATTCTTCAGCAAAACACCATAGAACATGCTCAAGAACATGCATAAGCTTTTTACTGAAGTTAGGACATTTTCAATTATTTGATATTAGTTTCCCCTCAGTTTCCAGTTTTTATTTCCTGAAGATGTTTCAAACTTGAGTCTAATTTTAAAAGGCCGGCTGATTTAAAAAGAATTCCCAGTGCAACTGGTTTGGCTGGCGTATTTTCCTGTTTGTATGTGGCACAGAGCTGCTCAGGTAAATCGGCTTTTTCAGTCTTTCTTGCCAGCTGCCATCGACGTGATAAATAAAGGGATTTTAAGTGGGTAGTGAAGATTTCATTCCAGAGCAAAAAAACAAAGAGGTCCTATGTGCTATGGTCACTGATGGAGTCACCAGTCAGCTCCCTTCCTCCTCTAGTTTCAACACTGTTTTCCTTGAACCTGATCACTGAATGTGACAACATAACAGACTGCATGAAAGCATCACTGACCACATTGTTGATTCACTGATGGGAAGTATTTTTCCTTTTAATGGTAGTTTCCTATAGATAAAGAAAATGTATTTTCTCAGAATCTCACAATTTTGTAATTCAAAGTATAGATCTGTAAACTGCTCATTGAAGGCTGAGAAAGTTTGTCTTCCCCTCAGAAGGGATTAAAATAGATGTGAGTTATCCCACAGGCTGGAGAACAAAGTGTACTGCATAAGTCTCACTGTGTTCAGTAAAAAGAAAAAAATGAAATTACTCATATGACAGCTTTGTGCCCTGAGTCTGAGGCAAATGTGGATGGAGAATCCAGTGGTTTTTTGACTGCTTCAGTAAAATGAGAGAAAACATCCCTTATTCAGATTGAACTGTTTAAATGTGTTTGATTTCCCTTGTTGCTACACGTTGCACTTCTGCCAGGTCCTACCCACTCACTAAACATCTGGAACAACCACAGTCCATACAGGAGCGAGGTGTAAACACACCAACGGTCACTCGCCGAGGAGCCCAGCTCCAGTGCAGGTAAGCCCGTACTGGGGGGTTTTCGCGGCAAAAGGGACTGGAAAGGAGCTTTTTTGGGGGGGACTTTTGAATCTCTTTGGAGACAGAAAGGCGGCTAGCCGGCTGTAAGGAGACTGGCAAGCCGGTGGGCGGGCAGCTGAGGAGGCGTGGGCTGTGGGCAGAGCCCAGGGCCGGTGGCGCCTGTTTCGAGCGAGGTGTAAACACACCAACGGTCACTCGCCGAGGAGCCCAGCTCACACCCCACCCCTCGGTAACGAGCTGGGAGGGCTTCCTAGTTAGCGTGGGCGGAACCAGCACCACCCACCGTTAATTTGGTGATAAGAACCCTGTAGGAGGGCATCGGTCGCTGCCCACTGAGCTCAGGGTGATCAGACAGTACCTGTAAACCACCGGTTGATAGTACATGTCAGCCACTGGTAGCCGGAGCCATGGTCTCCACTTGCCTCAAAAGCACCACCAGCAAGAACGTGGTGACCCAGACAGAGCAACCGCGCAAACATGCAGCAGTCCAGGTCCCAGGCTGCAGGGAGTGCCTGAGCCTGTCAGTGCTGTTGGAGGGCCGCAGTGACAGCGCCTGTGTGCGCTGCGACCAGCTGGATGACCTGCTCAGCCTGGTGACAGAACTCAAAGAAGAGGTCGAGAGATTAAGAAGTATTAGGGAATGTGAAAGGGAGATTGATTAGTGGAGTTCCACCTTGGCACCCATGAATCAACAGGACCAAATAGAGGCTCCAGGCAAGGCAGGTGATCCCTCACCCTCATGCTACCAGGCAGAAGGAGGGGACCTAAGAGATGAGGGAGACTGGAAACAGGTCCCTGCTCAGGGAGGCAAGAAAATTCTCTCCCAACCTCCCTCACCCTCCATGGTGCCCCTTCACAATAGATTCGGGGCCCTGGAACTTTTGAATGAAGACATGGAGGAAGAGAATGAGACAAACAATGAGAAAGACCAAGGACCACCAAGGCCAGGTCACTCTAGAAAAGGTATTAAAACCAGCTCTGAAAGGAACCCCAGAAGAGTCATTGTAGTGGGGGACTCCATTCTGAGGGGTGTCGAAGGCCCCATATGCAGACCAGACCCGCATCATAGGGAAGTCTGCTGCCTCCCTGGGGCCCGCATCAAGGACCTCACAAGAAGACTCCCCTCTCTAGTCAAACCCAAGGACTATTACCCTCTTCTGGTTTTTCAGGTAGGTAGCGACAACATTAGCAGGAGAAGTATTAAATCAATGAAGAGAGATTTCAGAGCCTTAGGGAAACTGATCAAGGGGTCGGGGGCACAGGTTATGTTCTCCTCCATCCCACCAGTTGGGGGGATGGATGAGGATGAACACCGAAGAATACAGCAGATGAATTCGTGGCTTCAAGACTGGTGTCACGGTCAGGGCTTTGGTTTTTTCGATCATGGGTTGGTATACAGGGCACCAGACCTCTGGGCGTTAGATGGGATGCACTTGTCCCAGAAGGGGAAGAGGATCTTGGGGCAGGAGTTAGCTGGACTCATTGACAGAGCTTTAAACTAAATCTGAAGGGGGAAGGGGGCAAAACACCAGCCCATCTGAAGTGCATGTATACCAATGCACACAGCATGGGTAACAAACAGGAGGAGCTTGAAGCCGTGATGAAACAGGAAAATTATGATGTGGTGGCTATCACAGAAACATGGTGGGATGCCTCCCATGACTGGAGCGGGCCAGTTGATGGCTACAAGCTCTTTAGAAGGGATAGACAAGGTAGGAGAGGCGGTGGAGTAGCACTGTATGTTAGGGACTGTTATGATTGCCTTGAATACAAGTGCAGTGAAGACAGGGTAGAGTGTCTTTGTGTTAGAATCAGGGGGAAGGCCAACAGGGCAGATGTTGTAGTAGGAGTCTACTATAGGCCACCCACCCAGGACAGAGAGGTGGATGAAATATTCTATAGGCACTTGGGTGAAATCTCACGATCGCTTGCCCTTGTTCTTGTGGGGGACTTCAACTTCCCAGACATCTGCTGGAAATACAACACAGCAGAGCGTGACCAGTCCCGGAGATGCCTGGAATGTGTGGGGGACAACTTCCTAACACAGCTGGTGAGAGAACCAACCAGAGAAGGTGCCCTGATAGATCTCCTCCTTGTGAACAGAGAAGGACTGGTGGATGATGTGGCGGTTGGAGGACGACTAGGGCACAGTGATCATGAAATAATAGAGTTCTCTATTCTTAGAGAGACCAGGAAAGGACTAAGCAGGACTGACATCCTGGACTTCCAAAGGGCTGACTTTGTCTTGTTTAGGCACCAGCTTGACAGGATCCCTTGGGAGATGGTCCTGAAGGGTATAGGGGTCCAGGAAGGCTGGGCGCTCTTTAAGAAGGAAGTGTTTATGGCTCAGGAGCAGGCAGTCCCCAGGTGCTCTAAGAGGAGCAGGCGGCAGAGAAGACCACCCTGGCTGAACAGGGAGCTTTGGCTGCAACTCAAGGAGAAAAGGAGAGTTTACGGCCTTTGGCAGAAGGGCCTAGCCACTCACAGTGATTACAAAGAGGCTGTGAGGCTATGCAGGGCAGAAATCAGGAGGTCCAAAGCCCAGCTGGAAATTAATCTGGCTTCAGCAATCAAAGATAACAAGAAATGTTTCCATAAGTATGTCAATAGCAAAAGAAAGACCAGGGAGAGTCTCCATCCCCTGCTAGATGCTGAAGGAAACTTGGTAGCAAGTGATGAGGGGAAGGCTGAGGTACTTAATGCCTTCTTTGCCTCAGTCTTTAATAACAAGACTAGTCGTATTGAGGAAATCCAGCCCCCTCAGCCAGATGATAGAGACTGGGAGAACGACCCCCCTGCAATCCAGGAGAGAGTCAGTGACGTGCTACATCACATAGACACACACAAGTCTATGGGACCGGATGGGATACACCCAAGAGTGCTGAAGGAGCTGGCTGGGGTGCTCGCCAAGCCACTTTCCATCATTTACCAGCAGTCCTGGCTGACCGGGGAGGTCCTGACAGATTGGAAATTGGCCAATGTGACGCCCATCTATAAGAAGGGTCGGAAGGATGATCCGGGAAATTACAGGCCTGTCAGCTTGACTTCGGTACCCGGGAAGCTGATGGAGCAGCTCATCCAGAGTACCATCTTACAACACATGCAGGACAACCAGGGGATCAGGCCCAGTCAGCATGGGTTTGTGAAAGGCAGGTCCTGCTTGACAAACGTGATCTCCTTCTACGATAGAGTGACCTGCTTATTGGATGAGGGGAAGGCTGTGGATGTAGTTTACCTTGACTTTAGCAAGGCCTTTGACACCGTTTCCCATAGCATTCTCCTGGCGAAACTGGCTGCTCGAGGCTTAGATGATCGCACGCTTTGCTGGGTAAAAAACTGGCTGGATGGCCAGGCCCAAAGAGTTGTGGTGAACGGAGTTAAATCCAGTTGGAGGTCGGTCACGAGTGGTGTCCCCCAGGGCTCGGTTTTGGGGCCGCTCTTGTTTAACATCTTTATTGATGATCTAGACGAAGGGATCGAATGCACCCTCAGTAAGTTTGCAGATGACACCAAGCTGGGTGGGAGTGTTGATCTGCTCGAGGGTAGGGAGGCTCTGCAGAGAGACCTGGACAGGCTGGAGCGATGGGCTAAGGCCAACTGTATGAGGTTCAATAAGGCCAAATGCCGGGTGCTGCACTTGGGCCACAACAACCCCCAGCAGTGCTACAGGCTTGGGGAGGAGTGGCTGGAGAGCTGCCAGTCAGAGAGGGACCTGGGGGTGTTGATTGACAGCCAGCTGAACATGAGCCAGCAGTGTGCCCAGGTGGCCAAGAAGGCCAATGGCATCCTGGCCTGTATCAGAAATAGCGTGGCCAGCAGGGACAGGGAAGGGATCTTACCCCTGTTACTCGGCACTGGTGAGGCCGCACCTCGATTACTGTGTTCAGTTTTGGGCCCCTCACTACAAAAAGGACATTGAATTACTCGAGCATGTCCAGAGAAGGGCAACGAAGCTGGTGAAGGGTCTGGAGCACATGTCGTACGAGGAGCGGCTGAGGGAACTGGGGTTGTTTAGTCTGGAGAAGAGGAGGCTGAGGGGAGACCTCATCGCCCTCTACAACTACCTGAAAGGAGGTTGCAGAGAGCTGGGGATGAGTCTCTTTAATGAAGTAACAAGCGATAGGACAAGAGGGAATGGCCTCAAGTTGCGCCAGGGAAGGTTTAGACTAGATGTCAGGAAGTATTTCTTTACAGAACGGGTTGTTAGGCAGTGGAATGGATTGCCCAGGGAGGTGGTAGAGTCCCCATCCCTGGAGGTGTTTAAGAGTAGGGTCGACATAGCGCTGAGAGATATGGTGTAGATGGGAACTGGCAGTGTTAGGTTTATGGTTGGACTGGATGATCTTCAAGGTCCTTTCCAACCTAGTTGATTCTGTGATTCTGCCAGGTCCTACCCACTCACTAAACATCTGGAACAACCACAGTCCATACAGGACATAGACACACAGGGGAAGAACAAAAATGAAGAAGAGGTAATAGCAGAAAACTTGATGGATGACCAGTACAGGTGAGCAGGAGCGAGATCTCCCCACCCTAACTGCTCACACCTTGAGCTAAGTGGTACCTATCTACCATTCTGAGGAAGGGCTGGGGTGGGAAAATCAGAAGTAACTGAAGGGGCACACTCTGCATTGGATTTATTGCATGAGAGTCTACAGCCCTGAGGACCAACACGCTCATTTTCAGTAGCCACTGCTCCCTGAAGCAAGAAAACCGAGGGCATGGTTCTGCCCCCAGCAGGATCCAGGCTCCTGCAGGGCTCATGTCTCAGCAGGATTTGGAAATGAGGGCAAGGTTTTGCTGCCTCAGCAAAGGCAGTGACCCCCTGCCAGCTCCTGCTGGCTTCTGTGGTCAGAACAGGAGCCTTGACTGCTCCAGGAAGCAAACTCTGCTCAGCTGCTAGCTAGAAAATGCCAGCAAGCTGCTGCATGCCACTATCCCACAGATGCACAAGGTAGATCACGGTTGTCCTTGGCAGGTCTGGACCTGTAAAAGTAAAGGGCAAGATAATGCACATTCTCCCCAGAAGGCAAGCTCAGTCCTCTCAAGAGTGGCACTTCCTCACTGTCACTGAGCCCACAGCTGTCTGTTACAGCAGCAAGACCGCAAAGACATCCCACTCCACAGCGCTCCCGGGAATTCACCCCCAGCAGCGGCTTTATTCTTCCTCCCCAAAATGGGGATAAACTGACTTTCAACATTCCAAAACAGGTACTTAGCACATCTATATCACACCCATCTTGAGCACTGTGCAGACCCCTACAGCAAACTCCACCACTCCTCTTACCCATAGTGGGTAAGCGCTCCTGTATATAAACTCTTCAGCAAGGCGAAGCAAAGCAGCATCTTGTGACTACACCAGGACTGCTGCCTATGTATTTATAGGCATAGAGGCAGTCAAAGGCTTCATTCAGATCATTTCAAGTAAACTATGCATACACACATACACATTGTATTTATTGAATAGTGCAGGGGAAACTTTACCCCGATACGTAACTTATCTGGAGGAGATACAACCAGTGTAACCTGCGTAAGATTCATTTCTGTCTTTTGAGGTACCAGAAAAAAAATGTTATCACTGCACTTCAGAGTAAGTCAGAAGAGTGCCTCTTTACTCAGTTGAGATCAGAACTGTCGCAACATTTTTACTAAGAAGTGTGAGAAAATTATATAGCAAGAGGAAATGTGAACGTACTGCTGTGCTGTCTCAAGAAACTGCTGTTTACATGTAGGTTAGTTAAAGATGCAAGGCTAAACAATTCAGTGGAAAACTCTTCCTATGAGAGTATTGCCTGTTACCAAAGGAGATGTTTGGAAATTAAGGGCAAAGACAGCTCAGTACAAATGCAATCTGCATGACGGGATGCTGGGCTTTTCTCAGATGACTACAGCACACAGGCAGATCAGATGGTGCCAATGTACAGGGCAGCTGGGGCCAGAAGACTACTAAAATTCAATTAAAAAATGGAAAATTATTTGGGGAATTAAAATAAACCACTATGCAACAGTGGAGTTTAGAGGAAGGCAGGCCAGGAAACTTTCAATGAGTTTCCAAGATTCAGTGAGAGCTGAAATACCAACCCTGGTCAGCATTTTGACACCTTCCACTACAGTTTGCTCTTAGGGATGTCTGAGTCCACCAAGTGTTGCCAGAAAAAGGCCTGTATCCTGCGCCATGCGTCTTCTTGGGCTTTGGCATGCTCCCTCCACTGCCCTCCCCAAAGTACAAACACCCCAAGCGCTCTGTGGATCGAAGCCTGGCACAAAGGCAAGTACGGTGGCTCCAAGAGGTGCCCTGCTCCAGAATAGGAGCAAAACTCCACTTCCCGCCCGTACTGCTGAAGGCGCTGAACAGCATCCTGGCAATAGAGGTTACTTTTCCAGTTCCTGTCATCCAGTCCCGAGAGGAAGAGGAACTTGGCCAAGGACCTCTCCACGGGAATGCGACAACCCCAAGTTGCTGGGTCCCTGTGATCATCCAGGACATCTGAAAAATCTATTAGGCCAGACTCTTCACTGGTCTTCATCCTCCCCAAATCATATGGGTGGGCAGGAACAGTGAAGCCATCCCCCTGCAGGGGAATGAAAGAATTAAAACTACTTCCAGATATGCTGACCGCTGCCTTGATGCCAGGTAGAAACGTGGCCATGGAAAGGGCTAGATCAGCTCCTTTAGACAAGCCCAAAACGCCAATCCCAGTGTCTTTCACCTGAAACACAGTTATGAAAACAACCATTACCAACCACTCCTCATTTCCTGGGCTGACATAACATCTCCAGTTCTGCTTCCTCACTCCTCAGCCAACTAAGACTACCCATTTTTTACCCCTTCCCTCTCCCTGTTCAGGTTATATCACTCCCTTATCTGTCCCTTCGCTGAGCCTCCACAAGAGTGACTTTGAATTCTATAGCTCCTCAACACTTCTCCTCCTGTAACACTTTTTCTTCCTGGTGACCTCTGTAGACAAAGCCTCTTTGCTCCCTCCACATCCTGGTTAGACACTTGCTCTCAGTATTGTATGTTTTACTGCTCCGGTCTTCAAACCCCCACAATCTTCTCTCCTCAGGTTCCCTTTGGAAACCCACTTTTTCATGGGTTTACTTGCATTGATTTTCTTTGATGCTATTGGTTTTTGATACTCCCCTACAGCTGACCGGTTATCTTCTGTTTTGTCCCAGAACACATAAGGTTCATTACACTTGAGGTTGAGTAAGCTCAATAACTGTTTAAATCAACTAATCTATAGTAAAGGCTCTTCACACCAAATTAATTTTGTAATGTGTCTTGTAAGATACTCTGGAAGTTTCAGAGCTCTGAGGAACAAGACAAACTAGCAAGGCTGAATTCTGCTCTCACACTGGCTACGTGTCCACGTGCTAGAAAATAAATAACTTTCTGAAATGAATACCACATTAAGTAGCATTCCATTCAAAATCTAAATGCTGCTTGATTTCTCTTGGTCTCTTTTGGTTTAAGTATGATGATATATTGCTATAAAGTATCTTTTCCATCCCACACTCTTGTGCAAATACAGTCCCAGCTTCTTAAGACATGGCACACTCTCCAGTGCTACAACTCTAAGGGATTCTGTTGTTAGTGTTTTATTACTGTTTTGTGAAACTTACTCAGAATCAAAAGCCTGTAACATCTCAGAAATTTAAAAAGTCATTGGATTTTTTTCCCTTCTAAAATCTTGCAAGATGGAAAAGTAGGGGAAAAAAATGAAGATTTCTTGCTTAAGCAGTTTTGTGCTTCTAGTCCAGGAACTGCTTTGATTTAATCTTACACAAGCACTGGTTTGAAAACAGTCTATGGACTGTTGTAAGATACTGTGCAAAACCAGCTATCCAACTACTTGCAAAATTCAAGTTGAGGCACATGCTCTTCCATCTCTCAGATCATGCTGTCTTTCAGACAATGCTGTCTAACATCTCAGAAACTTAGTTGCATTCAGTGACATATAGAATTCCAATTAGAAAACTGGAAAATACTTTCCAACAGGAGGAGCACCATCATTTGTCTCTTACCTGCTGCTGCTTCCGCAAAAAGTTCACAGCTTCCTCAAAATAGCCCAGTTCAAGAATCTCTGGCATAGTAGGGAGATCTTCAAAGGCCATGTAAGCAAGAGCCAGAGTCACGAAGCCTCTGCTAGCCAGGAGACTTGCTCTGTATTCAACAAGACCTCCTCCAGATCCATACAAATCGATAAGTCCAGGGAAGGGACCAGGTCCTGCAATGAAAGGTGTGTATATATATACTCAAGGAGAAAAGTTTCTACAGTTGTCCTTTCAGTAGTGCCCCTTCAGCACACATTAGGACAGTAGATATCAGAAGAAAATCATCCTCTGAAGCTTTGCACAGAGGTTGTCATTCTCAGGCACACACAGAGTCACTGTAAGGACACTAATTTGGATATTTCTTCTCTCTCTTAGGAACTCATCATACGAAGTTCACATGTTGGCCATCCTTCTCCCACCATGAATTTCAGCTGACATTGGCCTAGATGTTCTCAGGCCATTGGGGATCGATGAACAAACAGCATCTCTGCATGAGCTGCGCTTCTTTAGGAACTGTGCTAGCAGGTGCTAGCAGGTTTTCCAGAAAGCTGGGTTGTGAAATGCACCCACAAAGGCCAGCACTGACCTATGCCAATTCAGGCTTCAGTATGATCTGCATAACTACCCCTGGGCTTCTCAGATCTCCTCAGAACAGCAGCTGCAAGGGAATTTTTATTCATTACAGAGCAAGATATTCACATTTAAGTACTGCTCAAGGAACATGAACAGTTCGGGGCTCAGAGCAGCTTTACACAGGATTCAGTCTCAGCACTGTCTCTGTACGGAGCTGTGGAATATGACACCTGTTTAATTAAAGACCTTGCTCTTCTCATTTGTCTCTCATCTTCCTAAGTATCCTGTGCAGCCGAGCTGCTCAACCAGGTAGAGACTTTCCTTAGCCAAAGAGAGAAACAGAGAAAGTCCAGAGCTGCTGGAGCTGCCCAAGCTGGCTGCAGCCCACACCCAGCGCTCCCAACCACGCCTCGTCACTCCTCACTCCACAAACAGAGCTGTCACACCTCACAGCTCTGCCGAAGACCAGGGGCCTCTTTTCCTGTCAGACAAACAGAGCTAAGAAATAAACACAGTTTTCCCCAGAGTTCTCACTGCAGGAGAGGTCCTGGCCCCCTTCAGCTAGAACGAAGAGGAGACACCTCGTGTTACCTACCACTGCTGCCCTCCCTGCACTCCCTTGCCTTGCCACTTGACCCGCCCGGGGAAAACCTGTTCCTCCTTGCTCTGCTGTGAGGACCCAAGTAGCTGGACCAAGCACAGGCCAAGGGAACCATGAGCTGAGGCTCTGCACTGGGTTGCCAAGTGCATTCAGGGGCCACGGGGCACAACACGTGGTGTAAGTCACATCTGGAAAACCAGAAGGGAATTAAAACTCACCAGGAGGGAGGAAGAGGGTTGCTTTCAGACGACCTTCTCTGACTGAAATCCTCTTCACTCCCTCTCCTAAAAACCATCGTTCATTGGTGCATTTTCCCAGCAAGCAGCTCATGTCCCCGTGGCCCTCGTACACTTCAAAGTCCACAGAGAAAGGGGTCAGGACATTCCTCTTTGCCAGCCGCTTATAGGGCGTGTTAGACTGCAGAGACCACAGCAGCCCCATCGGCTCCACACCCGAATAGCTGCCGCCCAGCGCCGGGGAGCGGCTCAGGTCCAGCTCCCCGCTGCTCCCCGCTCGGTACCGAGCGTGGGCTTGGAAGAGCTCCCCGCTCTCGTCCAGCAGGCTGGCCCGGAGGGTGACCGCCTGCCGCGGCAGGAGACCGGCCACGCGGATCTGCACGGGGTCGTCGAACAGACACCGGGGGGAAGGCAGAACCGCCACCTGCACCGCCATCCCGGCTCTGCCGGCGGGGAGACGAGCTGCCCTTTTTGGGGGTGAGACACGGGCTGCGTGGTACAGGATCGCCAGGAGTCTGTCACTTCTCAGGCTTAAAATCTCAGCCCAAAGTCCAGGAGGAACCACCGTGACTGCTTCCTTCAGTGGGCAAGCACGGGCTGCTGGGAGATGTAGTTCAGAGCATGCCTCCATCCAGACGCTCCGGCTCAGAGGTGGTACAGTAACACCATCCACCTGCACAGACACAAGCTGCCATTTGTTCCTGGCGTGCGGTCTTACTTTGGATTGTAGAGAGAGACTAAATCAAAAACCCCAAAGTCACAAAAAGAGATATTCCAATCGCCCTTCCCCCCGACTGTGGGAAAGTCCTGATTCGACTGCAGAACTGGCTTGGGGGCCTTTGCCAAGGCACACTGAACACAAACAAGCTGGAAAGCCTGAAGTAACGTGACATCTTAATCAAGCCATGAAACAAAGCCTGCCCTTGAGTTTTCAGCAATTTTTGGACAAGCACCATACGTAAGATGATGCTTTATGCTTTAACTGTATTTAAAAACCAAAAGAAACAAAGTAAAAGAATCCTTATCTTTTTCATCAACAATAATCAACCTTGTTTAAAGGGTATCTGCATTTTTCTAATTAATACATGGAAAATAAATTTCCCCCCATATCGATAATTTTCTAAGGAGCTATTTGAAGATTTGACAATAAATACCAACTTCAGGTTTTCATAAACAATACTACATTTTTGCAGCATTCAAGGATTTAATAGCCTTTTAGTCCTACCCTACGGGTCTCAGACATGTGAGCAGTCTCATCCCATTCTGTGGAAATACAAATGGGAATTCAGGCTGCAGAAATGGGCTCCTGGTTCACACAACTTGCCTGACCATGCGTTAGGCAACAATTAATGGCAAAGGAATGAAAAAATCAATAAGCCTACAAGATGTAGAATCACCCATCATGCCACGAGACCACAGGTGATGTGCAGATTGACTGTGGATCTGTCAAAGCAACCCTAAAATCACAACCCAAGAGGTAAGGGAATGCAGCTACATTTAAATACAACAGTGGAAAGAAATAAAAAAACATCAATAAAAACATGTAGCTTAACATGGAATATAGCCAGCATTGACTTCTGCACGTCCTCCTAGATGTCCTCCATCCATAACATCATTTGAAAAAAATGTAAGAAATCAGTACAGAAATAAGCTTTTAAACTGACCATTTATTGCAGAAGTTGTAATTTCTCAGCATCAAAACACCACAGCCACTAAACTTAGTGAATTACACCCGGACAGGACTTTTGCCTGAGGCAGAGTGCAGGTGTCGGACTGATGCAGCCTGATGCACAGCTGGGTGGCAGAGCAGATTCTTCCTTGTCTGCTTGGATTGTTATGAAAACAATCTGTAGATCTGAACAGTCATGGCTTCTGTTTTGGGATTTCCAAAACCTGGATTGCCTCTCTTCCAATTTTATTTTGCTCGCTGTCACTGAGGCAACATGCAAAGACCTAAAAATGCTATTATCAAACCTTCTGATTACAAGCCAAAAAATCTGGCCGATTGATCTAGACTCCAAAATCATGCAAAATAGCCATGATCTGTTGACAGACATTGTTGAGGATAATTTAACGTTCGGTTCTTTTCACTTGAATCACGTTTGTACTCCAGTCACAGATGCTGATGATTGTATCCCATCAGAGAGAGGGATCACAAGCTTGAGTCTTCCACCTCTGCTATAACACTTTCATGGCTTTTGTGAGACAATCTAGCAGTTGGTAATAGCTGTACTTAAGGTCATATTCCATGTCATACCAATAATTCACTGAGGAGACAAGAAAAAGGAAGAACATTTCTAAGGCTAGCATGTAATGATTTACAAACGTGTTCATAGACTGGTTTACACAGTTCAGCTAGTACAAGCTTTTCCTTACTAATGACTGAACTTTGGAATGAGCAAATTTTTGCCTACAGTCAAAAAAATCATAAGCAAACATTAGAGTTCTTTAATAGCGCTGCCAATGCAACTCTGTCTTAACCCAAACCAACTCCTCTTCAGACTCTACACTGGGGATTCCCTGAAGCAGAAGCTGGCAAAATGTTTAGGAACAGAAAATGTATGCTTCTATTTAGACCAAAAATACCAAATACACTACAAAGTAAGTTTAATATCTGGATAGGAACCTTTCTTCCTCTGAGTGTGTAAAGGATGGCAAATTCACCACTACCTCACAATGGCCATCAATTAGCCAGTGCTTTAATTCTGCATGTCATTTTAATTTTGGTGTAGATCTCCTGGAAAAAATAAGCCAAGCAGTATAATATTGTACCAATGGTTCCTGGAGGAGGATATACTCTAGCTTCAGACATTCACTGGACCAGACCCAGAGAATGTTGATTTTTCAAGTGTATACAGACTGTAGGGCAGTTAGCAGACTAAACGCTAAATAAACTCATCGACTCTTTAGCATTCCTGATAGAGGAAGAAGAGAGTGGCTGGGGACTTGCAACAGGAAACAACTCTACTTCTTCTAAAAAATCTTTAAGGACAGATGCAGCAGTACTGGGAAAAGAGAATCAGAAATACTGCTTTACTGCTAGCTTGTCTTTTTATCACAGTATCGTAAGTACTGAAAAAAAAAGGGCTTGCAATATTTGCAGTGTTACACAAATACTAATGTTATGTTGTTCAAAATATTGTATTTACTCTTCCTGGGCAGACAGGATTAATTCCAGGTAAAGTCAGCATAAAGCTCTTCCTCAAACCTTGCAAAACTTACACAACATAACAATAATACTTTGCACCATCCCCACCCCTCCACCTCCACCAAACGAGCAATGCTTGACATTCTGGAACTCTCACGGGGAAGGGAAAAAAGAGATAGAGAGAGATGGTGAATCCTACAAAGAAAGAGATGACAAGACTTTTGATAAGTGCAGGGGAACAGTAACACAGCATAGGCTTATTAGCAAGGTAGGAGACTGGGTTGGAGCAGATCCCAGCTCATAAGACAACAGAGTATCTTCCACGTTTTGTCTACATCCATGCCTAAAACTCAATATACTTTCTGGTTTCCATTTTTTCCCTCAGATTCTTTTCTGCTGATGTGATAATGGCACCCACAACATGCAGTTTCTTTGTGAAAGGTATGTAGGTGACCAATTTGCAGTTAGCAGGCTAGGCAGACAAACTGCTTAGGCTCCATGTCATGAACAGCAACTGGATCACGATCACTGAATTAGCTATCCTCCTCCAGACTTGACAACTAGAAAGACTTTTCCTTCAGCTACATCCCTAGCACTTGTCAATAATGGTATGAATTATAAGCAAAACAGACTGCAAGGAGGCAGCCCCACGGCATCTGCCAAGATTATTATTTCCTCCTGAGAAGAGGTAGATGATCTTAAAGGGACCTTTGGTCCCAGTTATGCTTTGCTGCGGGATATCTAGCTGCACACCCACCACAGTTCAAAAACCACATCTGGAAATACTGTGTATTTTACCTGCTATACAGCCATGTGATTGCTGAACATGGTGGAACCAGAGAGAAGGCAGGTATAACATCTCACCAGCTTTCACTGTACACTCCAAAGGTTTTGCCTGAGCATACTCTGGATACTGTTCCAGATTTGGGTTCAAGGGGTCCAGGGGGATCCAGGGCACCTAAAAGCAAAAGAGTGTGTATATGGTACTGACCCTGGCAAAAAATTCCAGCAAGCTTCCAGAAAAACAACTGATAACCAAACTTACTAGGTTACAAAACATGTATTTTGCCTAGCAAAACAAGTACAGGTACACAGCTTTCCACATTCAACTGGGAATAGGTCAAGGATGCAAAAATTTGCCTCCTTCAGTGAAGCATCTCTAATTAGCGAAAAGATGTTAAATGTCAACCATGAAATTTCAGTCTCGTGGCATACTTTCAAAACACCTCTGGCCCCTTAAAGTCACTTGTTCCTCCTACATTCAATACTTGAGTATTTTATCTACGCCACTCTTTTTAGAAATTCCTTTCTTCTTCTAAAGCTCTCCGGTCTAATTTTATTCCCAGCAGCTAAAATCCCACTTCCTACTGGGAAATCCCTCTTGACTGCATTCAATTCTTCTACACCCTATAGAGTTATAAACTTCAGCACTCAACCTCACTGCGTTACATGAATGCTTCCGTGAGATTCCATGAGCACTACTCTAGAAACAGAGAAAAAGCCCCAGCTCAAGTTCAAGTGTAGCATTAGTCACACATTGCAGAGGCAAATGAGGAGAGATTAGATACAAAAGGCTGCTGAGATTTTGTAAAGTGCCTCCATATCTATACATTTTAATCAAATAAATATTGCTACTATTAAGAAAACACAATTTATTCATTGAGACAGATATGTTTCATTGCACTGGGTGATACTGCTGTAGAGCAAAATCTAGCCCTGAGGGGCGAAAAGAAAGTGAATGCAGAGGAGTCTATTTCAGTCTTAATGAAATCAATGCCTTTATAGTTGATTCATTTACTGGATCTATTTAAGTTTGGTGCAAGGAAGACCATTTATGATATCAATGGTTTCAGGTGAGCAGTAAAAATCTTTTCTGGAAGCTGGGTATCCTTGGCGAATAGTAAAATACAAGTGAAATATCTGGGCATTCTCTTTCCAGTAACGAAGGATTTCTAAATATCAATAAATATGCTCAGTTTGAGGGCTCAGCAATGCCCAAAACTATCTTTGTTGTATTGATTGTGTTCTTTATATACTTTTTACCTTATCTGTACTCTTTTCATC
The DNA here is from genome assembly GCF_047716275.1 of Strix uralensis. Taxonomy (NCBI): domain Eukaryota; kingdom Metazoa; phylum Chordata; class Aves; order Strigiformes; family Strigidae; genus Strix; species Strix uralensis. Next base: position 91,737,572 of record NC_133975.1, on the reverse strand, counting down.
CACAATTTCAAATGAGCCATCTTCTGATACCCGGTACGTTGCTGGCTGATAGAGCTCTGGAACCACAGAAAGAATTAAATGACACAACTGAAAGTAGTACTCAGAGAAACTAATGGCAGAGCATGTCACACTTTCACCAAGTAAAAGAAAAATTAAGACAAAACCATTTTCAACTTACTGTCCTCATTCTCCTTCCCTTTGGTCATTTCAAATTTTATCCAGTTTCTTAATTATTTTTTTTTTTTAAGTCAGTCTAAATATTGAACTGCCTTCCTATTTGGAATTCCAACCTTCTTTCTTCACAGGAATTATTTCTCTTCAAAACCCATTTTACTCCTGGTTCTATTTTGTTCCAGTAACTGTCTTGTGTTCCTTTTGGAAGACATTAATGCATCCCTGACTTACACATCATCCTATATTCTGGCGTTTCTTCTTAGGTCAGTCTAGCAAGATAGGACTCACAAGAGTTATGAGTGACTTGTGGCCAGCCTTTCACTTCTAATTTTATCCGATGGATCTCATCAACTGTTTCAGATACTCCAGGTTGCTTTTCTTTCACTGCTTCACCACTCAAGCCCTCCCTTGAGAGAGTTTCTCTCCATTAACTGATGTTCAAAAAGACAGAGTCGTTTTTTTACTACACACTATAAAATATAAGCATCATTTCTGTTCAATGCTTTAACAGTAACTTGTTTTACAAAGCGTCACTCCTACGACATACACGTCTTTCATACGTTCACATACATATGACACCACCTCTCTGTGAAGAAAGGCTGAGACAGATGGGGTTGTTCAGCCTGGGGAAGAGAAGACTCTGGGGAAATCTTACTGTGGCCTTTCAATATATAAAGGGGGCTGATAAGAAAGACAGAGAAAGACGTTTTACCAAGGCCTGTAACGACAGGACAAGGGGCAACAGTTTCAAATTGAGAGAGGGTAGATTTAGATTGGATATAAGGAAGAAATTTTTTTATGAGGGTCGTGAGACACTGGAACAGGTTCTCCAGAGAGGCTGTGGATGCCCCATCATTGGAAGTGTTCACGTGATGGAGCTTTGAGCAACCCGATCTAGTGACTGGCAGGGAGGATGGACTAGATGATCACAGAGGTCCCTTCCAACCAGAACCATTCTATGATTCTATGACTTCAAGATTGTAAACAAAATAAAACCAGTATAAATAAAATATTGTATCAGTGCACATATCTAGGCAAAATTATATTAGTGTCCTATAGCACTCTGCATTCACTTAATCTGAAGGCTTGAAAGTCAGGGAATGGGAAAATAGTCTTATTTTAGGAGGCATAAAGTTAAGCTGTCCATCTTCTGGATGACACTGCAATATAACAATCTATTATTGTGCACATAGGAAAGCAACATAACAGAAAAAGGGCAATGCAAAATAACACTGCCATAAGAGTCTCTTTTTTCATTTCTCCAGTTTTCAGAGATTCAGTTTGTAACTTGAATATTTCATTAAATTACAACTTATTTTTCAGCTTCCTGGCTTTTTTTTCTACAGAAAAGAACAAGCAGGCAGAATCCAAACCTGTTAAACATCAAAGATGACATGCTGCAATACTGACAAGATACTTAAATAATTCAAATATTCTAAAGCTGAAGAGACTTCTGTGAGTATCACTGAACCTATTACTTTAGAGGACTGGAAAACCTGACCTCAGAATAATGTTTGTATTACAAACTACCTGCAGCACAAAATAGAAGAGATTTCTGTTCACACTGGAAAGCGTAACACTGCATAAACATCAAAATGTTATCTCTGCTTCCTTTTCCGTATCTTTCAATATTTTGGTCTCTCCTCCTTCCAACCTCCAGACATACTGCGTAGTAAATTATGTACCATATGGGATGAAGGGACGGTCACTCGGTGGATGTAGTAGGAAATGCTTTTCTCCTGATATCACACAGTACAAGTTCTCATAATGATCTTTATGTACTAGGATTGAGAAAAAAAGAGATGTGAAGAAAGAGAAAATCAGTGTTATTTCCTTCTCTACATCAGAAACTGTAGTAAAGTGTCAGCTTGTCCTCTTATTATCAGGCTGCTTCCTCCTCTCGCAGCCTGTGGGAGTGGAAAGTAATATATATAATATATATAAAATATACTATATATATTTTTATGTATAATATATATAAATATATAATATATATTATATAATATATATAATATATAATGTTGTAGCAAACATATTCAAGGAAGGAAAAGCCATCAGGGCCTTCCTTGCCTGACACAATGCCAGGTAGATGCACCCAGAGACACAGCAGCAACAGACAGCAGAAATGCAGGAGAAAGAACGCAAAAAGTATGTTCAAGTAGAACTGCCTTGTCGGAGAAAATACACAGTTCTACTGAGCCACTAACTCAAAATGAGCCCGCTTAAACCTCTGCTGAAAGCACACAGAAAGCAAATGGTGCCATTCGATACATACAGGATGTCACAGCAGCTGCTTCCCCAAGCCAGAAATTCACAGCATCAGGCTTCTTCCCTGTATGGTTAGGGAATAGAGAAATGTTGTCAACAAAACCAGAACCTGAAGTGTCATGTTTAAAAGCATTTCGAGTAATTTTCTGCCAACTTCTGACAAATTCTCTCCTAACTTCCTTCATAACTACGAAAGGTTTCATTGCAAATAGCACTCTCTGAGCAACAGCAACCTCCTCCTACACTGTAGTGCCCATCAGACTTCATGACGTAGCATTATTCATCCCCAAATCGATGGTTACAACCCTTTGTTTCCACATTCTTAATCCCTAAGAGTTAGCTCACAGAGAAACTGCAGCACATCTACATATGACTGCAAAAAGAAGGGGAGATCACAGGAAGTAATTTTCATTGACATTTTAAGGAAAGACATGCTGTAAAAATAGAAAATAACAAAAACAGGACAGCAGTTAACTAGAAACATCTGTAATTTTACCAAAGGGGCTGTGGGCTCTGTGTTGTTTCACTCGTTTGTTATGCTAGCTTTGCTAGCAACAGCATGAATCCCAGTCAAAACATGACTCTAAATCAGAGAAAAGCCACTATATGGAAAGCAGTGCTATATGGCACTGTCACCACATTGCTTCAGTTGTGATGGTCCCAATACACACCTGAGATAGTGATTCTGGAGTAATCCAAACCCAAAACTTGGACTACTGTATTATTAAGTATTTTACCACTTCTACTTTCTAAGGGGATGAAGCCAAACTGAGCTGTGTCATCCAGAAACAGAACAAACATTCACTATGTACATGCTATGTACATACTATGTATGATCCATACAAAATATTTACTAAATATAGGAGAAATAGGTTTACCAAGTGCCTCACTCATCCATGGTATGTCAGGCTGCACATCACAGACAAGTTCAGGGAACTCCTCAGTGAGGTTTGAACACTGCTTCTGCACATAGAATACGTTGGGAGAGGTCACTTTCTTCTCCACAATGTCCAAAAAGTCCATGAAAGGCATTTGGCGCTCCTCTGGCATGACAAAACGGTCCTGAAACACTGCATCTGCATAACCATTTGGTGTTACTGCCACACTCACTACCTTGGGACCCACTACCTCCCTGCAAAATAAATCAAAGGTTTATAGCCAGACCTGCAATTGGCCCACATATTGGACACTGGTTACTTTAAAACAACATGTTTCACAGGCAGGAAAAATGAGAAGCCTGGCTTTCCATGGATGGCTGTCTCTGGACTACATTTTCTACTGTCCGGTAAACACTCTTGCTCTGATTGCTCCCTGCTGTCAAGGCAACTGTAGTATCTTTTGCCTCTCTCACTTCTCTCCTGTCCAACAAGCAAGCTCACAAACGAGCTCCTTCCTCCGCCGTGCAGGCAGAGAGTCCTCTTCAGCCACTTCTTTTCACAAACCATGGCAGAGCTTGGTATTCTCAGGGCCACTCAACCCAGCCCTACCCGGGTGGCCACATGTTCAAAAGCAATTGAGGAGGGAGAAGGGGTGGACAGAGACTGATAGATACACCTATCACGAGGCTCTTTGTTCCCTAAGAAATTTAGCTTTAAACCCACAGATTTATGTCTAACCCACAGATTTTAGGTCTAACCATAAATCCCCTCTTCAAGAACTTTTCTTTAAAAATTCAGTCATTAAAATGCTCATTTTTAAGAAAACAAAACAAAACAAAACAAAAAAACCAACGAGGTGTACTCAGTCACAAACAAGTCAGTCTGTTCTTACAGTGCTACAGCCCCACTCCAACTGGGAGGCTACAGGGTGGAGCACTGGCCAGAGCACTCGGACTGGGTTTCGATAGCCTGAGCTTGCTGGCTGCACACAGCCAGAACACCCACCCCTCCGACTGCATCACAACCAGACTGGACAGTATGTTTGTAGGAAAAAATCTATACATGTGTTTTAGACATGGTGGCAGGACTGAACACCTACATACAGAAGCACAGAGGAATAATTTTATGGATAAAAGCAAAGATTAATAAAGGCCTTTGACTGAGGTCAACTGAAACTGGCCACCAGCCCTGCTCCAAAGCTCGTTCATACCTGAGGTACGCTGACGTCCATTTCTTCAGAGCCGGCCAGTGGGCGATGGCATTCTGAATTATACAAGGTTTGTTTGGACTCACCCATTCTCGATAAAACTCCAGCGGCGACGGAGGCCCGTCAAGATAGGGTATGGACTCCGTCCACCCCAGCTCTGTCCAGGCAAAGGAGAAACAGCTTTACTCGGTGTCCTGAGAGAAGGGCCCTCTGCTACCACACCAACTGGCTTCCGACCCTACACCACACTGACAGCGAGCGGGGTCCCCCCGGCTCCAGAAATTTTTCTGTCAAAACCCAAAGGCTGTCAGGGAGGGTTTCGGTGCCTGACGGGTACCTCAGGCCCTCGCTCTGGTACTCTCCTGCTGTCAGCCACCTCTCCCTCGGGTGGCCACGCTGTGGGCCCACAGGAGAGCGGGCATGAAGGACACACCTTACCGGAGATGTACCTCTGATACGGAGGTGATACCACAGGAAGATTTTTTTTGGAAGCTGCAACAGTGCTTTGTTTTGCTGTTTTATACCAAAGAAAATAACTGGAAAGGGCTGTTTTCTCGAGTTTCGTTTTCTTGTCGCAGCGGTCTTTCCGCTGCTGCTTCACCCGGGAACCATTTGGCTGAAAACAAGAGTAGGAGCGTGGATGCTCCGCTTCAACCCCCGCAGCCGCCATTTGCGGCCGCTGCGGCCCAGCCGGGGCGCCGAGGCAGCCGGACACCCCGTTTTCCTTCCCGTACGGGGCCTCTGGAGAGCGCCGGGGCCGGGCCCAGGCCGCGGCGCCTGCCGCCGCCTCACGGCCGTCACCGGCGGGGCCATCCCCGCGCCCCCCCCCCCCCGCTCCCCGCCGGGCCGCGTTCCCCTCTCCCCGGCCGCCCCCTGCCCGGCGCTCACCGCGGGCCTCCCGCGGGAAGGCGGCCAGGCAGCCCCGCAGGGCCCGCAGCGCCGCGCCCTCCGCCATGCCCGGCCGCCGCCTCCCTTTCCGCCCCACACCCCCCCCCGACACCTCGCACCCCACCCCCCCGGGCGCGGGGCGCGAGTGGGTCGCGCAGCTCAACCGCGGCTCGGTAACAAATGATCACATTTTTATTGAAACGGTTTAAGACACAGAGTACAAATGAATACAGAGTTAAAAACAGCTCCCGGGGGAGGGTGGGGGAGCCTCACAGTGCAAAAAAACCCAACAAACGATTTTTATTATTTCTTTTTCAAATAATTAAAAAAAAAAAAAACATTTTAAAGGATTATTTTACCTAAAGCCAAAAGTATAAAAACACACATTTATAAATAAAGGAGGAGGGATATATTTTTTTTTTTAAACGGCTGAAGGAAAAGGGTAGTGTTGGAGAAGAGGGGTGACGAGGTGCCTGCCTGGTGCCTAGGGCGCACAAAGACATGCGGAGTGGACATGGCTTATTCCTAACGCTGCTGCTGCCCCTCCGCGCTCCACAGCAGGTGACCCAGACGAATACAGTCCCAGCTGCCCCCGAGTTACTCACACACAGGGTCTGCAATCTGGGACATGCTGGGCTTACCCGGAGAAGGAAGCACCTGCTCACTCAGGGGCTGCTAATCTAGTATTTTAATGAGGTTTTTGTCATTCAGTATCCAACGGGGTGGGGTGGGGGGGAGACACCGTATACATGCATGAATTTACCAATGGTGTTTAAATACCTGTATTTCATTTTTTCTTATATATAACTATGTACATATTCTTTCTCTTTAAAAAATTAAGTTTGTATGTTTCTACTCCCGCAAACGTCCCAATTCCTCTGAGTCACGATGAAGTCTGCAAAACGGGGGACTGGGGAGGGGGCTGCTGTAAGGCCTGCCCCAACCATCACCTGGGAGGTCCCATGGAAAGGAGAGGATGACCTGAGAGAGGAGGTGGGAGAAACACAGACTCCTATACACACAGCTGCTCCGTGCTACTGAGGGATGGGGAGGAGGAAGGTGTTACCTGCCTGCAGCAGGAAATAAAACAGAAAGAGTTTGTGGCCCTCTGAGGTTGCAGCCCTTCCTACCGCACCAGTTCAAGAGAGCCCAAGAATGAACACAGGGGTCCCACAGGCAAAGTAATACTATTTACAAGATCGGGGGGGGGATGGGGGACGGATGAACGGACAAAAACAAACCAACAAAAAAACACACAACAAAACCAACAACTATTCTCATTTTGACCAGGAATGTTGGGTTGGAGGGGACAAAATGTATGTGAAGAGGATAGGTAGGTCCAAATTATTTTTTCAGGCTTTATCTTAAACAAATAACTTGTCTTAATACAGATATCTGGTTGTGGTATGCTAACACCCACACAAACCAGTAAGAGGGATAGACTCAAGTTTATTACCTCCTCCCACAAGCCTCTTCACTTCCCAGGCAGTTACCATTCCGTGTTTCTTTACATGGCCCAATGGACAGCCTGTGGTGAAACATGTTCACAAGGTGCAACAAAATGTAACACATTTATGCTCTCTTTGTTCTGTAAACTAGAATTTTTAGGAATATTTCCTACTGCCAGCAATAGGAAGTTAGCAGGTAAGAATCAGTTGGATCAGTCTCAAATTATAAGGAGCAACACTATCTCCTCACCCCTCTCAGCAACAAACTTGTGGCACCAGCATCTCCTCTACTGCACTTCTACTACTCAGTTTGCAACATCCAAACCTTGGGCAAACAGCTCACAACTTTGCTGTTTAAGAAATAGTTACTTAGAGGACAGCAAGCAAAGAAACAAGAGGCCCAACAGGACATATTTTTAAAAAAAAACCCCTTCCAATTCATTCTTCAATTACAGACCACCATCTCAGTCCTAAATCTACTTTCCTGAAGCCTTTCTGTACTCTATCTTTCACAGGTATTGGCCAAACAGTGTTCCTCAGGCCAAGACCACATCTACCTCTACTCTGTTTTCCTAAGTGTCCTACATATACTACTCTAATTTATTTGAAACTACACAACCATCCTCCAGCTGATCTACTTGCCCGACACTTCTCTTACCATCATTCTGATCAGATTTTACCTCTGGTTTCCCATATGCAGCCATAACCCAAAGCAAAATCCATTCCAGGAAGCAAAACCCACTCTGATCAGCTTAAAAATCAGATTTGCTTCACACGACTCATTTCTGAGGAGCTTTGTTTCATATCTCTATGCCAGCTTCACTGGTTGTTGCTCTTTACCTTAATGGATATTTCATTCTTGCCACTGGCTCTTCTGTATCATCTCTGACCCTTTTTGTCACTACCTCAAAGTTTAAATAATAAAATGGAATAAAATTGCACAGGGAAGTAATATAAAGGACCCTCAAACCCTTATTGACAGTACCAAAAGATACCTGGGTTGAAGGGACTGCTATTTTACCTGAGTGTCTTGTGGTCCCAGCACAGCAAGAAATTTCCTGTATACTGGGACATATGTTCACAGTCTGAAAGTGGAGGAACTAATCACCTCAAAAGCAAGCTTGACTGACACCAACTCCATCACAGACCCAGCACGACTGCCATCATACGTTCCACTCGCAGCATCTCCAGCACACCTTTTCACTCAAGAAAACTGCCAGAAATTTCCTCTCTGGTTTTCAACTTGCCTTCCTTTGCAAACCCTGCCTGTGCAAGAGAAGCTGCCCATGGGACCAAGCACACCAGCTGATACAGTGCAGTGCAATGCCAAGACAGGACTAGAAAATAACACTTTTAAAGTTTCAGTACAAGTCCCTGGAAGGAAAGGTTAGCAAGGACACCTGGAACGTGATTGGGCAGATTTAAATTACAGGCAGAAGCAGCTGGAAAGCTCTTGAAATGCTCCCCATACTGCCAAGCCCTGAAGCACTCGGCAGTGGTGATCAGCCAGCAAACCTCTTAAGGGGAGAGCAAGAACTGCAGATTACTCAGCCCTGGAGTTATCTGGAAGAAATGGGTCATCCTACACCAGCCTGGTCAGCCCAGTAGAAAAAAGGCTGCACTGCAGATCTCCAGTCACAGAAAGACAGAGAAGTCAACAGACCACACTTCGGAGTGCCACAGGGTTTCAGAGAGATGACAGCCAGGACAGTAAAATGAAAGAAAATTGCTTCAAGCCTGTAACCTGTGAAACCAAGTGACGTAGTGTGGCTGCCTCTGAGTGACTTCCACAGATCCTAGCAGTCTCTCTCCCGCCAAAAGCTTGTTGCTTGCATTAGTTTCATAAACTGGGATTACACTGCTCTGCCTTAAAATAAATACAAGACAGACTGGAGATGGAGGAAGCAATAAAGCATTTTGTGTATCTGTCCCTGTTGTGGATAGGAGTGGGAGTACGGGGGAAGGTGCTAAAGAATTTCATTGGTTTGAAATTTTTTTTTTCTTAGCTTATCATTGACCAAAAAAACATCACTGGACAGTTTTAAGCCACAACAAACACAAGTTAGCATGGGCTTAGAGAAGCTCCACAGGGTGAGAAGAGTATTGCACACACAAATGCAAGAAGGGAAGATTTTCTGTTTCTCAGACCAGTAATTCATGAAAAGCAAAGAGTCTGGGGGCAAGGGAAATGGTGGTAATCTTATCCCAAAATATCTTGTTCAAAGTTCTTGGGAAACCATTTTTATGTGGGTAGCTGAAACAGCTTTACAAAAGGTAAGAGAATCCCAGCTTTCTTGGGATGTAAATATTCTGTTTTTCTGAAAAAGCAAGAAGAAAACATTTTCCTATCACAGTGAAATGAACAAATGACATGGATGAGCCGTTGCACCAAAAGACCTCCCAAATCCAGAGTTACACTGTAAGAGATGGAAACCAGCTTTTCCATGTCACTGCTCAACAAACAAATCATCATCCCAAATTTCCCAGTTATGATGACATCAAAGACAATCCAATCATGAAAGGTGGCCAAAACAAACTTTCATATTTGTATCTAAATCCCATTTTTAAAATGTCTGCAGAAAACCCAGTCTGAAGTATCAGTAGAACGTCAAATTCCAGATTAAAAATACCACTGCTTAATTCATTAAGTAATCTCCAAAGCATGGTCCAAGGGTTGCAGAGCCTTCCCTCGGAGGTCAATGCAGATAAAATACAGTGTGGGACTGTCTTGAAACAAGAGAAAAGCAGACAGGGTTGTCATGACAACAGTAGAATTATTCCAGGTAACAAAACTAAGGCAGGAAAAGAAAGAACAGCAAGACAAGATTTAAGCAGAAAACAGTTCATTAATTGCACAGACACTCCAGCCTGTCTCCCTGTTGGGGGTTTATAATACAGAGATTGTTTCTCGCTGGGATATGGCAAAGGGATTGACAGTTTTTGTTAAAGGACAAAGATAATAGCCACAAATGTGACATAGAGTAACAGTCAGAAAAATAAATTAATAAATAAACCCATAAAAAGTCTGCTTCTTGATTCTCATGAAGCCTTGGAGAAGAAGGGATTGGCTTCACTTGAACTCCTTTGTTTTTAGTCAGCAGTTCAGAATTTCTTGGATAAACCGGATTCTCGTTGTTTCTTTAGGTGCCAAACATTCTGACCTCCTTGGCTATGAAGAAATTTCAAGGCAATTTCTCCAAACTCCTCTTTCAAGACTTTGTCTAGAGACAGGAAGTTGAAGACCACTGGGGAAAAAATATTAAAATTGTGGCCAGCACATTGCTAAGAATTAGAGCAAGTCAGTTGTAGGGGCCTGAGGAAATAAATTTATAAAGGTCTCCCCACCAGCCCTAGACCAGTGCGATGATAGCATCAGTCTGAAGCTCTCTGTGGTCCTCTTCTTGGGATTATTTCCACGATTCACAAACACCTGAAAGCCACCCCTCTTAGAGTTTTTTGTCCATGCGTCGTTCCACAGCTTGTAGCAACAGCTCTGAGTACTGTTCCAGCAAAGCTAGTGTCTGCTCATCTCCCAGACTCTTGGGACTCGGTAGATTGGCACCACATCCCTCATTCAGTGGGCTAGTGGTATCTTGTGGCTTCACCAGTTCCTCCTTAACTGCTGGAAGCTCTTCCTCATCCTTCAGAGAGTCCAATTCTTTCTTCATTGAGGAGAATGTTTCTGTCAGGAGGCCTGCTATTTTATCTTTGTCAGTAGAAGACTCTCTATCATTTAACACCTGAAAATAGAGAGGGGAAAAAAAAAAAAGAATGCATTGGGGTTTAGGTAGAGCACCAGCTAAGCAGTTTCAGCCCTTCAGGGAAGTGAAGCCATAAAGATTTGCAGACCATTCAAGTGTCCTTTTCTTCAACATTCAAGACTGCCAATTTAATCCTATAGCAGGGCATGCATCCAATACTGCTAGTCACACAAAGTCCAGAGGCATTACTCCAATAGGATAGAGATGAGAAGCACATTTTTGGGTAGTGTTCCCCTTACACTGGGCCTAAGGAGGTGCTGTTTCCAAGCTGCAAGCACAGGGCCACGGTTTCTGTTTCTTCCTGTCTGCCCAATGCAGCTGGTCACAGGAACAGAGCACGATCAGCGAGCTAATGCAAGCGCTAAGGCCAGAGCTGCAGAGGACCACATGGCAGCAGCTCACTGTGGAAGCTTCACGCTCATTGCAGGAGGTTGACAGATCAGTGCTAAGCAAAGCAGCAAAGAGCTGTTATATTGCTCTGCATGGCTGGTCTGGCAGCGAGAGGGACAGGTGAGTGGTTGCACGTTCCCTCTCACAGCTAGATTCCTCTGGTATCTCACATTTGATAATCCTTTTCCCCAGCATCAAAGATGGAGAACAGATGGGGATAATAAAACTTAAAGCTCCTATGATATTTCTTATCTCTGAAGTACTGTATAAATATTAACTAACTCCCTAATACCCCTTTGAAAGAGAGCATGCTGTTATCTTCAGTTTACGGATAGGCTAAACAGACCGAAAAGTGAACTGATTTGCTCAGAGAGCCAGAGCAAGCCGTTGGAAAAGCCAAAAGTTGGAAATCAGGAGGTCTTGCCTCCCCAGTTCAAGCTTAAGGTGCAATCAAGTGGACAACAGGCAGCTTGTGTCACTGAACACCCAGTCAAGAGACCAACTTGAGCCAGTAAGCACATACATTCGATGCTCACGGGCTGCAAAAAGCCAACCTGCTGTGACAGAGCCCGCGTCTGAGGTCACTCACCATGCGGTAAAGATGAATGGCTTTGCGCATGCTGTCCTGGAGCTCGGATACCACGTGCTCACACTGCTCTACACTGATGCACGATTCTGAAGGGGAGGAAAAAATAAAAACCCAAACTAAGGCACAGACACGCTCCAATATCCACGATCTCACAGTTGGGTAAGAAAACATCATTTTTTAAAATATATATGTGAAAGAGCATGTGCACACCCTTCTCATTCAATTTTTAGGGCTGGTTTGAGCCACTCATTAAACCAGCAAGTTCTACATGAGCTTTCCTTCATACTACCTAGAGATGCTGCTTGTTTCAAACATTCCTATTTTTCCAGTCTGTAGCCTCTCCAAAGTCAGCAATGGTTTTTCTCAGATTGCACATTTTTGTTACAGTCAAGAATAGTCACAGATTACCCACGCCATTCACAATTATAATTAAAATCAAGTTCAAATGAAGGCTTCCAGTGGCAAAAGGGACTGATCTGAAGAGCCTCTAATTTAGCCTCCACCTAGTCAGAAATCTAGACGCTCCCCCTCATGTATCCTTCTGCACAGTGTACAACTAAGCGCTGAGGATGAAGGATTATACTGAATTATTACAGCGTTCTCTAGTCAGAACTGAGGCCCGGAGAAATGTTGACAAAAATTCAATCACAACAGAATCACATTTCTGAGCAACCCAGGATATGCACTGCTGATACACCGTAATTTGAAAATGAAAAATAAAAGCAAGCAACTGAAGGACACCATTTTCTGCCTGCCCCCACCAGATATTATCTCCAAAGCATCAATGCGAGTTGAAGGCCTGCAATGTTTTAATAAAATAAACACTTTCATGAGTTAGACATAAACCATGAACAAAGACATAGACGCACACACAATCTGCAGTTATCTTCGATTTGCAAAGGCCTGGACAAAGGCCATTTGACTTCCTTTAGTTACCTAAAAACAAAACTTGGTCACATTAATGCTATTATTTCTGCAATTCTAAGAACATCATCTTTGAACAGGCTGGAGGGGACCTTAGCTAATTTTATGAATACATCTAGATGATGTATAAACAAATACAGCTAGAAAAACATCTATTTATACATAAACAAACACATCTAGAAGAACAAAGGGGCATGAACAAGTAATTCCATCTGCATTCTTTGTTCCCAAATCACCCAACCTTGTAGAGTTTGAGCACAGTGGGCTTCAGTGCAGTCCAAGATTCTTGCCTTTTATTTTTTTTACTTTTTTTTTTTTCTCCCCCCCTCCTCCCCTCTTTTTGTTTTAAACCCAGCTGTTTCTTCTCATGATCATTTCTGGATTTCACATCTGATCACGCTTATGCTGGTCTCCAGCTCTGTGAGCTGCCAGTCTGGAGAAAGGTCACAAACATAACATAAATGCTTGAGTAACAGGCATTTTCTGCCTCTCGGGTGTGCAGAGCAGAGCTCTTCAGAAACCAGCAGAGAATATTAAACACAGCAACAATATTAAGCACACCTACAGCATTTTAGCTGTAAATGTCAAAATGCTTTAAAAAAAACAATTAAGTCTCTTCATCTGCAGCTGTTATACAGGCAGGAAAACGGAAGGACAGAAAAATTCAGTGGAAATCCAAAGTCACAGTGCAAGTCAGAAGCAGAACAGGTCCCTGTCAACCCTGCAGTTCTAATCTAAACTGCCACACTATGATCTTCAGAAGCCACAGTAAATTGTTCATAGCAATATCCAGCTTGGATCTAATCAGCTTTTCCAACATCTACCACTAAAAATCTGGGAAACATGGTCTGCAAGAAGCTGATGGCTGACAGCTGTCTGCTGAGAAAAAAAAAGAAACTGGGGATCCACTGTTCTAAATCATCCTCACTCACTAAAGGATGCTGCTAAATATTCTGTCAGGGTACACTATGTATTGGGAGGTGCTTTAAAAAAAAAAAAAAAAAAAAAAAAAAAAATCACTGCTGCAAAAAAATTGCTCTTTTCTGCAAACAAAGATTCCTAGCAACTGACCAAAAGCCATGTGACATGGAGCTTGATTCCTAAGTCTGGAAGAGGAAACTCAGTCTAAAGAGTAGAGACAGCTGCACTGTTACTTCTCTGCTGTAGAATGTAATTCCACAGCTCCAGGCTGCATCTGCTGTTGGAGAAAACCTCACCCCTGTGGGGGTAGGGTCTGAAAGCTTCAGACACACTGGCTGTTCTACAGAGAGCTACCCTATGCTGTAAGAACAGCAGGTCCCTCAGACAAAACACCACATTTCCTGAGTGTTTTAGGCTTAGGGTGATACAGTTAGCAGTGTATCAAAACCAGATTATCCCTCCGCCATGCTTCAGTGCAGAAATACTGCACTTAACCATTGTGGCGAATGGTGGAGCAGCCTGGCACCACGGAAAGGAACTGGTCAGAGGATTACAGAGGTGTCCCTTCTCAGATAAGAACAATGTTGCAAAAGGGATTAAAAACTCTGCACTGTGTAGCTCCCTGAAGGTACAAGGTATCAGTGCAGTGGTTAACATCCAGCTTCCTACTACAAGACTCAGCTAAGTACTTCAGGAAAACGTATTTCCTTTCAGGTTGTGACACAGAAGAAAAACCTCAGGACATTTTAAATTGTGTCTTCTCTGCCACTGGAGGTTTTCCTGCCTTGGAGGGCAGGATTTTTGCTTCAGTTGTAAGTTACCTCCTAGTTTTCATTTGATTGAAGTACCTTAAACCAGGGCCTGTAACAGATCCAAGAGCTGTTTTCAGCAGGTAAAGCAGTTTCCCACCTCATACCTTTTACTCCAAACTGGAGATAACTCAAAAATTAATCCATGTTCTTTATGCTCAAACCCAAAGGCTAGGCCTGCACATGGATTGCATACCCAGTTGGCAGACATGTCCTCAAAGCAGAGTGATAGCAGCACAGAGATTTCCCCACTCTCACAGGTGGCTACTGCAAGGAACTCACCTTGGTCAAGTCTTATCTCACGTGAGAAAACTGTATGCAAACCCTTCTGGACCCTGCACACCCGCACATCAACAAAATGCCAGGCAGCTCAGCCTTTATAACTTCACCATTATTTGTGCTTGCTAGGTTCAGCTAGCACATGCTGGCCTGCACCTTCATCTGCTGGTCAGACATGCTCCAAGACGGGCACCAGGAATGTAACCTACACACTCATGGGGATTCCCAGCACGTCAGCTTTTAGCATTGACCAGAAAGAGGTTTGAGCCCCTACAGGTAATTGTACGACTGAAAACATGGGAGTGCTGAGATCTACAAAACATTCAGCTAAAAAGGGACCTTCAGACATAAGACCCAGAGGAAATGGAAATTAAAGACTGAGAAAAAGATGTCAGGTTGGAGAAGTGTCTCACCATTGAGGGGATGGCTTATGGAACAAGACAGGTGCAGACAGGACGAGACAGGCCAGAAGCTGGACGTAAAGAAATGTGATGGAATCGTGAGGCGGTTCACAAAGACGGGAGACAGAAGGGGGAAGATAAGAGATGGGTATCCATGCACACCTGAGACCTGTGCCGAGGCAGTTATGGATGTAGGAGACCTCGGCCTGATGGGGTCTAGCGGGCAAAGTCCGGGCGGGTTGTCTAGCACACAAGCGATGCCGGTGATCCTCTCCCTGCTCCTGGGCTGTGTGCCCTCAGGAGACCTTAGCTGCCGGCCCTCTGACCACTCCCTTGGTTTCGGATTAGTGACCCCTGGCTCATCCTGGCAACCTGTCCTTGAGACTGGACTCTCCACTGGGCTCTCCTTAGCAAGTCCTGTTGGGATCTCTCTACCAGGAACCAGAGACCCAGCAGTTTGATTCTCCCTCTTGGAGGCTCGGACCTCAGGAAAAGAGGGTTTCTTTTTACAGGCCCCAGCGGGTGACTGCGGAGACTGTGGCTCAAGCAGGGTTTTTGTTTTGGTAGTGGGTGAGAAGGAGGCCAGTGTGGGTCTATCAGGCAATGGCTTGGGAATGTCAAGAATCAGATGTGCTCGGTTTGATGATGCCAACTTGCTGTGGAAGGACTTGGGAGATGAGCAGTTTACAACTGGCTGAAGTGCTGGCTTCACTGGAACATTTTCTTTCACTGGTAGCTTAATCTTCTCAGCATCTGCTGTGGAACTAAACTGTGTCTTCTCTGCCACTGGAGGGCTAGTCCTCCCATCAGTCAACATTTCGGTGGAGTAACCAAGGTACAGATTTTCCCCTACAGATATGCTCCTTGACATCTTAGCCCGGAAGCTGGTTGTGGGGTTCATGTAGGACTTTGGTTTTGCAGCCCTGACATCTTTAGCCAGCAGAGCACCAGATCCATCCATCTTCAACGTACTGGCTGATAACACCCTGCAATTGTTAGGTCTGGGATCCTTCTCAACCACCAAAAGAGTCTGAGGACGCTGCTTGGCAGAGGATATCACTCCGGGACCCTTATCTGTGAAAATTAAACAGACAAACATACCAAAAATAGACAAGAGCCTGCAGTGAATTCCAAAACTGGAAAGTAACAGAGCTGCTCCAGCCTATGTACCTGAGCTCAGCCCCTGGGAGAGGTGTACAGAACCACTAGGTCAGGTTAATAGCACCAAGCCTCAGCAGCTTTCTTTTTTGCCCATCCCTCACCCTGCTTACACACTGCTGCTTACCTGAGAGAGACTTGTTCTTAAAGTGTACGGCCAGAAGACCTCAGACCACTGTTAACTGAGAAGCCAGATGAAGCAGGCAAACACTTATATATGCTGTTGCGGTTTATTTTTTTTAAAACAAACTGACACTTATTGATGGTTCATGAGTTGATTGTTTCAAAAACAGAGTTCTCTCACACAGAGGGCATGGACACAGTAAGCTCCCTGTTACTGTCTCCACCTTCCCTCTTTCTCTCCTCCCCACCCTGGGGAGCCTTCAGTCTTGGCCTGGAGCAACCACCCATAGTAACAGATCATTTCTTTGCAAATAGTTCATTTCACCCTTGGCACTGCTCCTCCCACAGCTGCCAGACAAATATCAGAGACTGATAATTAGGAGACCAGCATCTGCATTACAAATTAAAAATACTTTCCCTTGACAGGCTAAGAGTTAGAAGACACGCAAAGCCTGCAGCTCAGCCATAAGCTTAATTTAAATCTCTACTCAAGCTCAAATCTCCCCATTTCATTCTTGGGTTTATACCACCATTCCAACCTGTGTCCTTACCCTCATGAACAAGGTCGTGAACTGACTGCGCCTTTCTCATCGCTGCATTGACAGGGCCTTCTGGAAAGGATGCAATAACCCGTCCAGGAGCCATACTGACTCTGCTGGCCTCCAAAGCTGATCTGTGTTTTTTCTGGGCATAAACAGCCCGATTTGAATTTACACTCTCCAGGACCTGGCTGTTCTCCAATGCATCACCAGGATGGCTGCTGTCATTTTTCAACAGGTCTGGTGTAAACCCATTGGTCTGGGCAGGTGGCTCGATGGGCTTTGAATCCAGTATCAGATTTGATGAAGACAGTGACAATCGTCTAGAGAACACGATAAAGAAATCCTAGTTAAAACAAGTATGTTGCCCTGGACAAACAGGCACATGCATTAAGCCAGTTTCTCTGGGAAAAAGACCCCTTCCTTGTATGGATGTTTGTAAGCCAAAAATGCCCTAGGCTGTTACCACCTCATTCTACTCATCCCTGAAAGCACTGGTCTTCAGGCATTTGACCTCAGGCAGCACAATCACAAATAGCATTGGGTCACTGTTTCCAGGAAGGACGCTGTAAAAGGTGAAGGCAAAAGAGAAGGAAAAATTCCAGGCAGAGGGAAGACTGGGCAAAGTCAGGTCAGGTCTCTTCTCTCGGCATATTACTAACAATGAAAGCTTTTCAATTCTAAGATACCCTAAGAGAAAGCAATTATACTTTCCTAACACTATGAAAGCATAATTACTAGGAAACCTGGTCAGTATCTTCAAGAGCAAAGCCTAATTTCCTCTTCTTCTCCACTTCAGACAAGCACAGTGGGCTTACTTCAGAAAGGATGTAACTTCTGCCAACATCTGGCATGTTTAAACAGCTGAACAGATTAAAAGCCCAGAGGTATTCATAACCTAAAACCACCTCTCTTGTTACATCTCTAGAGCACCAGTAACTGCCTTCACTCACCATTGCAACTCTCCAGAAGCTTAAACAATAGCTAACCACTGGCTTTCTTCCCAAACATACAGTCCCAACGTGAGACAGACTAAGAGGCACTCCTGACAGCAGCAGCTGAATACAGCAATGACAAAAAAAAATTTCCCTAACATGGTGAATCTAGACGCAGCTGGTGAACTATAGAAGATGTACCCAAATCTGCTCAGTCCTATACAATTAAATTAATAAGCTGAGATTTCAGGTTGTCATTTTAGAGGCATACAGGAGTATTCATTTGTTTTAAACATTTATAAACCCAAATCAACAAAAGTATTTATCCCATTTTTTGTTTGGGTTTTTTTGTGCCTTTGTTTGTTTTGTTGGAATTTTTTTTAAACAAGGGAAACAGCTTGGAGAGGCCTTTTGGGGTGCTTCAGGGTTGAGGTTTTTTTGGAAGGATAATATCCCCATGGGGCTTTGTACGAGACACCAGAGCGCCCTGTGAAGGCGTAGGACTGAGGAACAAAGCTGAGTAAGAAAGGACTGTAAAACAAAGGAAAAGTTGACAAGCCTACTTTCATTGTCCAAGCTGAATGAAATGCAAAAGAATAAACAGAGCATAAACAGTGAAGAGTAAATTAGATTATTAGCGATTCCTCAATCAAGGCATTAATTGTGAAACAAATAAGCACATTGCTGAAAGAGGAAAAAGAACAAAACAACAGTGTTGCTTTGGGAAGAAATAGAACAGCTAAAGTGACACAGGACAGCCTGTCCAAATCACAAGGGTCTGCAAGCAGCAGCCTGCCAGGTGCTATGCTAACACTTTGCTGTGCCCTGGCACACCAAGGCCACAAGTTTGTTCAACTATTTTGACCCGGGGCCTAGCACAAAACCTACTCACACTAGTAAAAATAGACAGACAGAAACACTCAAAACAAGTAGAGCCATACCTGAGAGCCGGGGACTGGGAAAGAAAGCGAGAGGAAATGCTGAGGTTTTCAGTTCTTTCCAGATTCCTACATGAGCCACCTAAAAATTTTGGTTAAAGGGGAGAGAAAAAGGGAGCAGTTTAGTTACAGAACAAACATTCTGACACATGCATTTTCTTATCACAGACACTATCAAATGTTCCACCATATCCAAGGGGATTTTTTAAGCTAAAACCACACAGAATGAAATTATTTCATTGCCTCTGCCTTTTCTGTTCTACTTAGATTACTCTGCCTTAAACTGCTACTCTCCCTAAGGGTATGCCTCCTCCTTTTTTGCTTCCCTTTGTGTCCTATCCTGCCTGTAGGACTGTGAAGCACTGGCATCAAGAAGAAAACAAACCCATCAAAGGAGAAAGGAAAAAAAAAAAAAAAGAAAACAGACAACTCACATAGATATTGCTGCCTGCAACCATTATCAATTCTAAAAAGATATGCTTTGTTCTGGAGTTTGTCGATAAAGACTAACCAGCTCCTTTGCCACTCTGATGTCTTCTCTTATTCTCTCCCTCCACCCAGCATTTCAGTCTTTTCTTTTGTGGCATTTGTTATGCCTTAATGTACCACTAGAGGCCACTACACGTCGCCAATGGGGGGGTGAACATACAGCTAGTACCTTCATATACAACAGGAAAAACTAGTCTGGGAACAAGAGAACGGGCTCTTCAGGATTCCAGGGACAATACTTAACGCAAACTGACACAGACCCTGATCTTATCCACACAAACTTACACACAGACCAATGGAGTTAACAGATGTTGCTCTTTTTTAGGCCTCTCTACATTGGTTCCCCATTTTTGCCCCCTTGTACTCACACACCCATGAAAGCCTAGGAGAACTTGTAGCCTGGTTTGATTTATACAGGGGACAAATCTGGAGTAACCTTACAAAGTCCCCCCACCAAGAAGAGAACTTTACCTTTTCCATCAGTGCTGCCCAGGGTCCCAAAATGCTGCTTGAGGAACTTTTCCCGATCGGGTATCTGGGGGATTTCTCCCTCCGGCATGCTAGTACCCACATCCTCCTCTCCTTCCTCTCCCTCCAGGTCTGAGATGCCGTCCACACTTAGGGGCTCAGTGCTTTCAGAATCTGAGAAGAGGCGAAAAACCCCGATGTTATAATAGCATAATCACAATAACGTTGGCGAGGTTAAAAAAAAATATTCAGCAAATTGAACGTAGAAATGTTAAAGCAAAAGTCGGACAGCATTAAGTGTATTCTCTAATCTACCATATCCCACAAACAGCATGGCCTATGGGATATTCAATACTAAACCTGCCTCCTTACCTAGCAAGGTAAAAGAAAGCCAAAGGCGCACAAGGAAAGTGCACTTTAACCAACTCCTGCTTCTACAGTGCTTTCACTGAAGTGCCTGTTCAAATGCACCTGCATCTTTATAGCAATACTAGCGAGACCAATAGGAGTGTGACCTCAGTTCAGCTCATGAAGAGGATCAAGTATTAGAGATCAGGATAGCAACTGATAAACACGGCACAGAACCACGCCAGCAAGTTTCTGTCGTGTTCCACAGCACATATAAATACATTTATAAGGCCTTCGTATCTTACCTTCATTTGGATGGTCTGGACTGGACAGGCGACTGCTGCTGTAATCTACAGAGCAGGCGCTGTCGGGACTGTGTTTGTCTGGGCATCCATTACTGTGGTAGCCTCTACTTAGCTTCCCATGGGGCAATGCTTTTACCTGGAACTCACTACAAGAGAGACAGGAAAGATACAGCACTAGAAGAGATATTTGTTTTACATGTAAAGAAGCACATTCTAACTTTAATAAGGCCTTACCTGTGTTAGTAACACCTTTGATTACAAAAGTAAAGCTTTAAAGAGAAAAAGAAGTTGATTTCTCTCATCATTATACAGTATATTTTTTGCATTTCATTAAGCTTGGACAGTGAAGTCTCAAGGGGACTGTCTGACTTTCTGGGTGTTGTCAGTTTCCCGTGATTACCAGGCACCAGCACAGCACTGCCCTGCCTTGATTTCCAGCACAGCTGAGGAACAAGTGTAGAGGTCTACAAAATGAAAAAGGGACTAAAACCAGGCCTATACCTGCATAATAGAAAAACTCCAGTTTGCCATGGATTTTAGCCCTAATATACTATTTTTCCATGTTTATGACCTCCTGCTTTGGGCAACTTGCGTTGCAAAATAGAGAAGATTCTGGGTTTGAGCAAGACTAATTTACTGAAGAATGTCATACAACATTGTAGGACGGGGTTCCTGATTTCTGTTGTGATTTCACAAGTCTTATTTTGTCAAATGACACCAGCACCATTCTTCTGCCTGATGCCTGAGGACTTAGGTTTTCCACCTTATGGAATACTTTGGTTTCAGATGTACTCCAATGCAAGGTAGGATGCAGAAGACACTCAATGGAACTGAATGGCAATTACCCCTGGCAGCTTGCAAACTCTGTATACTTTGAGATGTATCCAGTCTGCATTCAACATCACCAGAGGGCCTCCCATTCTTACATGATGGAGCAGCACATGGGTCTGCTCGGTCCAAATGTTATCACAATAAAATTAAAAGTGTAAATAAAGAGAAACTGGGAGAAACCTAGCAGCTTCAACTGCAAAATCTTGGCATGCACTCTTGCATAAAAGCCTGTCTAAAGCTATCAAGTCCACTCTTTGTGACACAGCAGGAAGAGGCAGATGAAATCAAACAGCTATTAGCATCAGGTTAAGAGAGGAAGGAAGAATAAAATTCAGGGAAGGAAAAAAAATGGAGCATAGAATGAAACAGAAAATTAAATGAGGTAAAACTGAAGAAACAGCAGAGGAAGAAAAAAGGTCTCCACTGTCTCCAGTGTCCTTTTCAATTCCATCTATCTCATGCAAGCCATTCTATTACCCACAGAAGGGTCACCACATACTCCACTTGTTAAATTCTTGCCCAATTAGGTTTGAAATTGTCACAAATAATAGCGTCCTGTCATTTCTTCTGGGCAGCCATTTCACTGCCACGTATAAATCACTGTTGGGTGGTTTTCCAGCTTCCAAGTTTTCCCTTGCTTATTTCAACCCAGATAAGGGAGAAAGCAAAAAGGCTGCTCCCAAGTTGTTTATCCAACAAAAAAAAACCCCTTGGAGGAGGCTACTAATGTGCAGTTTCCTCAGAGGAAAGATTATTTTAATGGTGCCTTCTTAGTTCCAGATTCCTTTAGCATCAAGCTGGCATAAAACTCTCAACTAAACATGCCTGGCATCAATCAGGCAGTAAGTCAACTCACCCAAGTTACCACACAAGCTGCAAGCAAACTAAAACAGAAACATCTAAGCCATGCACAGCAGAGAGCTTATTTTTAACCTGCTAGGGTCTGTGGGATGGATTTCATCTTGCTCAGGGTAGATTACACACTCCTCACTCTCAGAAGGTTCCAGTTCCTGAGAGAAAATCCCCTCTTCGCAAGACACAAGCCGAATCACTTGGGGTCGCACGCAGGACCGGTTATCTTGGGGAGGTATTGAGCTGCTAACCTGGTTTAAAAATAGAGAAAACTAGATATTACCAGTGGTTTTCCTCAAGTCAGCAAGTGCTGTGCAGAGCTAGAAAGTATGCATTACAGAACAGAATATGATCAGAAATCTGAGATCAGAAAACACAGCATTCCCATGTCTTTACTGTTCTTAACTTACTAAACTTGACAGACTACTGCTGTGGTTTCTTATTTTGCTTCCTGTTCGCAATCCCCTAAAATTCTCTGGTAAAGTACTGGACTCCCTATCCCTCTTTGACCACACATCAGGAGTGTAAGCCATGTGGCAGCAAGTTCTTCCATTACCTTTTATAGACTGATCAGACATAGTTCAGAGAAGTCTGTGGGCCACAGCTGAAAAACATTGATTTACTGCATGCAACAAGCTCAACCCTCTTCTCACTCATGCAGTTATAAAGGAAGGAAAAACTCTAAGGAAGTTAGGCATCAGGACAGACTGTTACTGGAAAACAAGCATTAGCTTTCTGAGGTATGAGCACACATTACTTGCTGTGACCCATCAATACAAAGATTAAGAGAACTTAATAACCTAGCACAGCCCCCAAGTAAGGGCATCATATGAGCCACATTGCTGGGGTACAGTTTCTTGACTCCAGTAGCCACTGAAGAGTGAGCTAACAGGTAACCAGGTACATATCTGTAATTCCGAGCTCAGCTTCTCAGCTTGTTTTTGCCATAAATAATCAAAGAGGTAAAAGGAAACATGAGGTCTTCCCTGTCATTGGAAAGAAACCTTGATCCCACATGGGCTCTGCTATAAGATGGCAGTCACATGTTGCAGGAATACTAACTACAAAAGAGTTATCTAAACAAGTTTCTCAGAAGGCGTTTAGAGCCACCTCTAAAGATATAAGGAATGGCACTGGGTAGTAATAAATGTAGGTAATAATAAACAGAGGCAGGACAGATGCACTCAGAATAGATTCACCTCCTCAGAGTAGTACTGCCCTTACTTTGTTGATGTGCACAGGAAGATCTGCCTGCTCTTCTCTGTCATCCCCATTGCTGTTTTGAGACAGAGAGTCTCGACTTGGAGATCGGGAAACAGAGAAAGACTCCAACTGACGCAAGTCAAGCATGGATTTCACAGTCATCTCTATGTTGCTGGTTGGCTGGGACCATCGCCCACGTTGCCGGGGCATCTTGCTCATTGGTGCCTCCGAGCGCTGGATTGCTGCTATCTCTTTGGCCTGAAGGAAATTGGAAGAAAAACAGTTTTAGAGACTGAGTTCTGCTGATGGCAAAACAGGAGAGAGTACACAAGACCCACAGAAAAACACAATTATGTCCATCTCCATAAAAGCCCCAAAGCTGTCTGTGAGACAGCTTAAAATTCCTCCCTTAATCATAAAGCATCAAGACGATACTTTCGTCGCGGCTTCTTGCATAACTAAACATTTAAATGCCTCACTTGAATCCAAGTGTATGATCAGCTTCAGCACCACATGAGATTTAGGCCAGATATGAAGGGGCAAAAGCATAACATCTGATGGAAAGATACTGATATAAAAATCCCAAGCGAAACTGTGTCTTAAACTAGGCTCTTGCCTAGGATCCCCAAATTGTTCTTCACGAAGAGGCTTCTCAATGGTTTCCCCCCCCAGTTACACCTTTCCCACTAGTGCAAATAAAGTTTGTAATCTCCACAGGAATTTCTTTTCCAGTTTCCCTGTGACAACAAATACAATTTGAAGGTTTAGCAACTCACCCTCCTCATTTCCCAATGGGAAAGGCTTCTTGAAAGGGTAAGGTCTGGATCTGAAAAGGGAAAAAGATATATACCAAGTTGACATCCTTGGCCAGCAGAGCTTTAAACACCTCTTACCTCACCTTTCCTCAAAGGCAGCATTCCTACACCTTTTGATGGCTGCCAACAGACCGCTGCCAACACATGTTTTCCCATAGACTACTGAATCATTATATCAAAATTTTAATGGAGATGTACTATTTTATAGAAGATTTTCACTGACTCAGCAGACCCATTGCAGAACACTTGCCACAGTGTAGTGGCCCACCAAAGGCTTGGAAAAACCCCTGCTCCAATACACTGTAGCATCTGTGGTAAAAATACCTCAAATTAGTAAGGGTAATCTCTACTGTAAGTTTTATCAGATATCTCTAGAATCCTCTGTGAGATATCTTTTGGCTTCTGTGGACTTCTAATAGCTTGTAGACCCAATCCCAGTACACTAATTCAAAATTTGTTTGGCCAGCTGGAACTAGCAACAAAGTTGGCAATTAAAAAACTGAATTTCTTATCAGAGATCTCTGAAATGTACCTCCCTCTTCAGACGCAGGAATGGGCAACTCCACATTACCCATTGGTGTCGATCCATCTGTTTCTGTCTTGGTTCTTTCTCTTTCTGCCCGTACTCTGTTATCCCTAAGCCAGTGTCTCACATCATCTCCCCACTTCACATTCATGCCATTTTTCTCCATCTCTGCCCATGCCCCTCTCCCATTTATACCTGAGTCTCTCTCAGTGTTGCAGTTGGACTGAATATGGAAAGACTGCAGCCCACGTAACTCATCTTCCTCATTCCCTTCGTCTTCACCATCCTTGTCGCTGTCTGATGAGAGTGCAGGCACAGAGGACAGGGCAGAGATGGATTCATGCCTGGGAGGAAGGAATTGGAAGGAGTATTATGATCTGTCTCAAGAACTGCCCACCACCATTTCAATCCTTACACCAGGCAGTTCTCCACCTTATCTCCATCCACACTCAGCAGGCTGCCTCAACTTGCCCAAACAGCCCTCACTCTAGTAAAACCCATCTCTGAGAAACAGGGCAAGGTAAACCCTGCACAAAGGTGTGTGGAGCCTGCCACAGCAATCGTCTTGCATGCGTGGAAGGAAGACAGAAATCAGAACAGAAGTAAACGAGTCTGAGAAAGTCAAGTGGAATGGAACTTGGTCTTCCATTTCAGACCCCGTTAATTGATAAGGTCAGGATGGTAGAGCATATATGAAAGGCAAATATTTTTCCAACCCTTAAGCATTTCCTCTCTGGAACTATTTTACACATCAAAAATGTCATAGATACTCCCTGTATGACAGCAATTTGGTATATGGCAAATTATCACATAAGAGACGGGTTCATATCAAGGACTGCACCATGCAGAACCTGAAGGCACAGCCCACACACCATAAGAGCACTGTGCTGCCTTTCTCAGCCTTCAGGCACAAGGAATAATGTAAAACATATTCTGGGCAGATCTTTAATCAAAGTAGATCAGACAAGTGTTCCCACACAGACCTCAGAGGCACTCCCAGCACAGAATTCCCCAATACCAATCAAGGAC
Source organism: Strix uralensis (assembly GCF_047716275.1). Classification (NCBI taxonomy): domain Eukaryota; kingdom Metazoa; phylum Chordata; class Aves; order Strigiformes; family Strigidae; genus Strix; species Strix uralensis. Next base: position 91,712,076 of record NC_133975.1, on the reverse strand, counting down.
ACTTACCAACACCAAACTCTATCTTCCATTTTTCTTCTTCCCCTCCCTCGCCCTCCCCCCACTTCAGCCAACAAAACCAAAGGAACTAACCCACTCTGGACGATAATTGAACAAATTAAGAATCCCTAAAAAATAAACTTGAGTCGTGCCCACCGCATGGCCCTGAGTTAGAGTGCCAAACTCATCATTAGTGACATTTATAGGATATCACTGGTGGGTGTTGAGTGCCAAGGATTATTCATGAAATAAAAATAGCTCATCCACCAAGTACAGAGCAGACTGGCAAGGGACCAACTTTGCCTGCAGCTGACAGATAACAGGCAATATTGAAACATGATAAGAAGTAGTTAAGGTATTTTAATCTTTTCTCTTCCCATATAGTGGCAGAACATTAATTTCCTTTTTATTAGGAGTGGCTGAGCAAGAATTACCCAACCCTTTCAGATAAGGTTTGAGGTGTTCTGGCAAAAAGAAGAGTGAAACTGACTGTAGTCTGCAGAGTCCTCCAGTGAAACAGCTTCATGTTGGCTGTCTTCAACTACTTTTGACATTTGAGTTTGTCAGTCTCTTCATCTTTTCTACTGTCTCCTTGTCTACCTTGTCATTCTCAGGTGCTTGTGTCTAAGCAGGGGAATCCCAACAAAGTTGAAGCACCACAGTACGTTTGAGGTTATGCCATGTTTCATCCTATGAGGTATATTACATTTATATATGGTAGGCAATATTAACTTTGTATCAGTAACTTTGATAGCATCCTTCTGCTTATATTCATCATGGCTGAGGAGCGCATTGAGGAAGAAGGGTTGGATTATTAAGTATTTTAACATCTAACTGGTTGAATATCTCACTATGATGAGGTGATATGGCAAGGCAAGTTATGTGTTTGCTAAACTCCTGGATGTACTGTCATTGGTGCAAACGGAGAAGGGAGGATTGCTATCAATGTGTTTTATGTTATAAATAGAAAGATGGCCTCTGTCCATCAGATGGTGACTGACAAAATTAGTCAGGGGGAAAAAGTATGTTCCGATATCCTCAAAGCAGCTGAGTAAGAGAATGCAAAACATATTTTGGAAGTCGGATGGGCATTTTTTCATACCTCACAGGAAGTGCCAACCAAATTATGAAGTCACATGTGTTTGATACAAATGCAAGGTTACCTTGTATTATCCCAGCAAAAATTCATGCCCCCCTTCCACATCCTCCTTTTTACAACTCAAATATGCTTTTCAAACTCAGTCCTGTGACTTGAAGGAAGATAAATGAATGGGGTTTTCAAAAGGATCTTAGGCTCACTGACTTGAAACTGAGATACTGCTGAAAATGAAACCTAGGTTCACAAGGTCTTGAGTGTTTTAACTATTGTGATTATCCAAGTCAATCCCTCAATTCGGATTTCATTACCTTTTCCTGCCTTCCTCTATGTACTTTGGATTTTCATCTAAGACCCTCTGTTGCAGACATCTCCTCAACACTCTTCCTCAGTTCTTGCTCATGCTTAGATGAAAGTCAGAGTAATGTAGTGTCAGGTTTCAAGCACGGGAGCTGCTTCCAAATAAGCATCACATGAGAGCATTTTGAAAGCGAAGGAGTAAGACTTCTGGGTTTTGCTGAATTCCTGCTGAAAGCAGGTTCAGCCAAACTCCAACAAAGCGTCATTATACCAGAATAAATGTTTCAGAGTAGCTATCCCAGAACAGCATCTACAGACATGTCCAATTCTCATGATACATGTGACTCACTTAGAGCAAGGATTTTAATTGTCCTTGCTCTTGTCTTCTTCCTTTGCTGAGGAACTATCCCATTCTAGTACCATGCCTGGATCTTGTTCCATACACACGGGCAGGGTCAACTGCACTTCAGCTCCTAGTTTCTGATGGGTCTGCCAGTATGGGGTCAATGGTAGGGAAGGCCCTTCAGTTAGAAAGTATTCAGGACACATATATAGACTTAGAAGTGCCACATGTCTTTATGGAGTTCTAGTATTAAGACATCTGATATTAGGTACTCTGTATTCTTTTGCATGTCCTGAATTCAACCCTTCTTTCTTTTCTTAAAACAAAACAAAACAGACAAGAATGGCAACTATCCATTGAAAGAGGTATGTCGTCAGCATTCCTACTCTGATCTTGTGCTACTTAAATCCTCAGCTTTAGGGGCATATTTATGAAACTCTAACATCCTATGTGGTAGGGATCACTAGCAGATTGCCCCCACCCAAGTGCCTAAGGGCTTTTAAAAGAAAGTTACCCTGCTTCTCCCCACAAAAAGATCACAGTGCTGCTGACTTCAGAGTTTCCCTGATGTTGTAATTGCAGTAGTTCAGCAGAGACTCAGGCACCACTTCTGATCTGGCATCAAAAGCCTGCCCCATTCTGAGCCCTGGAAACTGCACAGCTTTCCTGGACTGGACCAAAGCCTCACTGAGAATTTGATAAGGAGCACTTCTTTCCAAATATATCTGGCAGCACATAGTACTTCTTCAGCATACATATATAAGTTTTAGACAATTTGATTTGGATAACATTTCTATCTCCTGCTATTTATACTAGAGCTTCAATGAAAGTCACAGGAAAAGTGACTTTTAAAATTAAAAAAAAAAAATCTCAGCTAAAACATGACTATAAGCCCTGCGAACATTCCACAGTAAAATCAATTTAAAACTTCACTTCCAAAAATTTGAGACAAGCTTTTCTAAACAATAAATGCATACTTGGATCAAAATCAAAACCCTATTAAAAAAGGCTTTTACATGGTTCCTTCTCTGAAAATACAAATGCCTCAAAACCAAGATGTTCCAGCAATATCAGCTCAGTACAAGTTTTATTATTCCAAACAATCAAAGTTCCTCATGTTCAGCAGATGAGAGAAAAGCACACATTTGCAATTATCACAACCAGAGGCAGAACTGAAAGGCTCTCAGGGGCACGCACTATGGAGAACTGTGGGTCATACACGTCAGATTAGTTCCAAAATAATCCAATGTCCCATAGAGGTGAGTCAGAGAAATCCTTCAGAGGAGAAACTTTAGTCTTTCTAGAAGTTTTTGGAGGGACTGAAAAGGCTGGGACTCTTCAGTTTGGAGAGAAGGTTGGATGGAGAGAAGTTATGATAAAGATTTACAAAACCATGGGGACTACAGATAGCTGGATGCAGAATGATAGTTCACCAAAGCTCACAATATTCAGAAGCAGGGAGCTTTCAACAAACCTAGCAGGAGTGTGGTTTAACAGAGACAAAGAAAGCCCTTCTTTCCACAAAGAGCAGGGAACTCCAGGAACCTGTCACCAGAGGAGGTTGCAGAGGCAGACAGTATTACAAAGTTCAAAAAGGACTTCTAAAAATGCAGTGGACAATGGGTCCATGACCAAATACTAAAGGGAACAGGTAGAGATGTACCTCCAAACATCCCTGATGAGCATAAAGCAAATGGACCACAAAGGTTCATACAGCAAGGCTCACAGTGTCTCACTAAATAGCATCTTCCACTGTCACAGGCAGAATACTGTGCTTCATGGAGCACTGGTTTGACCCAGAAAGGCATCTTCTGTGTGTTTACACTCCAAATGTTATTCACCTGGGCCAGTCCCTGTCCTGCCAGCTGCAGCTGGGTAGAGACAGCACTGTCCTGAATTGGAAACCTTCAGCTCTCCACTGCCTCCTCAGATCAGTTTCGTTTCCCCAGTATTATTTTGATTATTCATGCTGTCATACACTCATACTACAGAACTAGCAGAATGCATTATTTCCCCCATGGAATTCTAGCAATACTCTTCTAGAGAAGATCTAGTAGAACAAATGACATATCACCAGGCAGGGAGCCGCCTTATACTACCGTGAGTCCTTCTGAGACAACAGTTTTACACCACAAGGTGCAACCCAACTCTCCACTGCAACCTACACAGACAGACTTTGGAAACACAACCAGAACAGGCACAGGACATCTAGGAAACCCATCTTACTCAAGTTCATTAGTTTTCCTTCTCCCACCTCAGTAATGCTGGTTCAATAGGCTCTTCCTCCATATTCAGTCTCAATCCAAAATGCTCTGGAGTTATGTCTTTGCTGATCTCCAGTGACCACAGCGGTCGATCAAAACTGAAAACAAGCTTTCAAAGCTGACCAAAGTAGTAGATTCCAGGCTTGCAAAGAGGTTACCAAACAAGTTTAATAAAGTTCTGGGCTTGGCGTGGCGCAAACACCGCCCTTCAGCAAGCGTCTGTGACGGAAACAAGTATCACCTAATGCGGAAGAGGACTGGGATTATCTGTCACAGGCTGAGCTTCGGTAGGGTAAGGCTGCAGCTGCTGGAATAATGGAGAGTCTGCTATAAAAAGCACATTGCTTGACAGCTCCAGAATTTTGGCTAGAAAAAAGGTTTCCTGAGTTCTCCCAGCATCATTACCAAAAGCACTTATTAGACAAGAATCGTTTCAAGAATGAGCAGATCAAGACTTTCCCAAATGAAACTATGCAGACAGACTTGTTTCAACATTACTTGTTCCCAAAGGGAGTGGGAAGGTCCTTGCGATAGTCAACACAACAACCAGTGTGGTAAGTTCTCCAATGCTTTGACACTTTTATATCCAGAACTCAGTTTGTAGTTATTTGGAGGAGAAAAATTGTGGGACATAGCATCAAAAATCTGTTTATCCTTTTTTCCCCACTTTGATCCCATATCAGTTCAGTCAGGGCTCTCTCCTGCATTGTTTACAGTCAAATTAGTCTCAGCTACTTACTAACTACAGAGAAACCAAATACATTACACTAATAATCCACAATCCCCTGTCACTCTTGTTCCGTTTAAAAACAGGGTCTGTGTTTAAGCACCACTTTTTAAAGAAAGGTCACCAGATAAATTTAGATCTATTCAGTTTGTAAGCTGTGGTAGTCTGTTTTTAGGTATGTTGTTTACCGAGCAAAAAAGAAAAATATGATTTAGCTGCCAAGAACTTTTCCCATGGAAATTATTTTTATATTTATTATTTATATTATTTTTAGGTGACCTTTTTCAAAGCCTCAGGAAAATAGTTAACAAAGAAACAGCATAACTGTAGGGACTCCTTCAGAATTATGATCAACATGGCAAAGTCACACAGCTCACAGGTATACTTCAGTACTGACACTGCAGAAAACAGCCTTTAAACTGCATTCAGCCTAGATCCGAAGAACTTTATTCATAAAGAAGCAAATCCCTTCCTGGTGGGATGCTGTGTACCAGCCTCAGTATTGCTAGGTTAGCTGCTTATCAAAGTTTCTGATCACATCATTAAACCCAATTAAGATCCAAGGGGCATTGCATACACATTGTAATCAGCGAAGCAACAGTAAGTCTGTCTGGAAGATCACAGTCAGGCTTCTATATCCAAAGAAGGGGGCCACAAAAACCATGGCAAATCCAACAGAAGAATAAGAGAACTTTTGGAAGACACTATCAGTGAAGACAGCAGAAACCTTACAGTTGAATCCCAGTGCCACACTTTTCACCTTAAACCCTACAAAGTCAGCCACCTCTTCTCAGTCTACTCTGCTCACCTCATGAGTCCAGCTGTCTTGTGTGGAGGAGACTTTTCCGCCTGCTTCCCTCTCTGCTTCATGTCAGACAGTCGCTGACGCATGTTGATGGTCATCTCTGAGCTCAGACGCCAGATGAAGATACAGCTGAAAAAAAGAAAAGGTGAGGCTGGGGTCAAGTCTCAGTTCAGTTTATTATCAATTCCCTCTGCAGAGGCAAACAAGAGCCCTTCTGTCTGTGGCAGGGGACATGCAGAAAGAGCTTCACAGAAACTCAATCCCATCACAAGGGTAAAACCTGCCTGGCAAAGGCTCCCTGTGGGCGAGAGCAACTGCAGAGGTATTTGCATAGACTCATCTCTGATCCTATACCTTGATTTGGCTATCTGACCAGCTACTGAAGGAAATGCCATAACAAGTTCCTCCATGGTCAGCAGGGTAAGTGGAGCCTACAGATGTCCTTTGCATCCTCTAACAGTGGCTAAGCTGCAGCCTCTGATTGCAACTACCCCACAGGCAAGGCCTTCCTAATGCCCACTATCCCATGCAGTCTCTGTGGTGGAATAATAGTTAAGCTTATGTGGCAGTACTTTTTGCAGTCAGGCTGCTCCTAATATTTTACTTGTGCTCCCTCCAGGAAACTTCTAAGGAATTCAGTCAAATTTGGACAATGGATGTTTGAGAGAGGGAAACAAACAGTGTGACCTCATTGGTCTCACTTTCTTCAGAAATATGACCAAAAAAAAAAATTTAAAAAAATTCCTCATCACATTAGAGAATACTGTATCTCATCTTCAGCTACCAGAAAGTAAATAGCCAGCTTTTTTTTTTTAAATTTAACCTCAGTGCTAACTAATTCTTTTCATCTCACCCATCTTTCTTGTCTAGCTGGGTGTATTTACACTGATGTAGAAACAGAGGTGGTGCTTTTGCTATCACTTATAAAACCCTGCATCCTCCTTTGGAATCCAAAGAGGATTTAATCCAGTTCTTCAAGACCCATCAGTGCCACCATATTCATGGGTTACTCCAATTCACAAAGGAGTTTTCAATAAGAGGCTTTCCCCTCTTCCTTGCCAGTCTGTAAAAATTCATTTGCTCTGCCATTTTGAATAATGAGCATGAACTCTGGTCTCCCTGACCTGAAGCAAATGCCAAAAGAGCCAGGAGCCTGAATGCCTGCATCTTCGTCATTTTCTTCACCTCATGAGAAGACATTTTAAAAGGTTTTTATTTCCATACCACACAGATAGAAAACAGAAATCCCACTTTGCAGATTGTGAAGGTTTTAATGAAAAACTTAAAAGTTTCCCTCTTGCCCCCAGTGCCACTCCCTTTGTGACAAAGCTCAGGAGCATCACTCCCAGCTACTGAAGTCACACACAGATGCTTCCCATCAACAGTGAACATGCTGTCATCCTCCCGCCCCAGCTTTTCAGCCAGGAGAAAGTGGTGAGGCACTGCATCTGGAAACTATGGCAACCCAGGGCAGCCAGCTGCTTCCCCTCAAGCAGCAGCTCTCTCCAATGTAACAGCAACCATGATCTGCTGCTGAGAAAATACCGAAAAGCAGGAAACAAAATTCAGAAAGCAAATCTGGCTTGTTCGTTTATCCCACCCCCACAGCTATCAAACCTAGAGATATGCAGCAAACACTATGAACTTGTAAATACATTTGCATTCAACACAAAGCTCTACAGAAGCATGCTCCCACATACCCCTTTTGCTGCTTTTTTTTCCCCTTGCAGTACTTTTCTCACATGGGTCTCCCAGTCCTCATGCCCTTCCTCATCTCTGTTTTTCCTTCTATTCTCAGTTTTATTCTTTGCACACGCTGCTGTGTGTGAACAGACTATTTTCCCTGTTCTCCTTTGAAAAACATGCTTTCTTATCTCCTTACAGCAAAGTTCTTCATTAATCCTTTCTTCACTTCTCATCCACCTTCTCCACATCCTTAGTGAACAAAATGATCCTTTTGCTCATGGAAGTGGTCATCAAAGGAACATTGCACTAAATCACAAGGATCACTGGGGACCTCAAACCTTCCATGTTTCTGGAATTTATCAGAAATCCACAACAAAAGGACTCTCTTCTGCAACTTTTCCCCTCATCTATTTACACACATGAAAGGCAAAGTAAGAGGAAAAATAAATTATTTTCTTTTTACTGAAAGACAGAAATAACCAACTGATGCGATTTAAGGTGATATATTGTACGTTCTGTAACAACTCAACCTCTAAAACTCTTCTTCTGGTTCAATTGTGTTTTATTAATAGAAAAGAGAAAGAAAGAGAGACAATCTGGGTTGCTCTGTTCTTGAAATAGCACTCCAGGAACCATCTTTCTCAAAGTAAAAATTCTATTTGGTTCAGCTGATTTAAGCATTCACTGATTCCAGAAGTAATGTGTCCGCTCACCTCTACAATCATCATATTAGGCATATATTCTCCTTTTCCCCTTGGGCTCAGTCTGGTGATTACTTAAGCTTTTGGTGAGCTGATTTTGCTCACTAAATCAGCAGAAAACTCAGCTGGGGGCGACGGTGCTGATGTAGTGACCTGAATCAGCTTAATGAGGCGGCAGCCACACCACAGCTGACTTAGGTGCGTGGGGAAGAGAACCATATGGACAGAAGCAAAAAGTGGGGACAGGCCTGTCCCTTTTGCTGCTAGACAGGCTCATTCACCTGGTGCAACCTCACCAGCAGGAGTACTGTAGGACAAAGTTTTGGCAACACTAGTCAGAATATCACAAGCTGTCTTACATTACAGACCTGAAAGGCTGGTAAGGAAACAGGCCACATCCCTGACTCCTTTCCAGCAGGGAACAGTACCTACACTCAGAAAACCACAAGGGAAGTACTTCACATAGGCGTCTGATTCCATAGAAGGATAATATAAGCTCTGTGAGCTTTGCCAACAGCACACACTTAGGATTCAGAAAGCTGTGAGGTTTATTTGGAATTCATAAAACATCCCTCATTAAAAAAAATAAAATATCTACCTTCCTTCAGGACACACATTAAATCCAGTGTGAGATGGCATGAGCTGATATCACAAACAAGAAAATCCCTCTTACCTGTCACCAGAAACAGAGATCAGATGCTTGCAGTCATTACTGAATTTCATCCCGGTTACAATCTCTGTGTGAAATAAAGCACAAGAAAAAAAAAAGCCTTCCCTGAATTATTCCAGTGGGCAGAAGAGATCATTAGCCAGATAGCCTATCTGTGCTCAGTAACCCAAATTCTGATTAAAGCCAATACACTTCACAGATCAATATGCCCCAGTTACCATAACCATTTACCAGAGAATCTAGGCTTGACATGGAAAGGGTATCCCCCGGCAAAATAAGCGCTAAAACTGAAGTCTCTTTTTGCCTATAATAGAATAGCCCTTGCATGGTAGGAACTGAGGGTATATCATAATGAAACTTAATATATGCTGAAAATACACAGACTACCTTATAGGCTATTAGAAGAACTGTGTAAACAAATACATGGCCTGACAGGCCTGTGTGTGCTTATGTTTTACAATACAAAATGCGTCTGAAAAAAGTTGAAATTGCAATGAAATAAGCTATTACAACTTCATCCAACTGCAACCTACTCCAGAATACCTAATGGGTAAACTTTGGTGAGGAGAAACCTTCAAGAAAGCTTTGACTAGTATCAGACCCTACTATATAGTCATCAGCAGAAAAAAATGCATTTCCAGAAGCTTACACGCCTTACCTGAGTGTCCATACATGGTTGCAACACACTCGCCAGAATAGAAATCAAAGATGGAGAGGTTCTTGTCAGAACAACTGGTTGCAATATAAAGACCAGAGGGATCCGTTTGCACCTGGTTTAGGAGATAAGTGCAAAGATCTGGTGAGAAAGTGCCTCCAAACTGCATGAAAATGGTCCAGAATACCCAAAGGAGTTGTAGTCAGCAGAATAAAATGCAAGTAGCTCCCGCAGAACTCCAGCTGAGTACCAGGCTAACCAACATGTCAGGACAAATCTCCAACCTGACTAAACTGTTAAAACTATCTCCAACATAATCAGAGACTAAAGGCACTTAATGCCTTCATGACTGTGAAGGGACCACCACCAATGTACAGACTTATACCTCTCTCTCCTACCTCCTTTTAACCACTGGGGTCTTACTTTCTTCTATCTTAAAATCAAAACAAACCAAACCACCACTGCTCCCTCAAAAAAAAAAAAAAAAAAAAAAATCAGGGATGACAGAGTTAAATGAAATATTAAAAGACTCCAATCTTGAGGAGAAAAACCAAAAAAGAACTCAACACTGCCAAGAAATTGTCTTTGATAATGATGCTGTCAAATCTTCAGCATTTGCAACTCCCATTTTTGGGTTTTGGTTGTTGCTTTTTTTTCCATATACACGCACTTGTTGCTTTATCTTGGATCGGATATAAAACCCTCTCCAAATGCCTCACTAGGTCTAAGGCAGCACTACACAGCAAACACACCTGCTGTCACCAAATGTCCTGCTTTGTCCTTTGCAGAACATTAAGAAACAGAGTGAAAACATCTGGATTTTGAGGGAGACGTGGTATTTAAATAATGATAACTTTTTTTTGGTTATGTTTATTTTGTTGCTGTATCTTTTGCTTCCAGTGTCACTCTTTGGGTTCTATTTGTTAAACTGCAATGTACATTATGATCTCAGAACAACATGCCAAGAGAGTTTAAATTCCAGAGACAACCATAATCCCTTGGCTACATAATGATTCTAGAAATGAACAAAGCAACATTAAAAATAATTGAGATTCCCCACTTGAGCTACACAGGGGGAAAAAAAACAAACCAAAACAAAACAAAAACCAGAACATAAAGGATATTAAAAAAAGAAATCCAACTCCCAGCAACATTTCATGGCTTGTGGTCTGAGAAAGATATAAACAAGCACCTGAGCTTACCAGCAATTAAAGTGTAGCATCAATTTTTATTTTCATTACTCAGGCTTATAAAAACCTTTGTAGGAATTATAATAGGCAAAGAGAAAGAAAAGTTATCTTTCTCTGTCAAACAGAAGAGGTGACACTGAACAAAGCTCATTGCTTTCCTCTCCCTTTTACCCCGTTGTTTACACCCATCAGTAATAGTCTAGACTAGACTATTTCAGTTGTAAGGGACCTACAATGATCATCTAGTCCAACTGCCTGACCACTTCAGGGCTGACCAAGTTAAAGCACGGTATTAACAGCATTGTCCAAATGCCTCTTAAACGCTGACACGCTTGAGGCATCGACCACCTCTCTAGGAAGCCTGTTCCAATGTTTGGCCACCCTTTTGGTGAAGAAATGCTTCCTCATGTCCAGTCCAAACCTTTGAACCATTCCCGTGTGTCCTACCACTGGATCCCAGGGAGAAGAGCTCAGCACCTCCCGCTCCACTTCCCCTCCTCAGGAGGCTGTAGAGAGCTGTGAGGTCACCCCTCAGCCTCCTTTTCTCCCAGCTAGACAAGCCCAAAGTCCTTAGCTGCGCCTCATAGGACATTCCTTCCAGCCCTTAATAACACTGCTGGCCTGTGCACCTGAACAGAAATATTTGGTTTAAAAAGTAGAAAAATCATCAGTGAAAACAAATACAATGAAGAAGCTTGCTTGGCAACTTAACTTGAGAGATATTTTGATTGTGTCAATTGGTCTTCCCCCTTTAAAGACAAGAAAGCAATTCTTCCACATCCCAATGTGTTGGCATCACTCTTAACACTGAATCTTGAACAAGCTGGTTTACCAGAGGAAGCCCAGGAGAGTATGGCTCAGAAGCAGGCATGCTGCCCTACCCCAAGGCCTGGACGCACTCAGCACGTGGGAAACACGAACAGACACTCTCTAAGCAGTACCAGGCTTGTCCAGCACTCCAAGACCCAAAGAATATGGGCTTTTCAGGGCAGATGTTACTTAATTTCATCAACTCATAGAGAGTTTCACTTGTATTTGTCCTCTGGAAACCATGAATTTCTCAAACATTGATCAACAGGCAGCTCCACCTTAAAAATCCTAACAAAAACAGTCAAGAAAGCCAGAATGAACTCTCTGGAGCAGAAAGTAAAGGATTAAAGTAAATGGACTAAATCATCTCCTGACAGAAATCGGTACAGTTCTACTTGCTTTTACAGAATGGGCCCCTGCCTCACTTCAAAAACAGGACGGAGAGAGAAGCTATACATCGACTTCAGCATTCATTGGCTCTTTTCCTGTTTTAGCCTGATGGAACCCAAATACCTTATCAGCCCTTAAGGGTGGAGGTAGGAGGAAGCAGCAGCAGGATAAGGGACAAAGTATGCAGCAAGGAAAAAAAAAAAAATTACTGTGTTCAGATTTGTATTTCATTTTCTTAGCCCTGAGCTGGAAGAAAAGGGAAGAAAGAAAGAAAACAGCTTACTTTAATGAGGGTGCCATCTTCACCTTGGGATCCCTTGTAAAGCTTCTTCTGCTTCCCACTGCTTATGTTGAAAACCCTGAGGGGGACGACATAAGGCAACATCAATCATTTTGCCCAGGTACTGCTCTGTGGCTCTTGTCACGAGAACCTTTTCTCTTTCTGCTCCTCATTCCTTGTATCTCACAAGGAACAGGAAGTGGAGGAAGGATCTCTATGAACTATAACCAACAATCATTTCAATCGTTCAAGAAACAACCTCAAAAGTAACGTACAGGCCCAAGACTGAATGGAATGATATCAAGCAGATTATCCAAATTAAAAATGAGGCTTGATTTTCAAGCCAATAATCAAAAACAAGTATAGCATCATAGCACTGAAGGAGAGATCAAATGGGAGGGAGAAAACCTTGCCATGCCTTGTAATGGCTAAAGGTTATGGAGCGGGAAAGGCTCTTAATAAGCTCCAGTCAGCCCGCCCTGCTATAAAAATACCTGTGGCTCCCTCATACTAAAGGAAAGGGTTAAGAGAGCAAGATCCTTTATTTACATTAGAATATAAAACCAAATGACATTCAGTAGTGGCATTTAGCTATAACCAAAACTCAGCATCTCACCCAGATACAACAGGAGGAGACACACAACAACAGAGAGTCTCCTTTGCTTTCAAGGTAGAAGCAGACAGATTGGAGAAATGGATAAAAAGGGAGCAGAGAACAGATTCCACTTGTCCAAAGACAGTCACGCCTAGCTCAGTTTTAGGTTCCTACAGTCCCAGATAATGCACAGGACCTCACAGCTTCTCACTAGACTAACCTTTAAAAGCAAAAATTACCACAGTGCAAAAGTTCTTGCCCCACAGCTCAATGATGTGCCAAGGAAGACACACTTGCTCTCCCAGTAGAAAGGCTCTGCTCTGCAGAGCAACCCAGTGAGAAGCCAGGAGTCCCACAGGCATTTGCATATATCCACAGCTTTTTATCAGCAAGGGGAAAGGCAGAGTTCAACCTCACAGAGTGTCTGAAAATGCTATATCAAAGAACCTAGAGGAACAATGATGAAGATGGGGCTGCCTTGGCCAACTCACTTACGATGGCAAAAATATTTTCAAGACAAGAAGTAAACAAACCTGATGTTGCGATCCTGGCATCCAATGGCCGCATATTTCCAGCTGGGGTCCACATCCATGTCATACAGAGTGGTCTTTCGAACAATGTGATGTGTTCGGGTAAACTGAACCCCTTCTCCTGTCTAAGCATATGGGTAAAGACTGTGTCAAAATCAAGTAGTCAACCCATTATTAGCAATTCTAAATATGGATGAGTCTTCTCACACAGCCAGCACAAACCAGCCCTTTCCACTAACCAGGTCTGCTGGGAGCAGCTGGGACTGGAGGCACAATGAACTCTTCCCTCCAGCCCATACTTTCACCACTCCTCACAACAGCCCTAGCAGCGGAAGAAAAGCAGATCTCCTAACAGTTCTCTACTTTGCATCTTGCTGAGAGGTCAGGCTGGGAGCATCTGCATGCTTCACAGAACTAGTTCTCCAAACGTAATCTCTTGCATTGAGCCAGTGGGAGACACTGAGGCTGAAATAGCAACAAGCTCATACAGAAACTCTGATATCATTCTTTAAAGTAGTTTCTTTCTGGAGAGATTATTAAAAAAAGGGCACAAAACACTGTAATAAGGTTACCTTCTGTGCAGTGCGGAAATAGATGCTCTTGTCTGCCCCACAGCTTATCATTCGCACTTTCCCATCATTGGCTGGAACAAAAAGGCAGAAACAGATCAAAAGATAAACACAGATAAGAGGTAGAGGAAATGTTTCAATTTATACCACTGCTCATTTATTCCAGTCCTGATTAGCTAAGACTGACTCCTACCTAAGGATGTTGCAGCAAAACAGAAGCCCCCTCTCAGGGACAGCATTCGATAATGCTCAGAGCGGATGAGGCCTTAATACAGAGGCTTTACACAACAGATTAGGATGTAATGCTGTCTTCTCCCTCAACAGTACACTCACGTGCTTATTGTCTATGTGCTACAGCACACTGTGGCAACATGACAAGTTCACACTCAGTATGAGCTGGAAACAGGCAACAGGCACTTTTCAGTCCTCAGTCAGTCACATGTTTCTTACTGCCCTTTCCTACTGCAGGGTCAGGCTTCCCTCCTTCCCTTCGCACCCTTCTGTAACCAAACTGCTCCGTCAGCAAAGCAACACCTGATAAAACTCCAGGTAATGAAAATGGATCTAATATCACACAAGTCCACTTGAACTACATCCATTTCAAGCACGACTGCACTTAGCTCACAAAGTAGCACAAAGGCCTTTGCTGCCAGACCTTGAGTGTGGTTCCCTCACCTCCCTAGGAGTTCAGCTGGCTGCATTCAAGGCCAGCTCACTGATAAGACAGACCTGTCAGAGAAAATTTTGCCAGCATTGGAGCTCCTTGAGAAAAACCCTGAAAAAGCCTCATAGCACCTTCAGGGAGCTTCTGCTATGAAGCTTCATCAAGGTCCCTTCACTTGGGAGCTACATTCAAGCTTAGGTTCTCATCCTTGATCCTCAACTGAGCTACACTGCAGCAGCATTGCAGCCACACCTGTGCCTGGCCACATACCCTACTGATCTGAATCCTGACCCTGACCCATGGACTCAGCTTCCTGATTTGAACTTGAACCTGCCTTGCTGCTCTGGGCTTGCCTGGCAGGCATTGAACTGTGGCTGACCCTGCTCGCTGTCTCCAGGCTGATTCTGACCTTGAATTGCTGACTTCTTATCACTGTGGATTTCTCTGGTGATCTGGGCTACTGGCTGGATCTAGTTACTGTCACTGGACTTGATCTGTTCCACCTCGTTCAGGTACTGTGGGACTTTCCCGTTGCCACCTTTGCCTGCCTTCCTGTCACCTTTGGCTACTGGCCTCCCCTGGCAGAGCAGCCAACTCTTGTTCCCTGACAACAGCACGATACACCGCACTGATGTCTGACCATCAGTAGTAACTGAGTGCCCGGGATGCAATGTGCTCCATTACCATGAATGCAAAGTCTTACACTAGTTTGCAATGACAAATTTACTTGTGACTAATTAATCCCAAAATGTTTTTTGTGGGTTTGGGGATTTTTTTGGAGCATGACTGTTCCACAGTTCTCATTAAGAACAGTGTGTAGCCATCTGACATCAGTTAAAGGGAGTAAATCATTACAGAAACCAACTTTCCAAAGAAATGCTGAGGACTTCAATCAGGAGAGGTTTTCTGAGTGGGGAGGAAGGAGAGGAGTAAAAAAAATAAAAGGGAAAAGAAGGCAAGTATCATCAAATATCACCGTCTGTTAGGACTGCAGCTACAGAAGACAAAAAAGCAGCTGCAGCTTCAGCCTGGCCTAACCCAGTGTTTAAGCAGTTAAAATTACTTTACAGCCACAATGGGACAACAGCAGTGCTCAAATTCAACTTTGGAAGGAGAACATGATTTTCTACCTGCAAACTTCACAGCAGTGATGGAAGAAGAATGTTCATCCAGGGTCTGCTGCAGGCTGTAGTCTTTTCCAGCATCCAAGACATGAATCAATCTATCCCGACTGGCTGAGGCTAAGAGCTTTAAGCCTGTCAGAAAGTTAAAAAGAGTGCAAGATCATTACTAAAGAGTCATTTACTCTTTCAGTCACTATTTTAAAACAGCTTCTCAAGTCATCTTAGGGGCAAAACATTATACTGTAGCTAACTGCATGGATGGACACAAAGGAACAGCCCTGGATTTCATACTATAGTAACAGAACGAGTTTCAATCTCAACCTACAGTATTCCAAGGAAAAGTACAAGACAGCTTTTTTTGAAGTCTGACTCTAGTGGCCCAACGCTACACGCCTGCTCTGAAATCCAGGAGTAGCTCACCTCTGAAAGTTCTGACATACCGTGGCTGGACATTCTGACTTGCTCAACACGACATTCATATGCAAAAGGCAAGAAGCTCACTTGCATTTACCTGTGTCGGGTTTGGAGTACTCCAGACATAGGATCTCAGAGTCATGGGCTTCCACCTTCAGCATTTCCCTCAGAGACTGCAACTCATATATCCTAAGACACAACATGGCTGATTTCAGTGTGTTTAATAAAATTAGCAAGATCTGGGTTTGATTCTCACACATGCCCCACCCACAAGCTGCACAAGAAGTTCTATGAGATTACCTGAGAGTGCCTATCCTGTCCCCCGAGGCCAGGTGCTCCCCACTGGGACTCACACAGACAGTGCGTATCCCCACCTTCGTATCTATCATTTGTGCGTCAGCTTTGTCTGCACTTCCTGCTGAGTTGTAATCAGTGTCCAGAAGTACCTGAGTGTTGTCATCTACATAGATGATTTTCATCAAGTCCTGGGGATACAATACACCCGGAAAGAGTAACTGGTTACAAAATATTAAAGTGAAGCATCTGCCTTAGAAACTGGGCTCCTGGCCAATATATACACTTCATTGGCAGTACTGCTGTAATTGGTGGGATCCTTTAGCTAGGAGCAAGCACTCAGCCCCTTCATATTGTAGGATGAAAGCTTCACAGCTGTGTCTCATGATCACCCTTTGCAAAAGATTCCCCTTCAAGCTAGAAACTAACAGCATCTCACACACACAGACAAGCTCTGGGATAAGCAATGACAATGTAGTAGGAGGAATCTGAAAGACTTCTAGGGATCATCCAACTCAGCCCATGCCTTTTGAGAACTGACAGAAAAAAGCAAGAGCTACTTCCACCATGAGCAGATTGCTGAGAACGGGCAGGTCAGGGCTGCTGTGCCCATGGATCTTCCAACACAACTGAGAACGGAAGCAAATATCCATAAGTAATCACTGTTCTGTATAAGTATCCTCTCTCTTCTACAGATGAAGTGAGTGTAAACTGTTTCTCATTCAATTCTCCCAAAGCTCTGCCTCATTTAATGCACCTTTTCCAAACAAATCTTAAAGTGGTTACACATTACAAGATGGTGAAAAAGAGAAACAGCTCTCCTAAAGCATATGGCATGAGCCATTTTGGAAGAGACTGAGCTTGATGAATTCTTGGGTGGTTTATGGAAAAAGCAACAGTCCCCAGGACCATCTCAGACAAACTGTCTTCCCACCTGATACTCCCTTCACCTTTCTTCAGGTTCATATGTTTTACCAGACTTGTGCTCTGTTTACAGAGAAGCTTGTGTTGACTCAGCAGTCCAAAGAAGTTTGGGCCTTAACTTGGGAATACCTGTGTGTGAGGAAGACAACCCCCAGGGTAAGGAGGTGATCAAAACCTAGGATCTTACATTGCTGAGGATGTTGCGGTGCAGGGCTGTGCCGTGAATGTTGGAGCTCTCGGTGTTCCACAGACGAATGGTGTTGTCAGAGGAGCAGGTGATGAAGGAACCAGGTGGAAGACATGACTGATTGTTGTCCTTCACCTCCGGATACATCTAAGGGCAGGTAAAATCAATCCCTGAATGAGACTGCCTGGCACCTGACATCCTAGACACTGGTAGCAAGTTTCAAAACAAATTGAGATAAAAGAGCTGTCCTCTCTGTTTTGTAAAGGCAAGAGCCAGGCAGTTCTCCTAATGAAAACGTGTTTGCAGACCAGAGTTTCATATTCACTTCAAACAAACGCTCACTGAGCTTTCCTGAAACTAGAACATCTCCTTAAGAAGCATGCAACAAGCCAGCATTCTTTGTTTTTAAGAGTTCAAAGAGAGCACCTCAAAGACCACGCCACAACAACCATGCAACAACCACCTTGCACTGTTGTTTGCAGCTTTCAACCTCTACTGATTTCTAATCCCGAAGGAAAGGGTGAGATGCAATTAAATGGCAACAAAAAGAGTCCTCAAGTTCTTCTCACTTTCCTTCCACTTCCTCCTCTCCTGACCACTGTCGGACATATTTCAACATATTAACAATTACATTGTTTCCATATCTCCTTTCCTTCCCTCTGAGGGAAAGCCAGCTAGACAGACTGGAAGATGACAGCCACTTGAGAGGCTAATTCCAGATGTCCTGGTAAATAGGTTAAGAAGCATCAGAGCTGAGATCTTATCACTTGTTTCATTCCTTTGGAGCACTTGCTCACCACAGACCTCAAACAATTTCTTTTGAGGTCAGCAGTAAACTCTTGTGCATTTTGTGAAAGGAGCCCTTGCATTCAGCTTTCTCCAGTTCTGCTCCTTCTCCCACCTCTCACCTTTTAATGGTGAAATTTTTTTTTTCCAGTAACACACTGGGTCAGCCATTGCAGTGCAGCCAAAGAACTGTTCCCAGCTCCAACTCAAGCCCCGTAGCAACCACACTAACCACAGGAGGAAATCTGAGTCAATTCTTTCTCTCTGCAGTAAGTGTTTGCATTCAAATTTGGCAGCTCTTCAGATGACTTCCTCAGCTGCAACTCGCAATCCAACACTTGTGTCTGCAGACAACATACCTCAATGTTCCACACGCAGGAAGAGTGGTACAAAGCAGAGTACACCTTGCCCACTTTCTTCGGGTCTTTGACATCCCACACGTACAGGCTGTGGTCATTGTATACGCAGGAAAGCCACTGGTTGGTGGGGTCAAAGGTCAAGGCAATCGTGTCTGGATACTTCGCATCAGCCATACCAGAGAAAAGACGACTGCACAAAGAGAGAACAACAGCCTGGTTAACTTGCACTCTCTTGGACTCAGAGCAAGGAGGTGAAGCATGAGAGTTCAGGTTCTCCACAGGGCACTGGCGAGGTGAACAATGCACTGTGGCATATATAGGTAGAGAGAGTGGCTGGATGGGAAGACCTGTCTCCTGAATAACCAGAGGCCCAAAAGATGCCTGAAAGTCCCATGGCAAAAGTCATTCTCCTTGCCATCCAACCCAGAGTCCCACCAAAGACAAGCAACTGACTTTCCTTGAAGAAGGACCAAACAGGACACTTGATCATCACTGGAGATCATCATCATTTACCCCTGCATAACCAGGTGGTAAAACCCAAGTCAAATAATCTCAAAACAAAGGGGAGGAGGAAGATCATCTTTTGGTGGGTATTATATTTTGTTTACTGATTGCAGTAACTGCTCTTGTGTGGGACCAAGCAGAAGAGTACTAAGACAGGAGCACACCAGCACAAGGGACAAAGGAATGATTCATTTCAGGTGCTGCTTGTCTGACGTGCTTCCCTTCCACCCCCTCCCCACACGCAGGCCAGCTTGGTGCTGCTTCCAGCAGCTCAAGAGATGGGCAACTGCAGATGGGTACAGTCCTTTCTAGATAGGCAAGCTTTCTGATGCAAACTTAAAAACAGAGGAATTTTGCAGAACAAGGAAACACCTCCTTCTCCAGGTTAGACCAAGATCACGCCATGTGAACCCTACATCTCCTCTACAGGGGTCCTCTGTTAAGTCCTGCTGCCATGCACATGAAGAAGGTCCTCTCTTGACCTCAGGTAAACACAGCCATCCCACAACACTGCTAATAATATCAAATAAGGTAACTATAGCCAGAGTGCCAGGTGTTGAGAGCAGGTAATTTCAAAGGACAGATGGAGATGCAGGGATGAGGGCCAAAGTGCACGTAGCACACCAGACAATTGGATCCCCACATCTGCAAGCACAAAGCTTCGAGGGCTAGAAGAGTGCAGCCCCGATCCTATTGAGAAATCAAGTCATTGATACAGCTGTGGGCAGCTCATTATGGGCAACTGGCATCCCACAGAGAGGCTCTGGCATGCATGGGAATACAAGGAGGCCTGTGTTTTCAAGCTTCTTTGGAAGTAATTGTTAAAAAAAAATTGTTGTTAAGACTGTAGTCAGCACTACCAATGCATGTTTAAGAATCACATGAATATTTCTGCCTGACTGATGCATGACAGCAGCAGAGAGTATTTTTAAAGGGTCCATGTATACAATTGCTTGACTTTAGTATTACCAGAAACTTGTAACATTTTAAATTGAGAGAACTCCTTTTCCAGCTCCCTTACTGGAATATCATTATCTCCCACTGATCTTCTGGAGGAATATACAGTGCACTGTTTGAATCTTTACCTCAAGTTCCCAAGAAAAGTTTAGAGAAAACCTGTTAAGATAAAAGAAAAAAAGAAGAAGAAAAAAAAATAGTATATATCTGTAGACATGGGAACTACAGATATCCAGTGGAATAATGGCTGGTGGATTCATACACCTTTGTATTTCTTTCCCCACTAGTGACAGAAGTGAAAGAGAGCAACAGAAGAAGATTGGGAAAGTCTTCAACCAGGATTGGCAAACAGCAAGACGTGAAGGGTTTTCTCTAGCATAAGCCTCTGCAAGCTGACAGACAGAGCTGTACGGAAATAACATTACCCACCTCAGAAGGTGAGAAATAGACAGCCAAGGCAGAAGATACTGGAGTGAGGTAGGAAAATAAGACAACAGAATACACAAGATCGAGGGAGAAGAAAGACTACAGACAACAGTAGATTTGTGTCTGTAGAAGATTGCAAGGGAACCTTTGAAAAAAATGCCCCACAAGAGCCTGGCAACTCTTAGCAACATCATTATATTGCTACAGAGGAGAGTCTTCAGCCCGCACCAGTGATAAACAAAGGATGTGCCATGGTACAGGAACAACTGAGATGTGCCAGAGCATCCTGTGCCCTCTGCCTGCTTGCTCATAGCAACCAATGTCAGAAGGCCACCAGATCTGAGCAATCCCAGGGAGATGAGGAGCAAGATATGCTGTATAGTCCAGCAACCAGCTTTGGGCTGTAGCCCAGCCACACAAGGCAAAGCTGCAACAACTCGGGGAGATCTGCAACAGGCTGCCAATTTTAATCCATAAAAAGAGCACACTGCAGATGGCAAAGGTCTGGGGAACAGTTCTAACCCCCACAAGCCTCCCTTGGTCCCTTCCACCCTCTCCACAGTACCTGGCCTCAGTCACACTCGCGATGTCTGTTCCCAGGAAGTGCGGCTTTGGCAGCGTAGTGACAAAGTGAAGGTTCAGAGGGTTAAAAATCCGCACGGTGCCATCAGCGCAGCCACAGAAGATGTAGTCATGATTCACAGAGATGCAGTTTGCCACAGTGGTCTGAGGAGGACACAGCACACAAGAAGACAAATAAGCAACGTGCTCTCATTTCAAAGGTCACCAGACACACGACAGGGAGAATAGCAAATTGACAGACAAAGGAGTCATGGTCAGAAGAGCTGAAGTGAAGTCAAGCCCTGGGAGTAAGGAAAAGCCTAAAAAAATCCATTTTTCCTTTCTGAGGAGCTTCCCAGCCAAGGTCCATTGCAGATTCCAAGTGGTTAAGGAAAAAGCCCAGTTCCTCTGCCACCCACTGTGGTCGGAGGTCAGCAGAGCTACACATTTGCTCCAGCTGAGTCTTACTCTGAACATTGCTTTTTGTTCCTCTGTGACATTCAGCACCACTGGCAGGCAAGCAGCACCTCACCCTGTACTAGCACAGCAATACATTACCTGTCACAAGGGGATAATAAAAGAAAAAAAAATGGATTTTCTTCCCCTCCCATTGGGATCTGTACAAATGGCAGAAAATGGTACAAAATGGAGCGTGGTGATAAGGGGATGAGTTCAATGCAAAACTTTTTTCCGACTTACTGTGAAGCTGTCTGTATTCTGAGCGAGAGTGAAAGGCAGATTTTAGAGAGGAAAGGAAAGAAAAGAAGAGGCATTTCACTTGAGTGAAAGCGTGGAAAGTTTTTTCCCTTGATTTTAATACACTGGATCCTTTCAGGTGGGCACCTTACATCCAATTGAAGGAAAATAAGCACAATCAAATTCTTAACTATGGGCCAACCTGGTGGTTTACAATAGCCAAACCAACTTCTACTTCGGGAACCTGCATTTGAGATGCACAAGCCAAGTAAGACACTGCAGAGTGGGTAGAAATCAGAATCCTTCTAAAACTCCTACTTGTCCAGGCCAAGCCAGGAGGGACAACACAGGGGTTGCCAAAGCTACCGAAGGACACTGCTTTGCCAGAAGAGCAGGAGCTGTAACGCTGAGACTTGAGAATGAAAGAGCCTCAATGTTTAATAAAATCCCTTTGCCAAGAAGCAACACTATTTTTGCTTGGCCTTCTGGGGTAAATCACAAAGTGGCAGTGGCCCAAATGACTTTCACTGCTGGTGGTCAGCTTGCGCTCCAAGTGCCCTTATTATCTGTTGTTCCTGCTCTGCTTCAGCAGGCACAAATACTGCAGGACAGGATGATGTAAAACTCACCCTCAGCTCAACCCACTTGTCTAGCAGCCTCTTTTCATTGAATTCACAGAGCAGTCCTGAGGATGTGATACAGAAGGTGCTGTCAGCTTTTTTGCCCCTTCCACAAGCCACATCTGCAAAGAAGTTGTTCCTCAGTTCTCCAAGCAATCCTGAGCGACCTAGCAAGGGGACTGTGGCATTGACCTATCAATAAAAAACAGTTTGTTAGAAATAGAGCGAGGCACTCCAGGCAGACAAGCGTTTTTTAGAACACCAAGCCTTGAGTGCTGAAGTGCCTCAAAGAAAGAGAGCTGCAAACAGCCTACAAGGAGAGGTAGTGACACATTTTACTTGCTGCAGACCCACTGGTTGCACAGTGTATTGGGACCATCAGTAATAGCACATCAGTGGAAAACAACACTATTAGTGCCACCAAAACTGCACATTCAAACATATGACCCAGAGACAGCAGATTGATCACTGGAAGAACAACCCTTCCATGGCCAATCTGTGATTTATACCAAATGCCAAAGCACGTCCCAGCATAAAGTAGGACCATCTGTTCATGAGCATGCAGAAAAATTATATGTGGATTCTGTCCCCCAGAGAAGAATAGAACAGCTAAAAGTTTAAACACTTTAGTTGACACTTCAAAATAACACTCACAACCTTCTGAGATGCTCATATCAACATCAAACAGCTCTCCCCACCTCTGTGCTCCAAGGAGTTCAACGATTGCAGCTCTTTTCTACTTTTTTTTCCTCCTTCAGTATATGTGACTACTAAAGAACAAGCATGCAGCTATACAATTCCAGGAGCCATGCCCCTACCTCAGCACAGGCTAAGACAAGCTTTTGGCACCTTTTGGTGCTACCAGCCCACGGGGAGACTGTGACTTGAGAGCCAGGGGTGAAGGGCTATCCCTGAATCCCAGCAAAATCAAAGAGTTCCCACCTCCCACAGCTCACTGGGGCAAAATCCACCCTGCCGTAAGATGGAAATGCCTGTTCACAGCCTGGCCTTGATGCACCTACTCTCACCTTGGAGGTTTTGCTGTCATCCAGGTACCAGAACTTGATGTGCCGATTTCCAGCAGTGACAAAGTAACTGCAGTCCTCCGAGAATGACACAGCTGTCACTTTACTTGAGACTTTGTTGGCTGCCACTACGATGTTTTTCTGGAAACATAATTGTTTAGATAGCTTAATTTCTTTGCTCAGAAGCAAAGGAAACTCATTTCAATTACAGGCACATATCCAGTACAAGCACTGCAGCAGGGAAGTGACGAGGGCCAAACTATTCCCCATTCACTCCTGAATACAGCCTCCCCAACATTAGCTGGGAGCACTGATTTGGCAGATAGTAGAATTCACATCTACATTCAATTCCACTTCCACATTGACTGGGATTGAGAACAAAGTGCCTGCAGAAACGTGCTGTCTGAGCCATGACAAAAATGTTGGTTTCACAATCACCAGGAGCTCAGAGCAAACCCATTTCCCTTTCTAAACAGCAAAAGCATATGTAGGCCAGCACAAGGAGGAGCTCTCCCAGCCTCCAGGCATCAATGAGGGCAAGGCACTCAAGATGGGGAACAGGTATTTTCCACAGGGAAAACAGTACTGGTTCCTCCATAAATTCTCTCTTCTCTTCAAAGACATGATGCTTTATTGAGAGACTCAAAACACAAAAAGACCATGCCTGTATTGGAAGGGATAAAGCAAAATCTGCTACACCTCAAATGTGCACCTCAAAAAATCAAAGAGTTTGGGGAAGGAGAAAGAACACGACAGGGACAGAAAACGGGAACAGACACTGTCCAAGCAGAATGGTCAGATGGCAGGAGCTCCCTGTCCACAATACCAGCACTCAGTTTTCCTCCCCCGTCTTTCCCCATGGGTTGGTAGAAGTGAGAATTTTTTTATTCCCCTCTGCCTGTGGTGGGTTTTCAACCATGCAGCACATGCCCTCAGCACACAAACCACATCACTCCAAGGGCCCCATCGGACTGCGTGCTGATAGAACTGAAGAAACCAGCAACAGAGGAGTCTAGGCTGCTGCACCATCACCATGGACAACACCCCATCCAGACTGGGGGAAAAGCAAGGGGGATAGCCATTAACAGAACTTCTTTCAAGACAGCACACAGAGAAAGAAGCCCTTGCAGACCTCAACATCTGGATCATTTCTGTGGCCTTTCTTAAGGGAAGCAAGAGGACCCTACAGATCCCAACAGGAGTTTTCTTTTCCATCACAATCAAATGACAGAGTAAGTTTCCCAGCCAGGAAAAACAGAGAAATTGAAGCAGCAGCACAGTGGATAGAAGAAGGGTTGTGGCTAAAAGTGCGGGGAAGTGCTTCAGGAGATCTGTTTTCACATCTTGGTCTCTTACTCTTCTTTGACTTTGGTCCGGTAAAGTTTCTCTAGTTCTGAGATCCAGCCCGCAAAATAAAGGCTAGCTGGACCTCCCAATAGTCACAGACTGGAGCATATGATTAAAGTGCATGTTCTTCAGCACAGAAGAGCAAGATAGTCCTGACCTCACAAGCTCTCATGCACGGAATTATAAACAGGATCACAGTGAACAGGAAAACCTGCATAAGCAAGGGAAAACAAAGCTACCTGTACTGTCCCACACACGCCATGCATTATGACCATCTCCAAGTCACTACTATTATCTGTAGAACTAGAAAGAACCAAAAGGCTGAGCACTCAATTTTCAACACTGACATCCACACTTCTGTTTTATCACTACACAGTTCAGCTATACCAAAAAATAGCAAGGTCAAACTTCAGCTCATGCAGGAGAGAACTAACAGTGAGATTTTAAATTACAGCACAGGAAATGTGATGAAAAGAGTAACATACTAAATGAGCACAGACTTATAAGCTGCAAGAGAAACGAAGGCTCCAGGGAGACCTTACAGCAGCCTTCCAGTATTTAAAGGGGGCTACAGGAAAGCTGGGGAGGGACTCTTGATCAGGGAGTGTAGGAATAGGATGAGGGGTAACAGTTTTAAACTGAAAGAGGGTAGATTTAGATTAGATATAAGGAAGAAATTCTTCCCTGTGAGGGTGGTGAGACACTGGCACAGGTTGCCCAGAGAAGCTGTGGCTGCCCCCTCCCTGGCAGTGTTCAAGGCCAGGTTGGACGGAGCTTTGAACAACCTGGGCTAGTGGAAGGTGTCCCTGCCCATGGCAGGGGATTGGAACTAGATGGTCTTTAAGGTCCCTTCCAACACAAACCATGCCGTGATCATGTGAGATTTAAAAAATGCATTGAAGTTCCTTTAATTGCATCTCTTTTAGAGAGGGTTACAGCACCTGAAAAGGTAGCAGAGGCTGCATAAGTGAGCATTTATTAATACAGAAGACTTCAAGCCTACTGGCAATAAATGTTTCTTTTCTTATATACAAACAACACACACCTAAATGTTTTCTAGATGATAAGACACGGGCTTTGTTTCCACAGAGTGCTGCCCCAACAAAGAGGCAGGCAGAGTGACCTACATCAGCTTTCATCCACTGTGATTTCTCTATGTTACCTTTCTCAAACAAGGATGGGATTCAGAGTAGCACAAACCCTGACACAACAAAACAAAAACAAACCAAGAGCATCCACCACACCACAAAAGAAATCTCTGGTTGATGAGGGCTTCCTTCCTCAATCTCATAAATTAGTTTTTAATAAGCCTCTAAAAAAGCACAAGGCTTTGACAAGAAGTCCAGGCTTTTCTGGCTGGACAGCAAGATGTCACACGTCTCCAAGTATAAACAATATTCTTTCACTGAAGTGACTTAGACCTTCCCTAAGGGACCATAGCATGCTCTCATGTCCAAACTTGTCTGTGTCTGAGAATGTCCAAAACCAAACAACAATGGAATTTAAAAAAAAGCAGAACACAAGATGGAACTGAAATAGTTTATAGTCAGACCGCACTCTTTAATTTAGCAGTACCTCGTGGTCCACCCAACCTCCTGGAGAACTTACCTTCCACGACCACACATTGACAATCATGTCATGCTGGTACCCCACTGAAACAATGTACTTGGAGCTGGGGGAGAAGGCCACACAGGCCACGCCATACTTGTGCTCCTGGAGCTCAGCCACCTGAGTTCGCTCGGCCACATCCCATACCCGAACTGCTGGCATGTGTCCGCTCTGGAGGGGACAAGAACAGACAAAGAACAGGAAGCGTAACCCCCGAGGTCAGTTCTGACAGATTCGAGCACATAAATGTGTGGGGGCTTGGAAAAAGATATCTAAATGGTGCATTCACAATAGAGTTAGAGGTTCCTTCGATTCTTTAAAGCCCGGGTTGAGACTGACAACCTAAGAGTATATGATTTTCAATGGGTGTCTGAAAGAATTAATACAACCTCCCCTGCTTTAATAATTTTCTTACACTACTCACAGAACAGCCAGAGACTAAAACAATACTTTTGATGCCCATCCCTAATCTTTGCAATGGGAACTCAGCCATCTCACGAAAAAGATTATAATAAATTGTATCTTTGGACTCAGTGAATGAAGAGACCCTCACATCCCCTGCTCCTAACACAACATAGACATGCAGGATCTCAAGTCAGGTCATGCCATACAAAAACATGGCATAACTCTTGTGATAACTATCACACACCATTTGAGGGAGGCCTCTGGGAGATTAGCATCATCATTTCTGTTACAAAGGTAACACACAAATGCATTCTGCCTGAATGAGTATGGGCAGGGTAGTGTCAGAGAAAAAGAAATTGAGAGAACAGAGCCTCTGGTTTTATGCTTGTTCTCCAGAGAAACAGAAGGTCATAGATTTCAGAAATGTCAGTTCAGCACCTTCTGCCACACAATTCTATTCTTTTATTTAACTGTTTGTTATTAAACCAAAATAAAACCAGGCATACAAGATGAGCTGAGATGCTGGCCAAAAATGTGCCTGATGGGCAAATCCTACTCAGAAGCCTGCTCATGATTTCTCACTGGTCTGTCAAAACAGTAGCTTGCAAGATAACATATCCATGGCAACATGGCAAAATGGTACTTTTTCTGATCAGTTTTAAGTAAGTCATTTGATTGTGTGGGAGAGGCAAGTCTGATCACAAGGAGAAGTCAAAGCATTAAAAACTCAGAATTGCGCATGTTTTAACTGTCTTGTTCGAAAGCTTTGCCAAGCTTGTGGCCTGGAAAAACACTGTGGTCAGATTTTGCTGCAGTTGGTACAGTTCTTCCTCCTGCAAGGCAGAGCTCAGGTCTCAAGGTGGCTGGTAAGATGTTACAATGACCTGAATCAGCTGTTCTTCAAAGCAATTGCTGTACTTAAACACATACACAAATACATGTGTATATACATACATATATATATTTCCCAGCATCTTAGCATACACCCCAAGACCTTAACAAATTGAATGCATAATTCATCATTTAAAAAATGCTCACCAAAAGTGAGCTCTGTGTGATCCCCATGGATGAGGAATCTATGCCTCCAAGGATGAGGAATCTATGCCTCCATGGGGAGGAGAAAAAAAAAAATTACAAAGAAAGAAAAAAATCTTCTGGATTTGAAATATATATATAAGAAATTTAATATGTATGGCAGCCAAGGACTAACCTCCATGTTCTTCTTCCTGAAAAGCCAGCCATGCAGAAAACAAAGGTGTTACTAGGCAGAATTAGCATGAGGCTGCTAAAAGTGAGCTTGACAAAGTGGACTCAGAAAGCACTCCCCTATGGGACAGAGGTTGAACTAAGTCGAGACTGCTGACACCGGCAGGGGACACTGCTACACTAAGTAATAACTCAAATTTCAGACACGTGGGAGGATACCGAAAAGAGAAATGGTTTTACAACAGGGCAAGAGGAGACATGTTTTGCAACAAGGCAAAAAAAAAGGATCTGAACTTGCCATTTAGCCCAATGAAGTTTCAAACTGAAAAGTTTGAGTTGTTAGTAAAAAAAATACTCATTTAATTTTTCACCAATTTTCCTACCCCACATGAAAAGAATAGAGCACCAGAGATTTAAAAAAAAAAAAAAAAAAAAAAGGAAAAGGAAGGCCCCAGAATCATCAGAACTGAACAGGGAGAAAAAAATATATATAATTTTAATATAAAGAAATTTTATTACATTAAGACTTCTAGAGTGTAAGGAGGCATTAAAATAAATTACAGCTATAAAGCCTCATGCTTTCACTAAAAAGCTAATAACATCAACCACCTGATGCTCTGATTGAAAATTTGTTCTTACTTTTTCTGTGTCAAGGCAGCCTCCATCCCAAACCACCGCTGTTTCTATCCTTGGCCTGATCTATGCAGGATCCAGGCCCAGCTTGGGAGCCACCCAGCAACATGACAGCTGCCATCATGGTGGCTGCAGCAGGGACCTCTGGAGCGAACAGCCTCCGCCTTGACAGCTCTGACACAGGGCTGCGACATACTTCTCTGTGGCTGAGGCTCAGGAGGGGACTTGTTTCACACATGCTCCCTGCCCACGTCTTACAGAGGCACAGAGACTAGTTGTAAATTAACATTAATCACAGACAAGAGCAAACTGCACCCAACCATACGGGGGACAGTCAGCATTTCTGTGGATTTCTAACATCCAGCAATTCCAGCCTCATGACACAGCCCATGTCTTGAACTTCTAATGCAGAACAGACACACAGTGCACTCATCCTTATTCTCCCCCTTGGGCATGTTTGGAAAGAGGAAGCAATTGTCACCCCCAGCCAAACTTACAATGCCAAACCACAGGCACCAGCATCTTCTGTCACTATTCCTAAAGCTCCATTCAATGTGCACTTTTCACTTTTTCCACAACACTGTTACTGGCTTCAGTTACTTCCTGAAATCCTAAAGGGACAATGCTAAACTCAGACTACGATTAAGGACCATCCAAGTACTCTTCACTGATGCTAGAGTAGAGCCATGCTGTGTGTCCTTCCACTTATTTTCACTCTACCTTCAGCCCACAGATGCCACCCCAGAAGATCCATTCCCCAAGCTGATGAGACCACACACTGAAAAACAGCCAGCAGGAGCACCCAGAGCCACTCATAACCCTGGTAGGTCTGCCCACAGATGCAACACTGAAATAGATTTGTCTGTGTCAATGCAGCTCACTGGCTTGTTTCTTCTAACACCCCCTGCCCTGCTTCGAAAGACAATGGATAAGGTGTGCCCTCTCTCCTCTCAGACTTACCTCTCCTGTAACCAAATATTTTCCATCTGGAGAGAAAGCAAGTGCTGTAATTGTTTTCCTAAAACAGAGAAAATGACACTGAGAAACATTTCCAACATGTGATTTCATTTCAATACGTCATGACTGGGGAGTAGGTTGGGACAAACTGGAAAGGGGCTAAAATCACGCATAATAGCCTGACACAATGGTTTTGCTTTACCAGAGATCTAACACTTGCCATGGGAACTCCCTGCTGCCCAAGTCTCAAAGCAGCATGCCTACAGCACTGGAAAAGCTCCAAAAGTCAAGATTCATCCTTGTGCCTTTAAATCCAGATGCAGGACCATGTCCCAGTCCTGGCTTCAATAATGAGGTCATAGTTTTAGGGGGAGAAAAAAAAAGTCGGATACCATGGAGTTCTAGTAAGATCTCCTCCATGTCATGCCTATTAGCAGTTCCTCATGGGACCACAATGTTTATGAGGTGGTACCGCCTCAGCAGTAACACCTCACATCAGAAGGAGCTGGAGTCAAACCGGCAGGCAGGCTCTCCCCAAGGCAGCTCTAGCTGAGAGGATTTAGCCTGGAGCAACAGCAGCTCCCGCACTTCACTCAAGCCAGAAAAACCTTGAATTCACCTCCCACAAATCGCAAGTCCATCTTAAAGCTTCACTCACCTGGAACTATTTAGAATATGGTGTTGCTTGTTTTTTCTAGGGTTGAACAGCACAACAACACACCTAGATGGAGGAAACAGAAGAACAAAGAGTTGACATGACCATGAGTATAAAGAAAACCAAAGAGCTATCCGTGCGGGCAGAGCAGCAGCAAAAGCAGCCCCAAAAAGCTGTTTCATCCCCTAATTTTACAGACTGAGCTGGGATTAACCAGAAATCACAAAGAAAAAGAGCAGCTCAGAGGGGAATCACAAGTCTCTCCCATGTTGAGGAGTACCATGTGCTAGTACCATAAATAATTACCTTTCTAGCATCTGGGAGCCGTGGGTCTCTGATTGCTCAAGCTGGACAGAAAGGTTAACCATTAAAGTTTATGCAATGGCCCTCACGAATTATGCTCCCTGCCATAAAAGTGACCCTATGTACTGGGCACCAAACCAGCACGTTTAGAACAGAGTAAGGAGGTCAAGAAGAAGGAAAGAGGGCATCTTTCAGAAAAGCTCTTGGAGGGGGAAGAAGGGAAGGTAGAGGAGCTGAATTTCTGTGCCTGACCATAACACTAGACAGGACAGAAACTGTTGAGCATAGCACAAGGAGTGGCTGGCCAGTTGATAAGTTGGACATATGATGCCAAAAACGACTGACCCAAGGGACGTATGTGAATAAACAACTTGCTCAGGGGCCTTGCAGAACTCTCTCAAGTGAGGTGAAATGCAAAAGCAAGCAGTAGTAAACTCCTGATAAGCAATATAATCACCTCCATTGGGAGTAAAACAGTCACTGACTGGGAGGGGAGGGAAGGAGAAGAGGTTCCACTTCCCCACTAATCTTGCCCATAGCACACTGCCTTGGTGCCTCAAGCCCACCACAACCAGCCTGGGGCAGTCCTGGGTACTGGAGCCTTCCCCACTCTCCACAAATACCCTACATAGAATTTTTAAATCCTCATGTAACAGCATTTGTCTCGTAGCAGAGAGCAGTAGCGACCAGTAACAGAAAACCCATGACCCTTACTGCCCCCTCCCAAAAGCACAGCTGTTAAGTGA
This sequence comes from Strix uralensis, assembly GCF_047716275.1. Classification (NCBI taxonomy): domain Eukaryota; kingdom Metazoa; phylum Chordata; class Aves; order Strigiformes; family Strigidae; genus Strix; species Strix uralensis. The sequence goes on along the minus strand of NC_133975.1, from coordinate 91,681,067 downwards.
ATAAAAGGAGGTAGAACACCAATTGCTCTGATGACCTTATGCCCTATCTCACACTTCACCTCTAAAATAGGAATTGTGGTTTTCGCCTGTCCCTCTGCTAGTACCCACTGTCAGAGGTTAGCAAGTCCCAGCTCCTTCTCTGCTGCGGTGCCAGGGGAGCACTGCAGGATGCCCCTGCTCCACTACCAACAGCCTTCCACGCTGGGGACTGCACTCATGTCACCATCGCGCTGGGGCTTGCTTGCAACACGTGCCAGGCTACAGGTGCCAGCCAGGGGGAGAAACACGCAGGACAAAGAAGTAGAGGATTTGGCCTGAAGCAGCCAAGCAGAAAGGCAAAAGCTGAGGCATCGCAGAAACTATTGCAGCACCAAACCTACAGACCTCACTAACGTTTCAAACAGGTGGTGCACACTCATGCACAGAACTAAGCACACCTTGGCACTGTGCTGCCCAGAACAAGAGTCATGTCCTTCCAGGCCCCCCTCTGTGTCCCCTGCAGCAGGCAGAGCTAGCAGTGCTGCAGGCATGGCTCAGGGTTGACAGAGATGTCTCTGGCATCTCCTCACCTAGCCCAGGCAGCTGACCTTTCCCTCGGTCTGACCAGGCTACTCTGCCAGAAGCAGTGTAAATTTTGAAATGGAAAAGAGAGCAGGAAGGAGGACTGACACACCAAGACCTTGAGCTCAGAGTCCTTGGCTGAAGCTGTCACACTCCATGAACATCGCTAGCTCAAAGTGGACACCGTGAGAGGGTACAAAAGCTTTAACCTCCAAAGCATCAACCTTTCACAAGATATGACACACCCCCCAACCCTTTAGACTGCTCTACTCCTCTCTACCCATGCCATTCCACCTACTCTTCTCCACCCATGGCCCACCCTGAATGCCAAGGCAATAAAGGTGCCAAACTTTCTTGATAGATAAGGGAGACAGCCGTGGTTGGAGAGGTAATTTTGTGGAGGAGCAGGGAAATAAGCAGTTTGTTCAGACCAGGATTGATCTTCTGCACTTTTTACCCTGGGGAACCAATCCGGAGAGTTTCAAGTCAAAGCTATGCTATATATTTCTGAGGGATTAGTGTAAAGAAGCAGGTGGTTTGTGATCCATTAACAAGTCAGGGGAGGTTAAGCCTCGCAAATCACGAGATATGAAATAGGAAGTTAGCAGATGTGAAAATCTATCTAATCCCAAGCCTCCGGCTAATCAGAAAAGCAAGGCAAAACCCCATTATGTGGAGTTGGATAGGGTTAATGGACCAAAATCCTGCTGAGTTATGACAGGGATGAATTGTGCTCAAAATAAGCTTCAAAAAAACAGAAAGAAAAAAGGAAAGACGCGAAATCCTGGCAAAGACTTTCCTATACAGCTCTTAGATTTAAGTTTTTGTTTTATTGTGAGGAACTGCAGAAAAACAGGACTTCAGAGAAGTTAACACACTCTAAAAAACACAGGAAAGATGCTAAATACAAACCACAGTCTTCAAACCAGGCAAGCAAACAAACCACTTCCTAGAATAGTATAGTGAACCATGAAGGTCCGGGGCTTTGCCATTATTAACTTACACAACAGCGCCTTTGGTCACTTACAATCATGAATTTTAGCTCAGTTGTACTCCGCAGCGGGCTGTCTGCCAGCAGGCTTCCTCCCCCTTTCCCAGCCCTTGGCCAAGTCCGGAGCCCACAGTGAAGGTAAGAGCCACCCAGCTCACACACCAAGGCAAATCAGCAAACCATTCCAAGAGCCACATGGCTTCTAGTGCCAGAGCAGCTGGCACAAACACATATATTTTCACTTTGTCTTAAGACAACACTATGCTCTATTCACTGAGTTTGACCCGTAATTAATAAACTCTATCTGGAGGGGGCAGAAAATAAATCACAGTAACTCCATACTGGTCAGCAAGCATTGATTTATGCCATGAAAAGGTAATTTTAACTCACAGACTCAGTGAAACAAGATTGTATGTCATTAGGTTGAGTTGTAAGCTAGTAACTAACATAACTTGCTAATTGGTTATGACCTTCTATGCCAGTAAAGTAATTTAGCCAGGATAAACTAGTCTTCTAAACTTGCTTTCTTAAACTAGCTGCTATCCAATAAAAGCTACCCCACTGCTATGCTGTCTCATGCAGATTTTCCACCATTACTCTCCTGTCTGACATGCACATGGGCAATGAAGACTCCACCCAACCCAAAGACACCTTATTCAGCAAGATGGCAGGCCACAAACTGCCAGTCTTACAGAGGGACACAGATACTGTGCTGGGAGGCAGGAGCACCCAACTTTGTCAACTGGCTCCCTCTCAAAATGCTTGGAAGGGTTTCTAGTCCACTCCATCCTAGAGAGAACATCTCCTCAACAAGCAGAAATTAACCATTTCTAGCACTTTAATCTCTTCTGAGTGCTCAGGGCAGCCTCAATTGCCTGCTCAGACACTCACAGCTCAGCTCAGTGTGGCCCCAGAGCAGCTCCTCCACCCCACGCAGCCAGCAAGTCATTCTCCAGCAGAACCTGCAGCCACTCCCCAAACAAGGTAGCTCAGAGCCCATCAGTACTCTGGGTGAGCTCCATTTCAGCAAATGAAATTGGTCTAACAAAATAAAGGGAATGGAGACACTGAATGGTCAGATTGCTGACCCACCTACTCCATGCTGTCTCCAAGTCCAGCAAGGCTACCAAGCCCTCAGGAGACTCAAAGTATCTACTCCTTTCCATTCATGCTTGCTTTAATCTTACAGCAGTTAGAATAATAAAAATAATTACCATGGAAAATTAATTGCATACAAGAGCCTACACCCATTTATCCATCCTCCACCTCTGTCTGCTCCTTTTATAAGACCACATTCAGTATTTTACAGCCAGAGGGATGGAAATGACACAAGGGAAGAGAGCACTGATCTTTTTCTTCCTAGCTTCCAATTGTGGATGTAGAACAAGCAAAGTACTTCAAACCTGCACTTCTATAATGGTCACATCACCTCTTCCACCTGCTCCACCCCTTTCCCAAACTGAAGATTTCAAAACAAATTCAAGTTCTCAAGACACCTTTGTCTGAAGAGACCTTTTTAAATGCTAGTGCCAACATGCAAACTAAAACTAGCTCCACAAGCACCTCACATGGGACCTGCAGAGAGAAAACCTGACCCTGACTCACACTAGCCGTTTAGAAGGTCAACACTGATAGCACCCTTGTTTCAGTACAAACCCTACCTCCTCTGCAGTTGCAGGCAGGGCTTGATGACCACAGCACCTTTTTAATCCACAAGTATATTCTGATTTCCAAGACATTTATAGAAACTATTCACTGCTGTATGGCTTACTGCTGTACAAACCATCTACCAGCCAACTGAGATCAAGTGTCCTGTTTGTTTGCATGCTGGTTCCTGCAGAGGCTGTTGGCAATGACATACATATTTAAAGGTATTATTTCTAGGTCTATGATGCCACTCCACAACCTTTAAGTACACCTTCCTGATGCAAGCAGGTTTTAAAAACAACTTGGCTGTGGAATCTCTCCCAGTTCTCTTACTTGTGGGACATTCAGAGAACGTCAGACACAAGGGAAGGACAGAATCAGCTCTCACAGTGATGTCAAAGGTTTTTGCAGACAACCTGATCTCTCTCCACCAGGGAGCCTGTTTGGGTCAGCCAACAAGAAAGTAGTGAAAGGTTCCTTGCAGAGCTTTCCAAACCTCCATGAAGGCACAGCCCTATCTTACACATGCACAACTGTGCACCATATATGCAGATGAAAAGCTGGTGTTGTTTCAAAGGGAGGGAGGAGTGGGGGGATAAGGGAGTGTCACAAGCAGTTTCCATTGGCTGCAGCAAAAGGAAAAAAAACAAAATATAAAAAAGAAGCAATTTCCCTAAGCTAAATATAGGAGGAGGAATGGAGAGAAATCAGACGTCAGTATCACATTTACACAAAGTATCTGACTCACTAAGTCAGCAGCAGTGGATCATCAGGCAGCTCCCCCCACCTTTACTTCTGCCTTTTCTCCTACTGGCTCCACTCCTGCTCTTCTCAAAATCCTAGTTCCTGGGCATTTTACTCTCTTAGTGTCCTCTTGTTTCCCCACACATACATCTAGTCTCAGCTGCCTTCCCCCAGCTGCCTCCTTCCTCACCCTTCTTCAGTATGCTAATAAAAAAGAGATTTCTGTAGAAGTCAGTTTTCCTCTTTCCTTGCCCTGCAGGCCACACTCCCCTCCAAGGGGCTTGGGAAAATTAAAAACCCGTGATAGCATTCCTTTCCAAGTTATCCATCAACTCAATGTTGCCCTATCTTGTGGGACACATGACTGGAGGCAGAGTTCATGGGTCAAGTCCTCCTCGGGTCAAGTCCTCCTCTCCAAAATGCGTGCAGCCTATGCTATAAAGAGGATGCTGTATGGAGGAAAGAAAACTCCATTAAGACATCAAAACAAACGTTGGCTTTCTTTTTTTCCCACAATATATTCTTTCATGCTGCTGCAAGAATAAATGAAAAGAGCAAACAGTCCCATCCCTTGAAAATTGGTCCATTTCTCAATTTCTGGCTCATACTCTGCTCTCTTACCCCCACCCAAAGCTATTCAAATGAGAGCACAATAGCTTCCTACGCACTAAATGCATGAAAAAGAAAAAAGACATTGATAAGAACAAAATCTTTTTTACACTGCACTGGTTGCCAAGGGAAGCTTGATCAGAGTGAAGCAGTGTCTACAAAAGCTGGTGTTAATTTTCTCTGTGGCAACTCTTCCTGCCAAAAGGCTTCTTTAATTCACAGCCAGTACTGGGAGTGGGTTAACAGTGATGAGGGAGGATGTGCATGCTGACTGTATAACTGAATAGGTATTTTCATGCAAGCTATATTAATTAAATGCATGCTGAGAAGAAAGATGTATCTGTTGAGAGGTTAAGACTTGGGTGTCGCTGCCTGAGCGGAAAAGCCCTTGGAGCTCCCCGCACCACACCATGACCAAGAAGACTGGAACGGTGGGAATCTGAGAGATGCAGCTAAATTCAAACTTCAGAAACCAGCACAGGCTAACGAAAACCTGTGAATACTGAACAAGGAACCCACTGTGAAAAAGAAAGAGCAAGAAGACTGGCCACACCAGGCCAATATCTTGCCTCCAGAAGCCCAGGCCTAGGGAAGAACAGGGCAGATTTTAGAGATACTTGTCCAGACTATTCTCCCAGCTTCCAGAAATCTGACATTCAGAGATATTTTAAGCCAGTGGGCACCCACACACAAGAAGAGGGAGAGCAGCACAGTAAATTGATCCTGTAAGACGGCAGAGCAGAACTGACAAGAAGGATTTGTAGGGATAATCCCCAAAGGGACAACAGCACCCTCTGCTCCCCCCACCATTTCAGCCTGTTGAATTCATATTGTCCATTGCATTGACTGATAGCACAGAGGTGTCCAGGATGAGGGAACACGAGATGAAGGAGCAAAATAGCCTCTCTCTGTCTCTGCCCAGTGTCATTTGCTTTGCATAACCACAGGATAGTGCTCCAATTACTCTCCTCAGCTGAGGCAGGGTAACAACAGTGACAACTCCCTTCCCATTCAACCTTCAGCAGACTGAGACAGAAGAGCAAGCCATGCAAGAGCACAAATACTACATCCCCAAATATGGGAGGCTCAAAATGCCCATCCCCACACACCCAACAAACCCACCAGCGCCTATGTGATCTGATGACATCCAGAAAAACAGGCAACTGCTCTTCCCACCACCTGGTGAGGATGCTGCCATCCTCATGATCTTCTCTGCCAGCGTGGTTTGTGCCTGCCGACACGTAGAGGCTCTGCTGCGGATGAGGGGACAGGGCCCAAGAAGCTCCTATGCAGCTCCTGCCCTTCACACAGGGCCAACAAAAACTCCTGCCGTGCATGGCCGACAGCTTCCCCCGGCAGCTCTCAACAGCCCCGTTACACCTGCCAGACTATACCTTTAAACCAACCAGCCATGTATCCCCACCTCAGGCTGCAGATGGCAAAGAACAGATGCACAGATCTGAAGAGACACCCAAAACACTTTAAAAAGACTTTCAAAAACCCGATGCATAAATGGATTAGAAGATCCAATAAGGAGCACAGATTGTGACTGTACACCAACCAGTCCAGGCCTCTCTTCTTGCACACACATAGGCACCACTGAAGCTTCAGCTTTACCAGGAACACAGAGGAGAAACTCTGCAGGACTGGCTGCAGTCATTTCTAGCATGTCCAGCTGATCTTATTGCAACGTATACTCACCCCCCTGAAACTACCACACATGGAAAACTCCATCTTAGCACGGAAACCTCCAACACTAGGCTATTTCAAGGTCTCTTTTTAAAGGGGCAGAGCAGAAGAGGGAGGAGGAGTCTTAAAACCAGCAACCTTTCTGACACTGGGCAAACATAAGGCAGAGTGATAATTCAGGAAAACAAACTCAGACTCCATGCTTCGCACGGAATGGATGCAGGGACAAAAGACAGCCCAGGTCCTGTCTCCCTCCGGGAAAGTTGTACACAACTCCACAGCAGCCACGCTGGAGCCAGAGACGCAGCGGTAGTGCCCTCAGGAGAGCGATGGCTTTTCGCAGAGCTGCACAATAAGGAGCCACCTTTTCTGGGAGGCAAAGAGCTAAGCCAGACAGAGATTGTGAAAGACTTGGGCAAGAAGAACGTGTGGGGAAAGCAGAGGGGAGAAATGGGCTCAGAAGAAAACCATGGAATTTAAACCAGCTTACCAACTGGGAATCATTACAGTTGCAAGGAAGATGAAAATGATTCCAATTAATTGTTATGGCTCACGGCTGCCTAGTCACCAGTGATTCAGCAGGAACTTCACCTTCAAAACATCCTGGTTCCCTTTGACAGTCCAAAGCCAGGAAAGGAAAAAAAACTCATGGATGAGAAACCAGGGATAAAACCCTGCCCCAGCAGAACTGGGGACAGGCCATCTCCCCTGCCTTGTAGAATATCCCATCTCTCCTCCAGCCTGCAGCAAAGGTAGGTAGAACAGCAAAACCATGCAAAGCAGCAGTTGTGCATACACGCAGTGAGTTGTCTGGCAGCTTGCATGTCTGACAAGCTTCAAAGGACAGAAGGCATTGATGACAAAGGCATGTGTGCACACACATATATATATGTGTGTGTGTAGGTATATATATATGCACACATGCATACATACATACGGCTCATGGATGACTGTAACACACACACACACATACCTCCCTCCCTCCATAACCACCCACTTCCCCAGGGGCAGGGAAGCAATGCCAGCAATACACCTACATGAAACATTAAATCAACTGGGCCGGGAGTAGGAGTTGCAGAGCTGCGTTTTATTTCAGCACTCTTGGCAAACACCCACTGAACACTGCAAATGAGCAGTAGCCCCAGGGGCTAGAGCAATGGGCAACTGATGATAGGAAGGCTGGAGGAATAAAAGGATCACTGAGACAGTTCATGACAAGAAAATGTGCTGATCAGTCAGACAGGAGAGAGTGAGAAGCAGTAGAAAATGGAGCCTTGAACAGAATGTGGCTGGTCCCAGGTGCGACCAAGAGGGATGAAACAAACAGCCAGAACATGGCTGAAAACCTAAAGAGCTACGCACAAGGCAGGGAATGCAACTTTTTCCAGGATGGTTGCTACAGAATCACAGCACACTGTGTTAATTCTTGAGAAAGGACTTGTCTCCATACACTGAGGTCTCCTCCCAAAGTTACAGCTGTCACAGGCACATCAACAAGTAGAAGAGAACAACTCTCCATCCTGACAGACCAGCCAAGACACCTGCTTTGGGGATCTCTTGCTCCCCAGTTGTGCTCCACCCCTCCGCTTGCTCTGAAGAGCCAGTCCCTCTTCGATCAGCATCTGGCTGACAGCCCCAGATTTGCCATTCTCAGCAACAGGCCATAAGCTTCATACTGAGTCTGAAAGGCCTCAGGCTTCCTGGGCTTGCTCACTCTGAACTTTTCTTGACCTGTCTGTAACTGTTTCACTTGGTTGAGCTGCGACAGCAATTTCTCTAACTGACCAGGTGTCTATGGCTAATTTGTTTTACTTCTGTTTATCTTTGTGTAATACAACCATAGTTTTATATAAATAACAGTAACAAGCAGTTATTTTATGTAGACTGAAATATTTACAACTAACATAATGATGTAGTAGAGGGAAATGAAGGCACGGTACGATAGCAGAGGCCTTGAGAAGTGGAGATGAGGGATGCAGTGCAGAGGAGTGCAGACATGGGATGATAAGAAATGAGGCACATGCTTGGCAGCAGAGATGCCACAGCTGTGAAAAACTCACCCATGGTCCATTAAAGAAATACAGACCTGGAGCTGAACAAAACAGGTTTTAGGGGTAACAAAGAAAACAAAGAAATAATATATAACATGCATAAGAGACACCATACATAGTGAATTCAGAAGGATCATGGAGTTGCAGCCAACTAAGAAAGAGAAAGGTGTGAAAGTGTGTTAGGAAACATATACAAAAATGACCCAGGGGGACCCTGGAGTGATGAACATCATCCACATCATATTCCTCCCAGTGAAGGGCTAGAAAGGCTGAAGATTTACAGTGCTACCCTCCAACAACTGACTTTAAGATCCAGAGGAGCAACACAAGGGTGAGCATAACACCAGGAAAAACAAATAGAAACAAAGAAATGTGCTACAGTTTTAGTTGCATTATCACAGTTATTGAGACTTTTTCTATATAGAAGTATTCTAATGCACTGTTATTCTTTTTCTGTAATAATTAGTGGTAGAGTAAAATGATTCTTGAATTAGAGTGTTAGGAATTCAGTTATACTAACAACAAATTCTTGACTTTTTTTGTTTATACACACATACACAGCCTGTATGTATAAGGTGTGCTTCCTCTCTGTCCATAAACAACGCTGAGTGTAACAAAGCCCAAGGGGAGTGCCTCAAAGAAAAGAAAATGCACAGATTTAGGGGAAGAGGAAGCTATGAAAGACAAGCTGAAGAAAAAAAAAGAAAAAATATTTTAAAACCCCAGGCAAATAGCAGTACAGCAGGAAAGGCAAGAAAGAGATAAAGAGAAGCAAAGCACGCAATAACTTTCCTGCAGAATAATCAAATCAGCCATCAAGCGCTGAGGAAATTCAGCTCTCCAGCCCAACAGTATAACAGGAGAAGATGGAAACTCTCTCTGAAGGCACCCTCCTGGGAGCAAGCAGCTCCCTGCAGAGATTCACAGACCCAGCTGGGCTTACACGGAAACATCTGGCTCTACACTTCAGGTCTGCACTGACTTCTCTGCAAGAGCAGTTCCCACCACACCACAAAGCCTCAAAAGCTGAATAAATGTCTTCCTTTAAAATCAAGTCCCAAAGGAAAAACATATCCCACTGTCAAGCAATTGGGCAACACCTCTGTTTCCAGCAGCAAGCGCAGCCAGAGTATACCCTCACTGTGCCTGAGCAGCTCAGGAGCAGGGAGAAAGATCTATACATCAAGCTTATCATCTGGGGCAGACGAACACGACAGCTCACTGCAGATGCCTCAGGGCTTTAATTGTTTCACCATGAGGAAGCAGTGTAGTCAGTATTAAAGTGGCATCAATCAAAGGAGAAAAAAAAAAAAAAAGTAATACAATTTAACTCTCTCCCCATTCTCCTCTAATTAACCGTCAGAAAGAAGCAGACTGAGGCAGGTCTGCCTCGAGCCCTCTCCCCACCACCATCTCCCTGCGGAGGATGGTCACACCGGGGGTAAGGCACTGGGCAGGCCCCGCCAGTGCCCATTGACCCATCATTGATCTCTCCTGCATTCCAGAGCAGACAGCAAAAGCCCCCATTGCGGCAAAGAAACTGGAGCAGTTTTTCCCCTTGAATGCTTCAGTAAGCATCATCCTTGCTGTATCTCTGTAAGAGTGTCAGAGACAAAAAAACCCCAAACTCGCTTCTTCGAAAGCATGGAGGTAAAGAATCACCTGCTCAAATGGCCAGTTGTTTTCAGGTCCTCTAGGTGTGCGCAAAGCTCACAGCTGCCTCAGGCAGCAGGCTGCTAGGGCAAGCAAGGAGGCAATAAAAGCCTCCTGCCAGCCCTGCTTGTTCTGAGCCCCACAAGGTCAGGCTAGTGGATGCTGAAAGAGAGGGCAGGGAGGAGCCTACTTCTCCCCACAGCTGCTGTGGATGCCACAAGCCACGGGAAGCCTGCTGCGGCTCCCAGGCCCAAATGCCCAGAGTTCTTGCTGGCTCCCTGCCCCAGCCCCGCCACTTCTCAGTACAGGAACAGCTCAGATGTTGCTAGATTGGCAAAATTCAATTCTGCCTAAATTATCTTTTTAGAAGCCTTGTGACAGCTCTGGCTTTAATGGAGGATGAACATCTACCTCTGCTTTGCCTGTATCGCAGCATTTTAAATGCAGTAAAATTTTTCATCAGAGTAGCTAATGAACATCAGTTGTCAGGAGATCTGAAAAGACAGCTCTCCTGGAAAGAGAGGCAATCATGATAAAACTCAGTTTTGCTTTCTCATATAGCTATGCCTCTTGACACAGAGAAACACGGCCAAGTTAGAGCCCAGGACTAAGACACATCAGGTCAGCACTGCAAAACTGTAGCAACAACACCAAAGGCCAGGAAGTGGCTGGTATCAGCTCTGCTGGTCCTTGACCGCCAGCTGAAAGAACCAGCTTCAGGTGCACAACAGGTCAGTGCACGTGTGCATGTGTTGCAGGGCACGGCTTCCAGTGCAGGGCACGGCTTCCAGCACTAGCCCAGCGGGGAGGGTCAAGTCCTACATCTCTGGTTCCTGAGCAATAGTCGGGGCACTTCTGGGCATGCTTACAATAAACAAAATACACCCCTTCTTGGCACTTCTTAGCTAGCCTCACATGATGCTCTTTCACTTTAACTTGTTGCCTTTCTGACACGGAGTGAAACCTGAGACCATCTACAGTGCCAGATCTTCCAGGAAGAGGAAAAGGACCGACTCTCTGTTCTTCACACCTGGTGACGGGATACCTCCTTTGGACTGTATGTACTTCTTTTAAGTTAAACTGTGATTTGTGTCAAGGTTGCCAGGAGACACAGCGTCTGTTTTGAGATTCTTAGAAAGGGTGGAGCTCAGCTGAGGCGGCTGGTATCTCATTTTCATCCCAGACTTTGCTATTCAGTCCCCATTCCCCCCCCTCGCTCTTATGCAAGTTCAGGACTTGGCTCACAAGCAAGTCGTGTTGCCGCACCAAGGCACTGGTTGCTAGGAGGTATAACTGCTGGAGAGATACAGAGCAGGTAGAGAAGAGAGCAGGTTGCTACCTGCAGGTACGCAGGCTTTCGGGCACTCCTGCTCTACGCCATCCCCCTCCTTTCTCAGGCAGTGGGCAAACCCCAGGGGGTTGCAGAGCTTCAAGCTGAGAAAAGGCCTACATGTTCCAAAATAGCCAAGGCAGCGTGAGCTTTGCAAACACTCCTCTTCCCTATTTCACTAGCATGCAATAGCTTTCCAAACCTGTCAAAGCTTCCCGCTTCCAGAGCTCTACCAGAGTGTTTAGCTCTGTTATTAAATAAAGCAGACATGCTTATTCTCTCGCTTCAGTTTCTTTGCACATAAACTGCAAGTGACTCTCACCACAGGGCTGCCTTTTTTTTTCTTCCTTTCTTATTTTTTTGTTAAATAGTGACCTCCCTTTAGTTCATATGCTGTTAATGAGATCAAAGCACAAAGTAACAAACTAACCATCTACATGGGATCATTTTTAGCTCGCCTCCTAATTTAAAAATCAATTGGTAAAATTGGCACAGTGAAAGTTTGAGGACAATCAGCATTTCTCTTAATAGGCAGGTTAAAGTCAGATATGACCAATATAATAATTAAAACAGCAACTGTTGTAGCTGTTCTGACAGGCTTGACAACACACTCCCGTTGAAGGAACTGGAATATTTGCCCTGGAATTAGGATGGAAGCAGTAACAAGCATGTACTATATAGTTCTCCTTCATATGGTCTGTCAGGCAACCCAAACAGCAGCAAACTTGCAGGACTCCTCCAAAAAGCCCCACCTTTCCTTGCTCACAGCCTCAGGAATCCAGCACAGGGAAGCTTCAAGGACAGTTAAGTGCTTTTTCTTTGTCACGATAATTTTCACTGCAGCCTTGCAAAGATAAAAGCATTCCCGTTTCCCTGCTCTCACCTTCTTCACCACTAACATTTTTGGCAACAGCAAGAATCCACACTCTAACATAAACTTTCTTGAGGGCTCAGCAAATACTTCTGGCCCCCCAACACATACTGCACAGGCAGTGCCTGGACCTGCCACACCAGTTGTGTGAGGCAGTGCGGGACTGAAGCTACCTAACTAGACTTGCCCTACCCTCACTACTAAATTTTTTTTATGGTTCACTCACACTACCACAGCATCACACATGGGAAGTAACCTCCTCTCCAGGATTTCCATCACTAGATGTGAAAGCACATTTACACTGCCTGCACGCACACTGCAGGCAAGGAGCCTTCCTTGGCCCAGGATAAGGGTCCTGCAATTCATTCTTACACTAAAAACCATCCTCAACTTCATTCTCAGTTAAGCACAAAAGCCGCTTATAGTGAACACAATTGTGTGCCATGCTGTGGTACTGAAGGGTCAGAGGTCAAATGTATATAGTACAGAAGAGGAGAGGGTGGAACAAGAAAAGCTTTTAGCTTTTTCTTTGAAGTAACCAAAGAAATAGCATGTAAAAATGCTCTGATGTTCAAAACAAATGCAAAATGCACCACTGAAGATACACCTATGCAACCTCCATCCAATTTCCTTCTAAAAAGCCATTCTGAGAACATTTCTAACCACCACTACCCCATTCTGCTCTCCTCTCTGTCAAGAACTGGGCTTGCTCAGCGCTGGGAACAGGTACAAAGGAGGACACAGAGGCAGTGGAGTTAGAAGTATCTGGTGTTCTTTGCCTTAATCACATCCCTAATTTTCTGTGCATTTACCTACCACATCATCATCTGAGCTCATGTCCCACATGTGGAACCAACTGTGGGACGTTCAGCAGGAGCAGCACACTGCAGAGGTTCTTAAGAAGCAGCACAGCATGTCTTTTTGGACTCTACCACCTTGAGATCTAGCTAGTGTGTGATGTTGGGAGAAGAATGTCCAAACTAGCACGGGTAAGGATTGCTGTACAAAACAGCACTTTTTAAGTCTTTTTTTTTTTTTTTTTTTTTTTTTGTTAAGTCATCGGTTTAATACCCAGCTCCTATTATATACAGCTCTATGAGGGAGAAAATAGAAAACTGTTACTCTTATTTTTAGAAAAAGGTGCAAGCTGGGAGAAGCAAAGTGATTTTCTCTATCACCCAGTCCCATGGCAGACCAAAAATAGAGAAAAAACATCTCAGTTCTCCATGCCCTACAATACATTGCCTCTTCCCCATTGCTGGCTTTTTTCAGGAAAGTCTTCCTGTCCTTCAGACAGACTCTCACTATCATCCCAAATACAGAACAACATACAGAACACCACATTTCTAGTGAGACCCCACCTGGAGTACTGCATCCAGCTCTGGAGTCCTCATCACTGGAAAGACTTGGACTTGTTGAAGCGGGTCCAGAGGAAGCCACAAAAATGATCAGAGGGACAGAACATCTCTCCTCTGAGGACAGGCTGAGAGAGTTGGGGTTGTTCAGCCTGGAGAAGAGAAGGCTCCAGGGAGACCTTACAGTGGCCTCCCAGTACTTAAAGAGGTCTACAGGAAAGATGGGGACAAACTTTTCAGTAGGCCCTGTTGCAATAAGACAAGGGGTAATGGTTTTAAACTAAAAGAGGATAGATATAGGCTAGATAAAAGGAAGACATTTTTTATAATGAGGGTGGTGAAACACTGGAACAGGCTACCCAGAGAGGTGGTAGATGCTCCATCCCTGGAAACATTCAAGGTCAGGTTGGACAGGGCTCTGAGCAACCTGATCTAGTCGAAGATGTCCCTGCTCATTGCAGGGGGGGTGGAGTAGATGACCTTTAAAGGTCCCTTCCAACCCAAACTATTATACAATTCTCTTGCCCCCAACCCTGTAATCTTGACGGTGGGGAGAGGAAGGAGGAATAGAGTTACCAGCTCATCTCTGAACTGAAGTCAGTTTTCTGCTCAATAAAAAGCAGGACTGCCCACATCCCAGGGAGGTGTTCTCAGGCAATTTGTTCTGGGGAGAGGCACCTGCTCCTGCTCATACACCCCTTCTCTCCACAGAATTCCTGTTGAACAAATTTGTGAAACATTTCCCAGAATGTTTCATTGCAATTGGACCATTCCCTTGAAAAATTCTCAATTCAATCTAAATGTCACAAACCATCTGGCAATCTAAACAGGTCAAGGCTTCCTGTTGTGGCTTTTAGGGGTTTGTTTGGGGTGGTTTTGTTTGGTTGTTTGTTTGCATTGTGGGGTTTTTATTAAACAGTAGCAAACTCTGCTACCAAAGATCACCAGACTTCAACTTCGATTCATTCCTGAGTCTAGAGAGCAGGTACTGCCTGTCAACAGGGTGGGCGCTCCCACTGAAAGGGCTACGAGAATCAGTACAGGTTGCTGCTCCTCACTTGGGGGGTTTCTACAGCGACACTGGCATGCAGCAGCACACTCCTAGGCTGAGCACAGCTGTAGAGCCCAGCCCTTTCCAAGTACCTGACAGAAAGGAGGAAGCACAGAAGCACGGATGAGCACAGGCTCACCCCAGACAGGATGAGGTGTACAAAGGAAGCATTTTGGGAGAAAGGGCTCATATCATGTGGCTTCTGTGGAAAGACGGGATAAACAGGCACATTGGTACCTGGTGGCTTGAGGGAGGATGCCGTATCAGACACATTGCTGCTGCCAGATCCTCAAATAGTAACTGTGAGGACAAAGCATTACATTTCATCTCTATTTGTCCCGAGGCTGTAGCAGCTGGCTACAGAACAGTGACACACCCCCTTGTAACTTGAAGGCTGGATTAGCGTATGGCACTCTGGAGAAGTAACCAGAAGCTCCACGTACAGCAAAACAGCAGCTCTATGTACAGCAAAACAGCAGCTTGTCTCAAAGGGAGCTGGCAAAGCCAAACATCAGCACTGCCCTGACTAGTTTTTCAATACCAAGTGTGACACAAGGTACAAAGTCACACAGCGGCTGAAGTCAAGCATCCCACAAGCTTTCCACTGTCCACCACAAGAGCTTCAGCCTACTCCACTGCTGGTGAAGATGGCATTAACCACCTCCCCAGCCAGCAGCTGAGCTCTCAGAGTCAAGGGCTCGTGCTCCCAACACCACCTCTCCAGCAGTCTGACAGCACCCCGATGCTGCAGTCTTCAGCACATGCAGCACACACAGAAGCACTCTGGGCAGAGACTTGACATAGTCCCCTCTGGTTTAGTACGAAGCTTTTCTGCCCAGCTATTTTGAGGTTTTATCCTATTTTTCTCTCTTTTCTGCTGGGTGGCACATTTGCTGCAGGTCTGTAGCTTTGTTATATCCTCAGTTGTTTGTCACACGTAAAGATTTTAAATTCATTAGACATGACAACAAGAGCCCCCCCCACACACACACACACGCCCTGGGGGCTGGCTGATGGAAACTGCCTGCAAGTCGATTTGACAGGCTTGACTCCATTCTGCTAAGGACTTAAACGAGGGGAGTTTGCCCACAGCTCTAGGTGATTGCTAGTACTTTGTTTGCTTCATCTCCTCTTCTGCCAAACCAAGTGAGATCACAGCTGAAATGGATCAATACACAACCAGTCAACAACTGTACTTTTTAGGTGCAGTTTTATTAGAGAGACATGGATTCAATGTGGAAGAGTCTCCAGCACTCACTAAAAGGGAGACCAAGCAAAAACCAATGTAGAAATTCTTGTCTAGCATGTAGAAACAGCTCAGACGAGTAAGACCGCACCTACTCCATCAGGCAGGGTCTCCTCTGTCTGAAGTGCAATGATGGGGATTCAGGACTGGACCCAGCTGATACCTAGATGGGAAGAGGACAATTGTTCCAGGACTGCATGATTGTTACCTGTGAATCTCACAGGCCAACAGCAAGGGAGCAGGGGAGAGGCCATAGCCCTCTTAAATCCGCCTCTGCAAATTAAAATATCAAAGTTATAATTCTTTGGCCTGAGAATAAAGCACTGTTGCAAAGGGGATCTCCATTCTCTTGTCCCAAGTGCAAAGAGTTTACTCACTTGCCAGAAACTAAGACTGCATTAGCCTTCCTCAGCCCACCCTCCCTGTCTAATCTACATTAATAAAAACAAGGAGTGAAAGAAGTATTTTACACTTCGGGTCTTCATGTCTCAGTGCAGATACGCTCTTTTCTGTCCAGTGGGTATTTAAGACAGGGAGATTTAAGAGTTAAACAAAGTATCCTTGCTTCCGTCTGAGAAATACACTGTTGCTGGGGAAGGAAAGAGAGGGAAGGATTTGGCTACTTTTCATCATCTTTTTGGACACTTTCAGGACACTGAAACCTGGTGTTGTTCCCTCTTGGCACAGAAAAATGTGCTTGGTTTGGTTGTAACAGCCCAGCTCAAACCCAGTTGCAGTCACAGCTCTTCAGTTCAAACTGTGTTTAACAATCTCAGTGAAGGGGATTTTCTTATCTTCATCTCCAGGTTCATCACCACAATTGTGCCAGCTGGAAAAATCTCTCTAGATGGCATGTACAAGCACAGTAGCCTCACAGAAGAAATGCATTAACAACAGTCCAGATTCTTGGGAGATAAGAAGGGGAATGAGGTCTAACCCTTGAAAGGCAACTGTTGCATTTTAAAGAGAACAAAGCAAGCTGCCCCTGGTGTGGCCAAAGATGCTGAAATTTGCTTTGAATCACAGATGAGAAAGTCTCTTCATTTTAGGGTAGGTTTCTACAGTCTTTACAACACTGCAGGATTCTCCTTTAGAAAATAACATACAAAGAAGGCCCAGAAATTCTCCCTCAAAGGTCTGGGTAAAGTAAACTTGAAGGAGCCAGCAGCATCAGAATTGGATTTACCTACTGGCAGCCAGCAGTTTGAGTATTTCAATGTACCCATTCAAGCTGCATTTGGGATATAGCCCAATAGCATTAGCATTTATGCTAGGGAAAAATTAGTGAAGAACTGTACCTGCATAGAGCAGTAGAGCTTTGCACAAAATGCACATGTACCAAAAGGTACGCTGGGTCTATCAAAAAGTTGGTTCCTTCTGTGTACCTACAGCTTTCTAAAGGCAACCACCATTGTGGCGTCCAACCAAAATGATCAATTAGTTCAGAAAAATATGCTCTGAAATAAGGCCAGAATACTTGTCATCTTACAAATTAGGATTTCACTGTCCATGTAGACACCAATTCTAACCTGGGCACAGTGATCGTAAGTCTTAAAAAGATCCCAGTTCAGAACAGCATTTTGCCTCATTCACCAGCAGTCATCTACTAGATCTGCCTCTCACATTTCATTCCTGTACCCCACTGACCAAAACCTTCCACTTTAAAGAGGAAAGAAAGAGCAAGACAACATCATGCCTGGTAAAGTTATGTAATGTTTATCCTAAATGTTATTCTTCCATTGTGGGTTATATGCACCTTAAGGTAAAGGGAGATTGTTCTAAGCTGATAATTTATTATGTTGTGCAGTAATCTATCTATATAATGATGGAAAATGATGATTAAAACTTTCCAAGAGACTCCACATGTGGATGGGCTGGAAACCACTTAGCCTTACAGCCTATCTACCGGAACTAGAAAGAGGTATTTGGGAGCAAGCCAACAACCACTTCTGGAAAAGAAAAATCCTCACTCTTTCAGCTTCCAGCGGGATTTACCACTCAATTATGTCAGACAGCTCCACACGTGCTGAGCAGACTCCTGGCTGGATTAAAACCAATTCACTCATTTCCTGCTGTGCTCATCCCCTTCCTCCCTTCGCTGTGACACAGACCATGGTCACTGCCCTGACAGTGCAAGACCTGACACTTACCTCCCTGGATCAGTGGACAGGGAGTCAGGAGGGGTATGACTCAGAAGGGCTGACAGAGTTAAGAGCTTCAACTCAGTACTGAAATCAGCCAAGGATGAGGGGTGGTACAGTGGGAGACACCGTGAAAGGAGGAGACTGTTGCTCAATTCTGCTGCAGCGCGGGTCAGCACACGAGAGGCTGCTGCACTAACATCCAATGTGCACAGCACAGTAGCAGTAAAATAAAATCTGAGCCAGACAGCTGTGCAGTCTTCTGATTTTGAACACATCATACCACTATTCGTTTCTGAATATTAGTTGACCTGTCTCAAAAAAACCCTCAAGCTGATAAAGCTGAAGCAAGAACAAGCCTAGCTCTTCAACAAGATCTTGCAGCAAAAAGCAGCAGGAGGAAAGACTTAATATATTTATCTTAACTTTAATCATATAGCTCCTTCTTTTATTGTCTCTCCCTTCCTATGTACAAACAAGGGTGATTCATTCTGAAATGGTACAGAACATGGGGGCATCCAAATCATTTGCTCAGCAAACATACTGCACACACACAGAGCTAGCCAGGGGACTGTGTCTGTACTGGCTACGGTAATTTCTGAGAGAAACCCTAAAAAATTCATTACACTAGGTCTCAAAGAGGATTCACTATATTAAATCCATGCCTGCCTTTAGCAGGAGTTGCTGTATGTAAAGAGCTATGCTCAAGAGCTGAAGGGAGGGAGGAATATGCAGGTCGAGACTGATCAACTCATCACACATGCTATGTATCAAATACCAATTTCCCCAGCAAGGAACGCTAATGTGAAAAATCCCTGACTTCTATCAGGCTGTCTGGGAATTGATGAGCAGAGCTAGAAAGAGGCTTAAGCTAGCCAGAACATACCAGAAGGGTGTTTAAAAGACATTGCACACTGAACAGCACGAAGCACTACTTTCCTGCTCCTACAGAAGAAAAAGCACAGGCTGTTCCCTCAAGCAGGCTAGTGCCTCACATGAAGACCAGGTTCACAACCAGCTATAGTGACCAACTGAGAGCCAAGGAAAGAAGAATAAAGAGAAGCAAAATAAACCAGCCAGTCACACCAACCTACAAGGCTTAAAAACAACAGCAAACACAACCCCAAAGCCAAAACCAGATAAGCTGACTCAAGCTATCTGAGCAGCTGGTCTAGAATTTACATGGACAGACATTTCATCCTCCCCCCCACCTTTTTTTTTTTCCCCCTTTTTTAATGCTAGTCATCCTCAGAGGATTTTCTTAGCTTTGTTTCCCTTCTTGTTTCTAGGAAACACAACCTCAACTAGCTACTAAAAAAAACCCACCAATAAACCAAAATGAGAGAAGGGCAAGGAAAAAGCAAAGGGGAAAAAAAATCTGAAAGAAAAGGAGGACAGAGCATCAGTCCTGCCACAAGTAGTAAAAAATTCAGTACATTTCCATCCCCCTCACTCCTCCCACAAAATTGACTTTGTTACTGCATAACCCTAACAGAGATCAAATTAAGCAACTTTCAGTTTATTTCACTGCCAACATAAGAACAGGCAAGTGCAGGCAGCCAATCTAAGACTTTCAGAGAGGATGTAATTTTCTCTCCTATGTTGTCTTATCTCCCAAGACACAGCCTTATACGAAAGTGGTGCCTAGAATATCTGCAGCACTCGGTGCTTTTAGCCTTTATGACAGACATGAAGAAAAAGCCTCCTGTAACACAAGCATCCCCACCAAAACAGCATCAGGGTCAGCAAAGCTTCTGTCACACACTGCCAGAGAGGAAGTCTCATTAGGGTCACAGAAAAGAAAGGACAAAAGGCTCAAAAGCCAGTGAGAAGAAAAAGAAATAATAATCTAACAGTCAGTTCTTCAGCACCACTGTGGAGTTCGAATGAGCTTGGGGTGCATTGTGAACTGCTTCTTTCAGGAGATTCAGACACTTCTCAGGAGATTCAGAAACTCCAGGAAAGAGAAAATTCAGAAAAGCAATTGTGTTGTGGTTTTTTTAAATTATTTTAGGCAAACCAGAGAACAGAGTTAAGATTCTGCTCAAAGAACACCAAAGATTCTCATGCAGAAGTCCTCATTCACATAGTTAATCGTATGCCTGATGTGGATGAAGTCAGGATGCCTGGGGCAACTGTTTTGATCTCAACCAAATGAATCTAGATATGTTGAAAGTGTTCTTAGGAAAATACAGAGTTGTTACGTAAATTCAGCTTTTAGGAGTAGGACAGACTGGAGGAGCAAAGCATCTGCATGTCAGGATTGCAAAACCTCGGTACATGAACAGTGGGCTGAGGAAATCACTGGAATACCTGGAGCACAATTGAAGATGACCAAGTTGTATGGACAGGTCATGAACCAACTGTGCATGAGCCATACCCAGTCTGCTACATCAGCCTCATGTAAGAAGCTTCTGTGTCAAGTAAATTCAAACAAATAGAAACAAAAATAAACAAAATAAACCCAATGTACCAGAAATGCCAGGATTCTTGCAAATCAAGATAAATTCACTGGGAAAAAACAAACAAAAACCATCAACAACAAACTGAAGTTGCATCAATTTAGGAAGGTCTACACCAGTACCCCTCTCATGTTTTGACTCCTCAACTAATGCTAGTTAGTCCTGACTGCAGAAAAATCACAACAGCATCACAACACAGGCCAGCCAGGGCACAAAAGCAGCAGGTCATACAAGCCATTAAACTATTACAACAGACACCTGATATACTCCATAGATTTCCTGCCCAGGCCATGAGATGCTACCACAAGCAAGTAAGAACAGGAATTCCCCTGTAAAGCCCTAAGGAACCACATAACCTTTTAATTACCTGAAAGAATCCCCAGGTGTCCTCAAGCTTGATTAAATCGATGTTAGGCATGCACAAGCTCATCAGAGGACATTGCTATTAACAAAACAAATCTATCTATAGCTATGCAAGAGTCCAAAACATCTGTTTATTGCACTTGTTTTCTTCTCTTTCTCCCTGCTCTAAGTGTGAACATATTCAGTGTCAGAAAAGATGCAGGGGAAGAGGCAACACACACTGGAATATATTTGCCTGGCTCCAAAGAGCTCAAGTATAAAGGATGCTGTCAAGCACAGATGTGGATCTCAAGTTGTCTGCAGTTTAACAGACTGCCCACTGACAGAAAAAGAGGCAGTGGGTCGAAATTAAAACACATGAAATTCCATTTGAACACAAATGAAAAACTAAAGAAAAAATCCAAACACCCCACTTCTTTTTTTGTTACCATGAGAGTAGTCATACACTGGAACATGCTGCCCAGAGAGGTTGTGGAGTCTCCACCTTTGGTCATATTCAGAAGTTGCCTGGCCATGGTCCTGGGCAACCTGCTCGAGCATGGGAGTTGGTCTAGATGATCTCAAGAGGTTCCTCCTAGTGATAACACTTCTGTGATTCTGTGTGAATCCTAGGATACCATCAGGATGGGCAAAAATTTCTAGTCAGTTTTACTGACTCCATCTCTCTTTTTTGGCCACAGAATCCTTAAGTGCTGCTACCCTGTTTCTTGTATGCTTGAAAACATCATCCGTAATTGTTGTGGAAGTTCCTTTCTGCTAATTCCAGCTTTCATGTCTTAAGAGTGTGTCTATGCAATGCCACTTGGAGATACTGCCCTTTTCCTTTAGCTTGCTGACCAGCAGAATAAACAAGCTCAGAGGAAGAGCCAAGCTCATATGGACTTCTGCAACCCAGCCAGCTGGAGTATCCCCACATATCCCCATACATTAGGCACTGAAGGCTTTTCCTGAAGAGTCACTCTTCTGTCTTCCCAATCTATTCCCACTACAGTATCATGTATTTTCATCTAAGTCATAGCCATACCCCATCTCAACAGCTACGCTCCCACTGGCAGGGTAAAACGTTTTTCCTCCCCAGCTTTTTCAAAATGCCATCCATTATGAAACCTTTACCTTTATTTCTCACAGTCCCTTTAAAATTTTTCAGGGGCTACATTCTTTCATACAAGTCCCATCCCACAGACCAGCAACTCTGATGTGCTCTGCTCCTCCACAGACACATACCCTTTGGGTGAGCTCTACCTTCAGCAAGATCTGCAACCCACAAAGCCACCTCTCTGGCCCTCAGCTGTTTCCCTCTAAGTAGCTCTTTTGCTGTTCATCAAAGTCTCCTTTGGGATATCTCTGTTTGGACTTAGACTGCAGTTGATAGACGTGTTGCACTCCAGAGGACCCACACACAAGGGGCTGTCAGGCTGAAATCTTTCTCCACATTTGGATGAGGAACATCAGAAGTCATAAATTACAGAGCATATACAAGAAGGCTTTTGTAAATTCATTGAAAACATCACCTGCTCTATTAGGTACTTACAGACTGGAAAATCACATTGAGTTATGTGTAAGGTCACCACACTAAAGAGCATAGTTAGAGTCCACAAGGTATTTAACTCCCAGCTTAGAGCAAGAGGAAGGAGAGGGGTTCCATTAAAAGGGCTTCCGTTAAAACTTAACAGGTAAAATGCAATCCCTCTCCCTTGCCAGTTACACTAACAGTGCTGAGTCTCATCATTCTCTGGTGTTAAAAGAGTAAAGAACAGTAAATAACGTCCCTGTAGAAGATGATAGGGGAAACGCCCTGAATATTTATGTTGATGCATCAGTTCCTTGGTTTTTCTTAACTTTGAAGAACGTGGTTAGTGACTCACCCTGCTGGATAAGCAACGAGGCCAGTTCTGGGGTCGCAGGCTAATCCTCTGCCTCCCGACACAGTTATCCCCAACACCTTCTCCAAAGTCACCTAGTGCATATGAAAAAGAAAACAAGAAGTATCATGAAACACAAGTGCAGTTCAAATGGACCCATACACAGATGCTGATGGTCTGGTTCACACTGGCACTGAGAAGAATCACAGCTCCTAGGAATTCACTGACAAGCACCCAGGTACAGAAGCAACTCAACTCAGTTTTTAACATAGGCACAGTAAAATACTGCTGGGGTACGGAGAAGGGAGTTACCAATCTGCTGATTACTTTGTCTATGTCAGAGCATTGCAGAGCATTGTAAAGCATTGCAAAGACAGAGGATTGCGAGCAGCAGATAGTACTGGTGAGAAGCTGGGATACACATTTACTGCCCACTGATTCCCACCCTCCCAGCACGAGTAGCAATCCACTTTCTCCAGAGCTCTTTCCCTGAAAATCGTTTCCAAGTTGACCCGTTCTCTTTATCTTCTCCATTCAGCCTGGTCCCAGACCCATATTCCTAGGAACTGAATAGTCCATTTTTCCCCACGGTGCCTGAATTGGAAACCACATCCAGTGGACCAGGGCATCCCTCCCCAGGAATCTCAAGAGACAGAATAGCTTACATGACCGGGTTCACAAGCCCACATACCCATGCAGGAGACAGTAATCCAAATGCTTGCTTTCCCCCCTGAGCAAAGATCTCAACTATTTTTAGGAAAGAAAAGAAATGCAACTGGGAAGAGCTACTTGGAAGATACAAAGATTCATAGCCAGGCTTCTGTGGCAAGAAGCCGGGAAAAGCAAAAACAAAATGGGAGGGGATGGGGACAGACGGACATGACACAAT
The DNA here is from genome assembly GCF_047716275.1 of Strix uralensis. Classification (NCBI taxonomy): domain Eukaryota; kingdom Metazoa; phylum Chordata; class Aves; order Strigiformes; family Strigidae; genus Strix; species Strix uralensis. The sequence continues at coordinate 91,657,552 of NC_133975.1, read as the reverse complement.
ATTTTGGGGAGCACTCCCTGGCAGAGAAAGCATCAGAATTTAGCAATTACCCCAAAGCAAAAGGTTGCAGTGGGATTACATGGCAGAAAATCTGGTCTGTGGCATGAAAGGATTCAACCTCTGAGCACAGACCAGTTCTCAGCCCTGGGGTTGTTTTGACCGACACAAAATTATTCTCTTTCCTTTACATTTGCACAGCTTGATTTTATTTATTATATATTTGATGCATACATTCCTCCTCAGCACTGCTGTCCCTGCCAAACTCAAGGATTTTACTGGGTCACAGTCTTCTGTTTTTAATTATCATCATCTAAGTTATATTTGGTTAAGGCCTTAAGGGCATGGACGCGGCATAAGAAGTTACTATTGTAATAATTACTACTATCTTTAATAGCTGCCCTGAAGATGAACATCTTGTATTTACACCAACATGGTGCACAAAAGGCAGGCTCCCCATGCCACCCTGACCACCCAGCTTACCAGACCTAAGGAATTCAGCTGTAGGGTGAAGAAACAAGGTCTCACTGAGCTCATGGCTCAGGTTGCTAGAGAAGGTGACAGAAGCAACCCCACACAGAGAACTACCTTGCTTCAACGCATAAAGGAGGGCCGAGGTGCCACTACTTAAAGTGAGCCATCCATGCTTCAGCTAGTTCAAATTTGGCCTGCCTTCAAAGCAGTGACATGGAAAGCGGAAGATTTTATATCCCAGTATCTGGAACAACTTCGTCTTTTTTTCCCTTTTAGTAATAATAAACCCCAGATACTCTGAGACAGTATGAGAGAACACCAAATTGCCCCCTTTCCTTGTAAAATGAGTATCTCTGGAAACGTGGCTTTTACAAAACTCCACTGGATTTTTGTTAAGTATAAGAACTTACAATTAAAAATGCATTTACAAATCCACCAGTAAAGAAAGGAAATAGTTTTCTTCCAACTTAATGTTGGAACAAAAATGGGGTGGAGGGGTGGAGTGCGGGAGGCTAGGAGGATAGCTACTCTTCCAGGCTTGTTAATACTTCAAAACACATTTATTTTTAAAGCACCCTCACAAATGCACAGAAAGAAGAACTCAATGCTTCTACTGCTGAGATTCCAGCTCATATCAGCAGTTCCCAACCCATCAAACTAAGAGAGATTTAAATTCCTATAGAAACGGCATTCTTGACAGCAAAGGAGGAAGTGGAAGAGACGTGCCATTCAAGTGCTCCCATCTAGATAAGACACCAATTACTTGACGCCGTCAGCAAACATCAATTTAGCAATGCCATGCTTACGCTGCTCAGCACAGGCTTTAGCTCAGGCTGGTTGTAATTGCAACTATCCTAAAAGGCACTACTTGATCTTGGCTATGCAGCTATTCAGCAGCAATTCAGCAACCTACTTTCACCAACAGGTACATTTTTTGCTCTGCAAAGTTGTCTATTGAGCCTCTCAGTGTGCAGTCTTACGCCACAGCTGAGCCAATCTTACAGCTGCCGGCTCTGGAGGGGACAGTTGCTTCCTCCCACATCCCACTCAGCCCAACGACACCCTCCGCCACTTCCCTTGCGCCAGCACTGGCATGGCAACTGCCTGGCCAGCAGGCCAAACCAGCAGAAAACCATGCTGTAGTTTTTGTTTTCTGTTTGCTAGCCTGGGGAAGCCACAGGGAGCTCAAAGCTAGGAAGCAAAAAATTGCCCCCTTTCACTGACAACTAGATCAATCCAGCTGTACCTCCAAAACCCACCCTGTACTGTGGTGGGGAAAAATCTGCCCCCTCCTAGCTTTTAAGAGGGAGAGAAACCAAGCAAGAGCACCAACTTACTTATCTTGGCACTCACCCCACCAACAGCAAAATGTTGCGCTTGCTCCAGCTTCTTCTCTCACTCTAGGGTCTGTGGAGGCCTCATGCCATCTGCCAATAGACTATTTGTGGCAATGATAGGAGGTGGAAAGTCCACCTTTCTCCTATGGTCAGCATGCAGCTTGACACAAAAGGAGTAGAGCTCAGTCTTTGGGTCCAATTATTCTACTGCCAGCAAGCATCTTCTGACCTCCAATACATCACTTGTTCCATTAGAAAAAGACCTAGTGTCACAGCAACAGATACCTGGGTCCAGGGACTCATAACTAACTTTCTGAAAAAGACTCCTCCTCTTTGGCTCCTAGTCTTATCTTTAGAACCTTCCTAATGTAAAGAATCTGAAAGGCAACCCCATGAGCCTATCCAATGGACACTCTTACAACACCTCTACATGATAATCCTTGAGTATTAAAAACAACTTGCTTTGAAAAGGAGTACACGCAAATTTAAAATTTGGTCTTATGACACTTGCGAGCTCCACTCCCATCACCCTGCCCACAATATACCACAGCTTTATCCCCATGACCAACCTCCAGACTAGGTGACATCAGGGCATGAGATAGTCACTTGTCACAAAACTTGACAGAAGAATGAAAAACATTTCAGAGAGGAAAAAACAATAGGCAACAACGCAGTATAAGCTGGATTCCTCTTGCCAGCTAAAACAAAGAAATTATTACATATAGCTAATCAGGGCAGAACTACACCAACTTTAACTTCCTTATCTGCAACTAAGATTTGTCAGCACAAGGCAAACTTGTTGATAAATGTCTCCCATTATCCCACTTCCTAAGTTACGACTTACAAGGTAGGAACCCACTTCGTCACGTGGCAAGTGACTCCCAGTCCTACACAGCCATAACCACTGCCATTCGTCCAAGTCTCCCAGCACATCCCAATCAGAAATAAATTCCCTGATAGACCTTTCCAAGTCTGCTATGAGCTAACCACAGGAACTCGAGAGTCCTCCTGCAGATCTGAGACACTGTGTTCGTTACCAATACCTCCCATGTTGGTCCAGTTTGTTTCCCACAGTCGTCAGACATGTCACTGCTTGCTCAGACCTTCACAGGCAATCAGTGCGCCACCTCACCACCTTCATCCAAGTCTGGAAACAACTGCAAGATTAAACCTGTCATTTTGTGCGCCTAAATTAGAGGCACAGAGAGGAAGCTGGCTATCCACATTTGTTACTTCATCTCAAGGCTTCTATTAATAGTATTTGGCACTTTCAGTCAAGGCTCTCTGCGTGATCTGCAAGTGTTATTGAATCGATCCACATGCTTCTGCAGTTCGCTTTGCATTGCCACTATGCTACCTGTAACCACCCCACCTCCATTCCTTTAAGGTCAACTTTTTTTCAAATTTGGAGGCTCAATACACATTCTTGGGCATCAAAAACAGAATCAGCTGTCCAGCTAACACCTGTCTCGCAAAACCTGATATTCATCCATTTTACAGGCTTAAATCTAAACTTGGCTGCTCAGAGTTGCACAAACATGTAAAGAAATTTTAGTGCCTAAGCAGATCACTTACCCTGTTCCTTCCACATCAGATCCCAAGATCATCAGACAGTTCCCACACCTGGTAGGACCAGACCAGCAGAGTCCTGAATTGCAGGACTTGAGATACTGACAGGTATTCATGGCAGCCAGGCCTTCCCAGGGAGAGGGGCCTTGCTGCAGCCCAATCCCACCTGGAAGTCAAAGGACACGTCTGAGACGAGAGCAGCTCTTGCTTCCCTCGGGCATGGTCCCACGAAGCACAAGGGGAAAGCCCACGTTTTTGTGACAAAGCCATGCCACCTCTGCCTTACCATTGAGGTACAGACAATCCTTTTGGAAAGGCTGGTCTAAAACAGCTCCCACCAGCTTTGTTTATCTTTTCAGGAAACAAGATGACCAGCTGCTCCCAGCTCTCAGAGAGGGAGGTTCGTACTTGCACGAGCTCTTTCTGTTTCTTTGAGGAAGTTACCACAAGCAATTGTTTCCACGTGCTAAAAGGACAACACAGAAATCCCTGAAGGATCAGCCCAGCTTCACCCCCCTGCAAACACTCTCCTCCTTCCCATCGTCTGCATCCCTTTGGGATCACCTACACTGCAAAGCCACACAGGAGGTACAGGAGGCAAACAGTGGCCTGCACATCTAGGCAGCATGCTGTTAGAAAGCAGTAGTAAACACAGCCAGCATAGTAATAATTTCCACCAAAATGGGTGTCAAAGGGGGCAACCTACTCGCAATGCCACTCCTGCCTGACCTGAGCTCGCAGGTGCTCTCTCTACACCTGCACTGTTTTACTGCTGAGCCACCACTGCTGGGTAGGAACTCCCGTGTCTACGCCTGCCTGCCCATCATAAAGAAAGAGAGGAAAAGAAGATTTCAAGAGAATTCTATTTTTAACACCAGGCATCTCCCAAAGAGTTTCAGCTGTAGGTTGAATGATGCTGTTACTCACCCCACCACCCTCCCCAGGGCAGCAAAAGACTAGGTAGGAGTTCAGAATTATTTCAGCCCCTCTTCCCCATACTCATATGCTCAAGAAATTAAAGAGTTTTCTGACTCGATCACCTCACTTCCTGCCTTCTGATACTAGTCACATTCTCTTCTGGGCCCAAAAAATGATAATTCTCTAAAAACATGATTTATTTAAGCATGAAAATAAAGCAGCAAAGCATTTGAGAGGACACATCCAACTCTCCAGTGCTCAAAAAGACCACTGAGGGGAGAAAACTGGTGTTACTGTACAGGGCTGCCCATATGTCCCAGTACATGTGGCATTAGGCAGGAGGCTACAGCCTGGGAAAACCATGTCCACCAAGCAAGGTGTCTGTTCCAGCCTTCATGAGATTGGCCATCTTGGATCAGACACCAGTATCGAGCCCTGGTTCCCATTTCCATTTGAGGCCATAAGAGAAGGAGAAAAGTCAGGAAGAACAGTATGTGTGGATAGAACAAATGTATGGATAAAACTTAAGAGCAGGGAAAGCAAATTTGAGTCTTTCTCACCTCCTGTGAATCTCCCAGTCTCAAAATAGATATTCTCAGTTTTTAACCTATTTCAGTAGAATTCTCTACCATGAACTTATCCACTATGTCTATAAAAGCTTAGTATTCACAACATCTTTTGGCAAGGAATTTCACCAGTCTGGAACATGTCACAAGAAGAACCATCTTACATTGCTTGTTTTAAACCTCACTTCTATTAGCTTCATTTGACGTGCCCTAGTTCTTGTACAGGAAGAGAGTGAATAGTCAGTCCCCACCTACCATCATCAGGTGGCTCATGATTTTGTAAGGAGCTAGGCTATCACCCCGAGTCATCTGTGTTCCAAGTACAGGAGTCTTCACTTACTCAGTTTATGGCTCTCCTGAAAGCCATTTCATATCTTTGATCAGCTCCGATGCTTTTCTGTGAACCACCTTCCAGGTCCACTGTATCCCCTCTCAGGTGAAGAGGAAACACCAAGCCTACATACAGTTTTCAAGGTGTGGTCACAGCAAGTGTTTACATAGCAGAATAATACAGCCTTCGTTTTTGTTCTCCATTCTTTTTTCCCATTAATACCTTACACTCGACCTGCCTTTTTGACATCTAAGATCATTTACAGACAGCAGCAAAGAGGTCACCCTGCCCATGGATAAGAACTGCTACTGCTTTGCATCTGGAAACTTATCCCCCATTCTCATCTCTCTGCTCCCCTATGGAAAGGGAAATCCTATTCTTGAATCAACAGTTTGATTTCAACTTTCCCCTTCCTCCCCATGCCTTTGTGAGAACTTATTCATGAACAAGAGCATCCTCAGAGGGAGTTCTTGCAGCACAATTACTCCGTTCCACTCCAGAATGGCTACTTCAATAAATGTCCACATGCAGACAAGCTCTATTTTAAAACCTTCCCATGGGCCTGTGTATAACACAGTTAAGGTTTGAATCCATTTAATTAACTAGCGGCATCGAGTCAGCATGAAAAGACAACATCCATCAGAGTTCATCTATCATCCGCTGCACAATGGGCCTGCCCTCATCCCTCTTCTGCCTGAATGTGGGCATATTAATAATGTATGTGCAAAGGCACGTGCTCCTGAGAAAGCAGTGGACACAGAAATCCCGCAGATACATAACCCATGAGGGTTACTTTGGAAAGCCTCCCCTAGCACATCAAGTAAGTAGCCACCATCTTGTCTGAGGAGTGGCTACACAATCATCTGTTCTTTTGCCTAAAAAAAAAATGCTTTTACAGCTCAACTTGAGACCCCAATACTCTTTGGTCCTGGCAATACACTGACACAGGGAGCTCCAACATCAGGCCTGAGTTTCACAACAGCACTGTGGTTTTCAGGTCCATCTGCCTATATTCTGCTCCCAGAGTTTTCAGCACTGCTGCACACGTGTTTTCCATGCTGCAACACAGCAAAGTCCTATCAACACACTCTGGCATCCAATACGTGAAAATGCATCATAGCTGTACATGTCAGCATCAGCATTTAAGAAATAACTATTTCTTACATCAGTGAAATTTGATAGAGAGAACCAAATCTTACAGCTGACCTTGTTTGTACATCTCTCCTGCTGCAAAAAAGCATGTTCAACCTCCAGGGACCAATGCACACGTTGTAGGCTCTAATCCACCGCCTGAACACGTTGTCTGATCTCCTGTTACTGCTGCAGAAAAACAAAGGCTTGAAGTTTTACATTTAGCTCTGCTGTGCTTCGTTTGGCACATTAAATGCAGAACACTAATTACAGTATACTATTCTACTTGAGGGGCTGTCAGCATTTCCACTGCAAAGCCTTCATTTCAGGGCTTTATAACACAGCTGTGAAATATTCATTTTGCACTTGAGCTTGACATGCAAAGGTTTGGCTTTGGCCCAGGTTCTTCTGCCTGTTTGTTTTTCCGGGAGTTGGGGGTTTTGTTGTTGGTCTGGCAGGGGGAGGGCTGAAGACTGGTGGATGGAATTAACTTCAGGGGATGTTTGACTTACAAATGCACACAAACAACAGTTGGTATCTGTCCCTCACCTACCTATGCCTCCCCCTGTTTTTGTATGTGCACAAAGAATATGCACTTTTTAAATATTTTTTTATCATTTTTATTTTAAAAGAAGCTTTTCTATCCTCTCCCTCCTCTCCAGCCTGAGCCTTCTGGCCCTCAGCATCCAGTGCTAGCAAAGAGTACTCTCTTGACAAGCCTAGAGACTGAAAATACTCCACCTGGAAAAGCACCAGTTGTAAGCCAAGCTCCCACACACAACCAACTCAGAACATCTCTGTCTTGACAGAGCAGTCTCCACGTCTCTTGCAGCAAGTCTTACAAGCCTTGCTCACTGCCACTATTGCAGACTCATACCAATTGCCTAACTGACCCTCTAGGAACTACTCCAAGACCATCAAACTGGTTTCATGTAATCCACCACACAGACTTGTTGCAACATTTTAAGGTGTTTCCAGTCAATGCTCAATTTGAAGCAGCTTTCATGGGGTAAAAGGATTCAGAGCTATGCCTGACCACTGAACAAGCCCTCACATTTTAACCAATTAAAAAACAAAAAAACAAAAAAACAAAAAAAAAAACCAACCAAACACCTGACCAGAACATCATAATCTGCAACAAGCAGTTCCCGATTCTAGGCAATTTGATTTCAAGATAACCACTTTAAGAACATCAGGGAACAATCTCCCACAAAACAAATTATGAATGACACACCTTGGCACAAGAGTGGCAAGGATAAAAACCGTCTTGCCCAAAGGTTTTGAATGCCTGAGTTATGAGAAGCATTACATTACATTTGTAAACCTGCACAAAAGCAGAGGTGGGATGGGGAGGTGTTCTGATGCTGAGAAATGCTGAGCCTCAGCAATAATGGCTCTGCCAGGTGTCACTGCAATGGTTGCACAGGGGTGGTGTGCACACATTTATTAAACATGATCCAGGCAGTGGAGAGAACAGGGAACAGAACAGGGACAGAGGTGGAAGAAAGGGAATGCGAGCAACCCAGGGTCCCTGCAGGCTGTCTTTCCACATGCGCCAGCACACAGCGTGCACACGTGCGTTCGTCCATCTCTCCACACAGCCTCTCCTGCCTGCTCTCCCCTCCTGGCCTCCCCACCGTGCTGGCTGCTTTCAGTGTGATTCCAGCTGTCAGGACTGCATTCCTGACCCGTCAGCCCCAGCTGTCGGGGGCTACGTGCTGAATCTGCACTCTGCCGTCTTCTCCATGCACCTGGAGTGAGGCAGTCCCAGGGAGGCCATAAATACCGTTGCACAGCCCCGGGGAAGTGGGTGGGAGGCTATTAAAAGCACCTCTACCAGGAACCATAGTGAGGGAACTCAGAACTGACAGCAGCACACATCTGCAAGTGCCCCTGTGGCCTGCAAAAGAGGATATATAGAGGGTTAATTTCCTACCAGCTTCTGCAGCGTGGCCTGCATTAAATAATTACCTTCTGTTTCTTCACTTAACGCTAGCCTGATCCCCCAATTTTCTCTTGCCCACACCCACACCAAGGTCCAATTTCTTCTGAAATACTGCAGGGATGAGGAGAGGCACATGTAACCTTATCAACCCTGGCTAAAGACATGGCAAGCAGCAACTTCTCCTCCTTCTCCCCATTCAGCCATCATTCTCACCTTAAAAGCATCCCCAACTCAGATTTTCATGAGATTTCACAAAACCTTCAGAATATCTGAGCTTCAGAGATACAAATGTGGTGAAGGGACAATGGATGGAGTGTGTGTAAATTGTCTGCCTTTGTCAGTGTTGTGGTGATGCTATTTTGATTTGGTGTGGGGAATTCTTTTCGTGATGTAAGCGAAGTTTGTGAAGATTATGTGATGAATGTATATTTTAAAAAAGAAAAAGCGACATCAAACAGGCTACAGGTTTGCTGGCACATAAAGAGTCAATTCTGATTTATTCCAGCCTAAGCATCTGCACATGGAGTCAATCGGACCAGCTCCACAGGCAGGCGAGCCCTATGGGACACAGCACAGACATACATCCTGTGTGGGCAGGCTTCAAAGAAGTCATTCCTTGAGCAATCAGGACCTGGAACTGTGCAGGATCACTTCTTCACAAGGAACAGATTTTTCCAATTTGCAGATGTGCATTACTTTTTCATAAGGAAAGAGAGCAAGCAAGATATCAGACTTTTACACAGGGGGTGCTTCTGCCCTCCCACATAGGCAATTTGTCCAGTGATGTTTTTCTTCATAGTAGAAAAAGAAACTAATTCACCTTCCCCTGCACGGAGAACTATCTGTAAGAGGATTAGGTACAAGCGAGGACTTGCAATGCTCCCCCATCAATCTGTCCCAACAGTGGAGATCAAAGGAAGCAACTTCTGACTTTCTGGCAGTGTTATATGTTGGTCTCCTCCAAATCCATGCACCGGGCCTGAATATAGGCAAAGAAAGTGCTTCAGTGAGTAGAAGTAGTAAAAAAAAAGTAAATACAGCTCCCTTGGGCAGCGTTTCAGTTACTCATATAAGGGTTTGAAATCAAGCAGGAACAAAGGATTCTCTCGGCATAAGGGTCACTGTTTATCATCATAAATCATCACTTCCCAGATAGGAAAGGCTCTTTCCCCTCTGTCTCGCTCAGGCTTTAGCACTCACAAGAAGCAAGAGACAAGAACAAGAGCCAAACAGGGATGTGGGCATGGGCTGGCAAGGCTCCCTCTGCAGCTCTGCCAAGCTCCCTCCCCACAGCCCCGGCCCCAAGCTGGGCCTGCTCCTAAATACAAACAGCCAACGGTTAAAAGTCCACAGCTTTGTGTCAGAGACGGGTATCCCCTCCAAGGAAACTGCAGCAGCTCTGCATAACTCCTGACTCCGGAGAAGTCAAACACACAGGCCATAACAGGGCGTTTCTAATACCGATACCACCGTAGCAAGGAGCTCTGTCCTAAATCACCTCCTGCTGAACTCTATAAACAACGCATATGTTCAAACTAAACTTGGACACAGGGAAGACAGACTGAAAGAGAGGGTGCAGAAAGCCTTCCCCACAGTTTACCCTGCCAAGGGGAGCCAGAGAAGGAAAGCCACACCCCAGTGCTTCAAGAAACACACCATGCTACAATCCCCTTCCCTTCATTTCTTCTCACTGGGGCTTATTTTTGGTATAAGTGCACTGTTTCACAAGGCTCGGAGGGTGAACTTGGTGGTCAACCTTGAGTCCAAGAGTAGAAACACACAAGGTAGAGCTATTGAGGATGAAGAAAAGCCTTTTGATCAGCCTGCCTAAGGTGACACTCATAATTCATCTGTGATTTCTTTATTCACGCGTAACGCCCCATGCCAAATCAATCTATTTTTATCCTTCACCACTGATTCACACAGCAGTTCTGTCCTAAAAGTCATCGACTGCTACTTCTAAACTGTGTGTCTAGATCTCATCCCTACCTAACCAGGCCTCATAGCCATGAAGGCAACCACACAGGTCTTCTGGAGAAAGGAACAGGTGTAAGTAGTGTATTTAAGTCCCCAGGGAAGATTTAAAGAGCCTCTCTGTATGTAAAAGCCTCACCTTTTCATGCCCACATTCCTTACACAGAGCAGGTATCTGTCCCCTCCACAGGAGGTCAGAGAGCTCACCTCTCCCAGTGCCTGAAGGCTCCTGTCTAACACCTGAACCACTCCAGGACTAGACACCTTGTCCTCCTACACATGCATCTCCCTAAGACTGCAGTGATGCTATGGGGGAAAGTACATACTCGCATCCTCAAGGGACTAGAAAATGGTTTTGTTTTAAGCCAATTTAAATTTAAAAAAACCCACTTATCAGTAATTTAAAAGATGCTAAGATTAGAATAAATACAACAGGAGGGACAGAGCGAGTACACAGCATTTATCACACAGACAACACCCCTATGGAAAGAGGCAGGCAGTTAAGAGATTAGTATTCAGTCTTTCTCTAAATGTTGTCTGGGCTATTTAGTATTCGTTTCACAGTACTTGCAAGAAGTCCCAATGAACATGAAGGCCTCCTGTGCTTACAGCAGGTAGCAACATGTACTCTCACACAGCTTGCAATCTATAACCAGATATAAGAGGACTAGGTGGCAAAAAACCAGAAACACTGAGGTAAAATGTCTTGATCATGGTCATGCAACAAATTAGCAGCAGAGCTGGGATAACCTCACCTCCCTCCCAAATTCCAGCAGCTGTCTACTACGTGGACGATACTGTACCATTGCTGTATCTCACTGCTGCTTGAGACTAAGGACAATATTTTGAAAGAATGCTTAAAAATTAATCAAAGGAAAGCATGAGAGATTTCTTTTTTACCCCAAACCAATCAGGATATATAGAAGGAGCCACCCAAGCTTCCTGCCCACCCCCAGCCACCACTCATTACCTAGCTCCTGGCAATCCCTTCCTGCACTTCTCCCCACCCTCTGTCCTGAGGAATAAGCTTCTTACAGAACAGCCTTTATCATCATCTGCCCTTTGTGCATCCTAGAATTAAGAAGCTCTTCACATCTGTCAGTCAACATGCATACTGAACACACAAGCGATTTCTTCATGTCCTGCAGGAGAAGTGATACACAGGAATGAGGGCCAAAGACTGAGAAAACAAACTTAAGAGAACAGCTCAAGATTTCCATTGTCTTCTCAACAACCTTGCTGTCACCTCCTCCTGTTCGAGTACAGCTGGAAAGTCCTTCACGGGTAACACAGTGTCCCCATCACTGCACCTACTGCTCAGCCACTGGCACGGAAAACTCCAGCAAACCCACACGTGCTCACTCAGGTACGTACTGCCAGGACATCTTTCTGCTTCAGAGATACAAACTGGTACTACAGGAGAGGCAATCATCGTTCACAGGCACTGCTATCCGAGATGCAGAACTTGGTTTAGTCTTTTCCAAAGAGTTAAAATTTCTTGCAAGTTTTATGGCCCAGACCCAGCACCCCAAAGCCCTGAATAACTCCCCCCTGCAAGTGAGCAGCAAGAAACACCACTGAGCCTCTCTCCCTTACGCACACACACACAGAGGAAACCACCACTAGACAATAAACCACAGAGAGACAAAAGGTTGTAAAGATAACTACAAAGCAATCCTAAATAAACTCATTAAATCATTCATTCAGACCACTTTCCTTCTTCACATACTTTGCCCTGAAATCACTTCTTCCTGTGATTTTTCCCAAGAACCTTTTCATTTTTTTTTCCTGAAGGAAACAAAATCTGTAATTGAGAAGTACAATAGACCAACATAAGCTGAGTTATTTGAGGATTTCGTTAAAGGTGACTTAACAAAAAGAAAAAGGGAAAAGGCTGCCATCTACGTGACTTAAAACCCTGAAACAGGGGAATAACACTGAAAAAGCAGGTCTCCTTTAGCCTGCATTTAGGCTCAGGAGTGTGGGTAACTGGTAGAATTACCAAATGTGAGAACTGAGGAAGTAAAACCACACTCAGAGGAAGCAATATTTATCTGCAGGCTTAAAAACCCCTTTCTTTACTGCCCTTGTTTAGAAAGTCAGAAAGACCTAGATCCAGCCGCACAACCAACTCCTGTTCCTTCAACACTTCACAAAGTACTTCTGTTTTCACATGTTCAGTTCTCAGCAAAAATTGCTGCTGCAAAAAACAGAACATAAAAAAAGGGATTATGGAACTCCAGTCTTCAGCAAAGAGTCAATGCTCCCAACGCATGATTTTCCGGTCAATAGTTTTAGATGCATTCACCTACTCAGAAGCATTTAGCAGAATCTTCCTTGGTAAGAAATAACTTTGAGCGACATGTATAGTTCAGAAAGACCTGAACTATGAGTCCTAAGTACGTTTCAGCAGTTTAAACAAAAGATATACAAAGTAGACAGACACTTGAAGGGCAAGCAGTAAGACTGAACAGCAAAGGAACACTTAAGAGTCAGAACATCTGTGTTGACTGTCATTTGTACTGAACCACTATGCTAACCCTACTCAAACTGTATTTTATGTCCTCCAGCAAAAAGATAGCTATAAAGCTTCTATGCGGTTTGTGTCCACTCCTTGCTGTGGTGCACTGGGAGCCAGGTAGTGGGCAACTGCTGGATACAAGTTTTAGTGTCACCCCTGCACGGGAACTGGCCCCTGCGTGAAGGCAGGCTGCGATTCCCACCAGCAACCAGAGAAGAGGCGTTGGATGAAATGAAGCTGACTGTCAGAGTTGCAAGAACACAACTGATGATTCAGACTCTTAAAAAAAAAGAAATTGCAGACAGAAATGATTGAAGAGAATTGTTCAAGGAGCACTGAACCCTGAAAATGTTCCCACATGCCCACAATCTTGCCTTTCTTCTTTTAATTGTATCAGTGTGTTTAAGAAAAGACATTACTTCTATCTTCAAACTTTGCCTCTCTTATGTCCTTAGAACACCACAGGTTGATACTAGCAATAAAGCACTTAGGAGATGGTACTGTGGAAGGATCTGTTTACAAATCAGCCAACAACAAACAAGCACTTAGAGTTTAAAGATGAAACTAACATCAGCCACAAGACAAGACTAAAACTGGCTGCCCAGTGTTTCTCAGCACTTTCTGCTATTTCTATAGAGGTCACTTCCTCCATTTCTTCTGGGTGAGAAAAAAAATCTATTAGTGACAGAAAGAACCACAGAAATTGGCACAATCTGCTACAGCAGTCAAGCTGACTGAGCAAAGACTTGCACTAAACAATCTCATACAAAGAACCAGTAAGGTACTTAAAAATTGCAGAAGTCATTTTGCTTACAAGCACTGCCTGGGAGAAGTACTGTGCATGCTTCACATGATTCAAAAGATGACAGCAGCATCCCAATGCACCTGTGAGGCCACACAATGATGTCACTTCAAAATCCTGCACCCTACAGTGTGTCACAACATGATGACCAAGGCAACTAGAAGCTCCACAAGTACCCAGACTATTAGTCTAATAGCTTGAGCATGGAAACGTCTGCCAGAAGGAGTTTCAAGAAAACTCGGCAAGTTTTGGAGTCACAAGAAACCAAGAGACTGTCACAAACCAAACTCCGTGCCTTTGGGGGACCCTGTCGCTGCAAACTGAACCCTGTGGGTTTTCTGACAGATATTCCACCACAAAAGAACTGAGCAACTGTCAAGCAGGAAGCCAGTGCTCCAGACCCAAGTATCTCACACTTTATGCTCTTCCCTGAAGGTTAGCTGTATGGCATTTTGCTGTTGCTTTCAGCCACCTTCCCCAGCCTTTTCCACTGAAGATGGGGCACTGGGAAGTCTTCTTGAATCAGCTCTAAGGAAGGGAAGCCCTGGTGCTACCCCTTTCTCCTATTTATACCAACAACATTACTGCAACAGTTCAAACGTATTTTATATATAGCTCTGTGGCTTACTTCCAGGCAGAAGTAACTCAATGCTGGTGTACATATGTTTAGACCACAGCAATTGGAAAGAATGTCCCATAAACGCTATTAACTCCGCTGCTCCACTGTGACCAGAACAGGCTCTACCACTGCAGAAATACAAGCTGTATTAGGAAAAAAAAAAAAAAAAAAAGTCATAGCTAAGCAAGCCACTCACCACCTGCACAGCACTGACAGACTTCCACCATAGCCCTGACAGATTTATAACTGTAAGTTAACAGCCAGCTCTTGTCACATCAAGATAAAATGTCTGACTGCCAAGAGACCACACAGAGGTGACCAGAGTGTGGGCCAGTGTAAGGGCAGATATGAACTACACAGAGCATCTGCCAGTATTCACTTGCATTTTAAAGTAATCTTCTAAACTCAAAGAATGGACAAACAGAAGATGGTCCGATTTGCACAGCTCTATTTGCACTGAAAAGAAACAAGGACAAGGTGCAGGTGCCACAGACCAACATCCAAAATGCACTTCCCTCAGCACTGGTTGCAGGGACCTCAGTGACACGTAGATGAGAGAGGTGCCTGCTATAAACCCATAGGATACTGATCCCAGTGATAGGCCTAGGTTTTAACATAACCCGAGATGAGCCAAACCCCAGGCAGCAGCCCACAGGGAGACACAGTCTCTGCTATATTCCCTCTCCTAAAGGAGGATGTTCTGGCTACCACAAGTAGATGACTACATACCAGATAACTACTGTGCCTTTCACCAGATTGTCCCCCTCATGGGCTGTAAAGACAGCTCTGCCAGTCTTTCCAGAACACATTAAAACAACCTTTCATCACATTTTTCTCTGCAACACCTAAATACTGGGGGGGGGCGGGTGTGGGGGGTGTTAATGTGTTTTAAAAGAAAAAATCTTGCCTTTTCTCATGTCTGAATCCAATGGAACTGGACTTCAAAGAGGAGGAAGGTATAATGAACCTTTCAGAAGTATCTAAAAAAGGATGGCATCTTTGGTTATGTGATGTGGAAAAGTTAATGACCACCATCTCAGACCTCTGCAGAGATGGGTGTCTCTTGTTCTGGGGTATAAATAATATAGCTTTATCCTTGCATAAACCTCTTTGTAACTTCAGGAATGAAACTTCCCTTCCTGAATATGTCAGGTCAGCATTCTGCTTGGATGAGAGAAGGCTCTGTCAAGGAGCCTCTAGCTGGGGAGAAAAGGGGAAACCAAGTCCACATTTTGGGGATGATGATGGGGGTACAAAAGAAAAATGGAATTTCTCTGGTTCACTGTTTATATGGGGGATGGGAAACAGGGAAAGAGAAACAGTCTTTGTTCCAGGCTTCACAGGACTGGTTAGCAACATGCCCAGGGAATATGGATTAATAGACAAAGTGCATCTGAGCTGGTCAAAACAACAGGATAAAGACAACTGTGATATACATAAGGCGTGCACACACAGACAGTTATGTGCACGAAAGAATCATCATACACAGACTCTGATCTTGCAATCAGCCACAGAGGCACTTATCTTTACATCCATTGGGTGAAATGGAACTACTCATGCTCATACTACCTCACACAAAATTAAGCACATGTTTAAGTATCCACAGGAATGGTGCCAGAGTTTGCATTTAGTTTTCTTTTAAACCCTTCAAGGTCATCATGACTGTAAATATGTTACACGAAGAGTTGTGCAAGACTTTGTGTACATTACAGCTGTAACACAATACCAGCGTCACTTTAGAAGCAGGGGAAAACAGTGGGTTGTAAGTTACTGTACTAACAGGCACACTAAGAAAAGTAACATACACTCAACTAGAACAGAATATGTTCTTCCTATTAAACACACACATGCAGAAAAATAGAAACATACTCATACCATCATCCAACCAGGCCCCAGCATTTAAGTATGCTCTACAACGCAAAACCCTGCTTGGCAGCTGTTTACAGTACTTTCCTTTCTGGGGATCTGAGAAAAGCATCCAAATTAAATCACTACAGAGTAGGAGGGCAGGACGTGGGACAGAACACAGGCAGCAGACCTGGAAGTAAATTCCCTTTTCCAGAGAGATGGCCACAACACATAGGCTGCGTTCCCTGTGCCGCCCAGAGACAAGACCCCCCCTCCAGCAAGGGAAACTACCCACTTTGACATTTCATAATGGATTTTGCTTCTAAGCCCTTCCTTCTGCCCTAAGTGCTTCCGCAGCTGACGTAGATCACTGATGATTTACAGTTCTGCCATCTCCTCAGCACGAGAGCTCACAGACTCAACTAATCCCAAACGCTACACAAACATGCTTCGGGCCCACAAGTCCCTTCCCCACAGCCCAGGGCAGGACTAGCAGCTCCTCTCTGCCCGGAGAGTTACAGTACTCTTTACACAGCCTCCTCCCCTCCTCAGCCAGGGCTGCTGGCTAAGGCGGGCCGGGTTGCTCCTCCCACTACAACAGGCCCTAAGTGCCAGAAAAAACTACCAGCAGAAAGAGTTTCTGTTGCTTGCCAACAAACCTTTAGGCAGTAGGCGATGAGTGTTCCCAACTGTTTTAAACCTCTGGAAAGCAGTGACAGCAAAAGTAAATGCCTTATTGCAGCAAGCACTCTCCTCTTCCCACTGGGTCATCACAAGACTCTCTCCATGGTGAGCAGTATTCCTCCACCCCTGATGCTCTCAGAGTTCCCCAGGTGCCCTGGAAAATGCTTTTCTTTCACTAAAGAAAGAGGCAGATTTTCTAGAACTAAGACGACAACGCAGTTCCCTCAGCAGAGATGCAGAGCTGGAAGCTGCCCAGCGCACCTCACGCCACCACATCCTCTACCACCGGGGACAGTAGTTATTAGCCAGGGCAACCTGGTGCTCTCTTCCAGCCTTGCTGGTCAGCCTGGAGCCCTGGTCACCAGAGCTCCACCACGAAGGACCAGACCTGTCTGCAGACCGCGCTGACTCTGAGCATATTATATATCACAGAATCATCTAGGTTGGAAGGGACCTTGAAGATCATCTAGTCCAACTATTAACCTAGCACTGACAGATCCCAACTACACCATATCCCTCAGCGCTATGTCAACCCGCCTCTTGAACACCTCCAGGGATGGGGACTCCACCACCTCCCTGGGCAGCCCATTCCTACGCCTAACAACCCGTTCTGTAAAGAAATACTTCCTAACATCTAGTCTAAACCTTCCCTGGCGCAACTTGAGGACATTACCTCTTGTCCTATCACTTATTACTTGATTAAAGAGGCTCACCCCCAGCTCTCTGCACCCTCCTTTCAGGTAGCTGTAGAGGGCGATGAGGTCTCCCCTCAGCCTCCTCTTCTCCAGACTAAACAACCCCAGTTCCCTCAGCCGCTCCTTGTACAACGTGTGCTCCAGACCCTTCAACAGCTTCGTTGCCCTTCTCTGGACACGCTCGAGTAATTCAATGTCCTTTTTGTAGTGAGGGGCCCAAAACTGAACACAGTAATCGAGGTGTGGCCTCACCAGTGCCGAGTACAGGGGTAAGATCCCTTCCCTGTCCCTGCTGGCCACGCTATTTCTGATACAATATAGGGCTTGTCTAGACTGGAAGCTCGGTTTTATCGTTTTTTCCAAAGCCTGTGTTTAAATTAACCAGCACGGGCTCACCCGAGGGTACAGTCCCCGGGAAGAGCACCGGGAGAGCGGTACCGGGAGAGCGGTACCAGCGGGGAGCACATGGCGCGCCACCACCGCCCAGGGGCGGGGCCAGGGCGGGCCCCGCCCGCCATTGGCCAAGCGGCGTCTCCATGGCGACAGGAGGCGACAGGCACCGCCCCTCCCGCGGCGCCGGCAAGCCGACCCGGCCCAGACCGACCCCCGGCAGGGAGGCGGGCGGGGAGGCGCCGCGGGCAGATGGAGCCCGCCCGGCCCGGGAAGCTGCCGGCAAGCAGCGAGCGGGCCAGGCGGTGCAGCTGCAGCCCTGGTGCTGCGTCGCCCACCGGCTGCGGCCTCCGCTCCGGCACACCTCGCGTTAGGCCGTCCATTGCCCGCTGGCCATTTTATTAACGGTCGTTTTTTAAGTCCAGACGCTCCCGAGATGTTCATTCCAAGGACCTGGAGCGGCCCCGATGCACGGCAGAGATAGCCCAGGCGCTGCATCTTCTCCCCCACCACAACGCTCTGTCTTCCACGGATGGCTCCATCAAAAACGTATTTATCACGGGTCTCGGACATCAGAAAGTACATTTGCAGCCCCGCTACAGAAAGTGGGCCAAAAACTTCACAAATCCAGCATCTATAAGCCACCCACCACAACGGTGATGCAGGAGACCCGCTCTTCCAGAAGTTCCAGCCAAAAACACAGCCACAGCAGTCAGCAGCAAGGAAGCTGAAGGAAGCTCCTTCCAGCCCAGAGCACCCTCCCCTCATCCTCCCCAGCGCCAGCTACTGGCACTGCTGATGGCGTGTAAAATGCATCTCAGCAGCTTAGCTGGGGAAGCCTGCAGAGCCATGCAGTGCAAACCGTGGATTATCAAGGCAGGAAGATTATCCTCCCGGCGCAGGAGGAGGCGGAATCCCAGTTCCAGCCTCAAAAGCAGCTCAGGCTTTTAGAAACAACTACATCCATTGAGGCCCGCCACACACTCATCAGAAATATTTGTTAATGCGTTTCATTAAGGGCGTTTTATGTCATCTTGTCTCCATTCCCCTCCACGACCACTCCTGTAGCGGGGGTCAGGCTGGGCAAACACCCTCCAGCTAGCCCTTGCAGTTGGGCAAGATACACCGAACCATTTTCGAAGCCCGTCTGGCCATGACTCAGTCCAACAACACCAGCTGAGTTGGGACCAGATGGGCTTAAACAAACAAAGCAGATCCCAAATTTGTCAGTTCCAGTTTACAGTCAGCAATGCTGTTGGACCCAGCTGCTCGAGAAGGATGACACCCCAAAGCAGGTTTGAAACAACTGCGCTCGGGACCACTGCTATATCTAGTTGAAAACTGGGAGATAAGCCAAACGTGAGGAATTACGCAGCTGCTTTAAAGCCCTAGATGCTGGGACACTTTGCAGTAAGTGGGTAAGTATCCTGTCTGTCTTGTATTGAGGGAAAAAAGAGGCTCAGAGACAGTCTGAAGAGCGGAGCATGGAACCCAGAACCATTAACTGCATTTTAAAGAATATAGAGCTCTGCTTCAAGGTTCACTCTACCTTTACACATTTCAGCAGCACAGAAGCATTGGTTAGGAGCATGAAAAACATCACTCTCAGCCCAGACAAAGCTCTTGCAGAAAAGACGCTAATATTGATGCAATGTAACTGGCAAAAAGAAGTCCTTTTACTGGTATAGCCTGTTTCTTTGAGGGACAGGATCATTCAGTAGACTCTCTGGATGCTGTGTCACCATTAAGAGAGCTTGTCATGGAAGCTCAGCTTGCAGATTGTTTCTAGCACAGGCAAGTGTTTGGCCAAGCACACCCTTATGCTCATGCCAACTCTGGATACCTCTGACACCACCCCATCCCCTTATGGTTCAGGTCACGGCCCTGTGGCACGGCCATGGCTGAAGAACAGAGCACAGCAAGTTCTGAGCACCACGAGCAGTCACCAAGTAAGGAGGCAGGTCTTGCACACACTCCTCTCGCCCTCAGTCCTATTCAGTGTTCCAGCAGCTCCAGCATCTAGATTGCATTAGGGACTGTGTCATGAACTCAAGCTCCTGTGGTACAAAGTCCTGCACTGAGCAATGGTGCATTTTTTCTTTTTTCCCCCCAAATGAAAGAATCCCTAGTATAAACAAGACTTCAAAGGCAAGCAGCCCCTTCTGTGCTACTCAAAAGGGGAGCACTCAAAGGCTACCACTGTTCAGCACAGGAGACATAGCTAACACTTCAGTACTAGCACTTGAAACTTGCCCTGTGCTGGGCCTGTCTGTCGATAGGGAAGGGCTTCTGAACAGGCAGCACTGTTCACAGTGCCTGCTTGGAAGAAAAACGGAAACTGAGTGTTTTACAAGTCTGTATCCTTGAATCCATTGATACTGCCATGAAGTTGCTTTCTCCTTCTTTCAGAAACTCCTCCATCTGCCTGCTCTCAAGCCATTTGTTAACGTTGTGACTCTCTACTACTATACGACCTCCAATAATCTACTTTCTTCCAGAGAAAGGAGTCTCTCTGGATCCATGATGGGGATAATTTCAGCCTAACTACACAAAGTGTTTGGGAGATGCAGAAATAAAAGAACCATCATTGTAAGGAAGAAATGTCATTGTTCAAATTCCACCAGGTAAGAAATTGTTAATTGTTAAATATTAATTGTTAAATCACATAGCCTTCTTGACCAATTGTGAATTTTAATACTGTATTTGGGAGAACAAGCAGGACTGGCTTTTATTGCTATTGGCTTGGAAACACTGAATACACCAGCAGTTCATAGACGCTGCTATAGTACTATTTTCAATCAGAGTTTCCCCACAGTAACTAACAACAGTACTGGTCTCCTGGGACACTAGCAAAATTACAAGGCTTACTGGGGTTTCCACAGCTCTAATTCATATGGTGCTTAATCTGCTTGAGCCTGTTGGAAAGTCATCATCACCAGAGCTACTGAAATAATTAGTGACAGTGGAACCAAGTCAGCATTTACAACAGCACAGTTTGGGGACTTTTAAGCAAATAATCCTAAGTGAACGCACAGTCCTCAGGTAGGAGAGGTGAGAAACATCCCTGGTAATCTGCAAGAGGCTGGGCTTTGTGGCTAAGGCTAAGATTTGGCCTCAGACGATCAGGATTCAATTTCTAGGTCTGCCTCAGATTTCCTGCGGGAGTTTGGAGCCACATCTGTATAGGAAAAGCATGTCCCGTTCCCCCCACACCTTTGGGGGTTTTTTTAAGCCTGAAGCTCCTCTGGGCTGGGTCTACTTTATCCCATGTCTGTCCAATGCTCACCAAAGCAAGGTGGAGATGGGATGCTCCAGCAGTCTATGGTCATATAAATATTAGCAGCAACTCACCTTTGCACTAATATTTTTGAAGACAGACCACATGGCACAGATACGCTGCTGGTTACAACAGCCACAGGCCTCAGCTGGATTTTCCTTGTACGACATGCAGACATGCTCAGGGCAAAGCTAAGCAGCACTGTGGTGAAAGGAAATAGCGCGAGGTTTTTCTGAATTGCAGCAGCCACCTTTTGGTGCGTACAGCCTCGGCAGAGCCCACAGGGTTTCAAGCACAGGGACCAGCCCACATCTGGAGTTGGAAACCAGAGCAGAGAGCACACTGCAACCCTGCTATGCATGTACAGGAGCCCTCAGAAACTTCCAGCTCTGCAGAGGCAGGTACATCAGACACAAACAGAAGCCCGAAGTGACTGAAACTAGGCTTCGTGCTAGTTAATTATTCAGACCTTAGCTGGGATCACTCAGCACTAATATCAGGGCTTCATTCTGCTAAGCACTGTTTGAGCACCATGAAGTGCCACTCCCTGCCCCAAGCATCAAGACAAGAGACTTTTTGTAAAAAGCCAAAGACTAGCTAGTACATGGTGTTTGCTTTCACAGAGAAAAATTGTACCAAGGCTAATCAAGCAACTTCTCCCTAAGACCTGATAAACAGGAAGCAAAATATCTACTCAAATTTGCCAGGCCAACAAAATGCTGACCGCCACTTTCTCAGCTAGAAATGGAGGTGATACCCTGCAGTTGTTTTCCACTAGACACAGAGAAGAGTGAAATAATATACAAGTCATTTTACAGGCACTTGCAGACCCTTGATGATACAGAAGCAGACAGTGGTCCAACCTGGCCCAACTCCCAACCATCACTTCAACTGTTCTGCCCTCCTGAAACAAATGAGGTGATAGACCCCAGGTAGTACCAAGCACACAGCTAGTGAAACAGATGGTACACTCTGGAGGAGGTGTCTTCCCACGGTGTCTGTGGATGCCTTTCTCCACCAACCCTCCCTGTACCACAGTGAACAACAGCTCTGACCAGCAAGCAGCAAATGTACCATCTGCAACACCTCTGACCAGCCCTGACCTCCACCATCTTACCATCCCAGCCAGGTCTTTGGCAAAACACTACATGCTTCACAGCCCCCTGCAGAACAACAGCCCACAAGCAAAAGGGGGTCGTCAGTCTATATGTGTACGGCTTATCCAGCACAGCAGGGACAGAGTAAAACCTGCTTACAAGTCTCTCCAGCCAGGTTAGCTAAGTCCCACGTGCCTTCTCAGAATACCCAGCTCATCTGAAGGAGGTGAAGAGCAACAGGCAAGGCAAGACCTCAGCAGCTCTAAAAGACCACCCAGGTAAGCAGTGTATGACCACCCAGGGGAAGCAAGAACCATTCAAACCCACTAGACAAATGACCTGGTTCGTGTTATTTATGCTGACTGCACCCCAGCTGTTGGCACATCATTGCTCCCCCCATGCCGAGGAGAGGTCTTCCTGCTGTCTTTCATGGTAAAGACAGCACGTTATTTAGGGGTGGATAGAAGGGTGGATCTTTCCAGCAACCTGGTCTCAAGATTGGTAAGAAATATCACAGTGGTTCATGGATACAGTTGCAGGCTACAAAACCAAACGTGGAATTGCTGTATGCTTTTATATCCACCGTCCTTCAAGGACCAAAAGCAATTGGTGCTGCAGTCCCACCAGCAGAAAAAACTTTGGCTTTGATATGCCCTGTGGCTGTAAGTCCATTTAACACTCATGTTTGGCTCCAGTTCAGGCCAGGAGAGCCAGCCAGATCACCCTGTAATTTCAGGATGAGGCATAATACTCAGAGTGAAGAATGGAACGAGGAAAACCAGTGCGTGGAATTGTTAACAAACACAGGGTCATCTTGAGCACCATGTATTGGAGGATGGAGCAGGGGGGATCAGAGCAGCCCAGCAGGGAAGGATTCAGCCCCTGAGCTATGACACTCTCAGTTGTTCCACCGACTCTATCCACAGATACAGACATGCCACTGAAACGCAGGGTCTGGCTATGGAGAAGCTAACCAGCCTTTGGCCCCTGCTTTAAGGGACACTGTTATAAGCCTGACCCAAGACAGACATGCAATCTTTTCTATCTCTGGACAGCAGCCCCTAAGCTGTTGAAGCAATTGTGTGTGTTTAGACTGAGCAGTGCAGAGCGGTGAGAGATCCCGAGCTATTAACCGGGGCCAAGCATCATTCATGGATGTTGAAGCAGAACAGGCCCAGCAGCAGAAGGCCAGACCAGGGTGAGATGCATCCTCTCAGCTGTGCCACTGGCTGCACTGGTCCCAGAGCTGATGGGCCGAGCACTGCTCGGACTCCAGCAGAGTGGAGAAGGGGAATCGCGCAATACTGTGCTGAACAGCTCCTCAAAAGCACCATCATTATGTAAAAGACCCTTCCAAATCCTGGCAAAACAAAAACTTGACAGCATCAGCCAGGCTGCTCTCTACCTCACCCACACAGTCAGGTTGCTCAGCCCCGCATCCAGCTCCCTGGGAAACGCTGCCCACGAGGAACCCAGCAGGCTCTGCTGCTGCAGGACCAAGTTTTTCGCAAAGACTTCGAAAGAATCCCACTCTGCAACAAGCCTCAGCTGCACCTTAAATGATTTAATAAGAGGTGATGATTTTTGAAGCGTTTATATCAGTGAATCAAATTTGTGTGGTTTTTGGTTCTGTTCCAGTTCAGGTTCAGCAGTTCTCAGCCGATCCGGTTAAGACCAGTAGCAGTCGAAACTGATTCATGTTGGAAGTTACAATATTTTCAAACAAAAAGGACTGTGTTCTGAAGGCAGGAAGCTACAGCCAGGCCAGAAACATGACTCCACTCTCCTGTGTCCAGGACAGCTTGTAGTCCTAGCGGAGTCCTGCAGCTTCTCAGGAGACTGAGGAGCTGGAGAACTGCATCGGGAACACGATGGGCATGACAAGGCATGAGGGGTCTCAAGCTTCCATGGATCTGCTTCCCTCTTAAATCTGTGCCTGCTCACCAGCAGGACACAGAGGTACGCATACATGCTTCTGCTGCGCTAACCAGAGAGCTTCCGTCAGGCTGATGGGAGCCCAGAGGCTCGCAGTCAGAACAGACCACGCCTCATCAAAGAAAAGGAAACCCTGTCCCACTAGGAGCCACTTAGTCAGGGCTCATTTTCAGAACAAAAGCTCTCAAAAAGGTTTTGCATAGCCACCCAGTCCAAGCCAGCATCACGGAGTGGGAACAGGCGCTCCAGCTGCACGTGCTCGCATGACACTTTGGATCGGGGAGACCACAGTACAACAGTCCCTGGGCTGAATAACTTCCTGCTGGGGAACGTCAGGCTTTAGTCAAAGAGCTCTTTTCAGCTGGCAACTTCAGATATTTCTGGCTTAGAAAAAACAGGAAAGATCAAAGAAACAAGCAGCAACTTCCAAATGTGTTTCTTTGACTCACTGGCTTACCGTTTTAGGGAAAAGCCTGTAGCAGGTTTTGTAGCAATTTGTTTCTACGTTGACATTCATAAAACGGTCTGACTGAGGATACACCCCCACACACACCCCCTAGAAAAGGTACAGCTACATCAGTTAAAAAGACGCTTATATTTACAAGAGTAGAGCTTAACAATATGAACAGCCCCTGCAGGAACTGTACCTGCTCAGGTGCATTACTGATGTGAGCAGAGAGAGATTTGTGTAGCCAGGTTGCAGGGTACTACAGCAACCAGGACATTTTAGCAATGGGAGATGGCTCAACCCGTGGCTTCCCGGCTGTCCTGCTAGTGCCACTCATTCAGGGTGATCGATGCTGCTTCAAAGGCACTCGGTGCCCAGCTTGTCTCAGAGTTGCCCAGAGGCACTCTGTGTCTCTGCTGGAATCACAAGCATGGTGACCAGAAGCATGGCTGGGTTTCTGGTAGGGCTAGTAATCCTCCAGAAATTGAACGCAGGCCAACTAACTTGTCTGAAGAAATTTTAGCTTCCAGCCGCCACACTGACACGTTACAATCCCAACAATCAACAGGGCTAGGCTTAAGTCACTGTACTCTAGGTCTATATTGGTTCAACACTATAATGGAGATCTGGAGAGGACAGAAAAAATGGATTCGAGTCATGAACACTGGAAGACAAAAAAAAAAGTCTACACATAGAGCTAGTCAGGCAACGACAAAAATCAGGACTCCCACAAAACAAAAGTTTTCAAAAAGCAGAAAAAACCTGACCACTACATCCAATTTGTCAACAAGCTTTACTTAAAGAGCTCCTGTTCCTTATCTTCTTTTCCCTTATTTATTATTTTTTTAACTAGCCATGATTATGTATTGGTTCCTTAGTTTTACTCCTGTAGAAATCTCCTGGAGCTGTACAGTAAAACCATGCATTAATTACAGGCAAGAAATAAGTCCTAATAAAAGTCACAAAACAAGTTCTCTCTTGTATAGCTCCCAAGTAACACACTGCATGTCCTGCATAACCATCATGCAAAATATCTCCACTTACCCACACTCCCCCTTCCAGAGCAATGCACAAACAGGTCTCTGCGGAGCCAGCCTCCCACAGCCTGCCCACGTCCAGCCCAGCGTCACACGGCTGCTTCGCTGAAAGGAGCCAATTTTCACAGGGCTTCTCTTCAGCACGACAAACTGCCCAAGGGGTCTGTCCCTAACTGCTGAGGCAGCCTGGCAGGCCGCACACCGCCAAAGGGTTGTTTAGGAAAGAGCAGGAACGCCGGGGGCGCTTTCCACTGGAGGCGAAAAAAAAAAAAAAAAAATCACAGCTCATGGAAGTCAAGGCAGTGCCACTGAGGGTCCTGGGCCTTCTTAAATTGAGCAGCTGGTTGCAATAAAAGCTTGAGGGACTCAGAAAAAACGCAGGGCTGTTGAGGGCTCGGCTCTTCACCTACATCTGCACGTACAAAGCACAATATCACCTTTCAGGCATTAATCTAGGGCAACAGTCCTGCTCCATCCTGTGTAACCAAGCAGAATTCAGCAGAGATGACCAGTCAAAGCTACCAGCTTCATAGGCCCTTCCATATTTCCATATGACTAGAGTCACATGCGTCTCTTGGAGCAGTCATTTCTCAAAAAGTCCAAGAGACAAAGATGCCTGAAAAACCCCACCCTGCAGGTCAGCAAAGATCCTTCAGGACCGACGTGTATGATGCTCAATTTCAGTCCCGAGGGATTTACACTCACACCAAATAGCAGACAGAGAAAGATCTGTTTCCTGCTAGTTCAGAAAAGCAGAGCTGCTTCTCACCCTGGAAGGCAGAGGAGCGCACACACAGCAGACAGAGCATCTCCACAGATACCCAACATATGTTGGATCTTTGGTAAGGGGCCCGCTCCTTTTCGCCTTGCCCACTCCAGCTGCCCCACTGAGGGCAGGCCATAAGTCATTTGAGGGCAATTCAGAGCAGATCGCTTTAGGAAACCAAGACCGGCACCTAACTCCTTCTACCAGCAAACTCCCCAGCAGTTCCTCTGCATCTCACTGATTAACTGATCTTACTAATAAAATACACAAAATCCAGCCCTCAAATCCCAATTTCATGGTGTGGAATGAATCCACAATATCCCCAAGGGATCAGACACCCCTTGGGTGCACACTGGGGAGACAGCAGAAGGGGTACAACAGAGCTCTTCCAAAAGGCAAGTGCAAAGAAAACAAAACAGGTACCAAAGAATACCCGGGGTACGTAGCAGCAGGTCCCAGCTCTGAAAAGGATTGCACAGACCTCCGCTCCTATTCACAGAGCCAGAACCCAATGCCCACTGTATGTGGTGGTACAGGTGGCTTTTGGCTCTTTCGACAGAGGTCTCTGCAGAAAACAGATCAAACTGCTCTTCAGCAACAGCTACAAAGCACGTTTCACTGGCAGTCCACAGCCCACGTTAAATGCGGCACATGCATGCACATGCGCACACCAAGGTCACGACAAACACCACGGCCTCTCTCTAGACAACTTTGAGGAAGCCAAGCAGGTTTTTCTCTTGCTTGGTGAGAAAAGAATATTGTGCTCCTTGGTATTAAACAGCCATCTCAGGGAAACGCCAACCTGAGCCAGAGTTCAGAGAACAGGATTTCATGCTGGGGACAGGCCATTTGGCTGTCACTTATTTCCCCTGAAGTTTTACACGCACTCTTCACTCCAAGAGATAAATTTTGAAGCACTACTGTTTTGACACAAATGAACGCACTTTGCAGTCATGGATTACAGGCATTTCTTATTTATTCACTGAGTCTTCACAGTGCAGGGAGGGATTAAGCTTTCTAGGTATGGAGAGAGTTATGCAAAGGATGAGTGATTTGCCCAGGGTTACAAGTGAATCAGTGGCAGGGACAGAGCGAGGTGCCCTGACTCAGAGGCACCTGCTGTCAGCACAAGGCAATGCCACCCAGCTCCTGTTCTCCCTGCACGTTAAGTCATCCTCCTCTCCTCATGGCACCAGACAATTCCCAGCAAGTGACTGCCTGTCAGGAATTCTCCACAACGCCAAGAAGAATGACGGATTTTTCAGGTAGAAGCAATTATACCCCAGACAAGAGATCCCAAGAGAAGGGGGTCAGGCACACAGAGAAGGACACACAGGAAAGCGCATCCAGGCCTGTTCAGACACCATCTGAACAGTCATCTCTAAGACATGTCTCGCATCCTCCATCTTTCAGACCACGTTACCCTTCCCCACATGCTCACAGAAGACTCCTTTGCGGGGCCGAGAGCAATTGCTTACGCAGAAGAACGGGTCTTTGTGTATCATTAGTTGCCAGTAATGCAGGTTAGCAGTTGGAAACATGGAGGAAGAGGAAGCATTGTATTTCTCCTGTCAGTCATCTGTAACAACTCCACACACCACAGCGTGGGAAATCCCAAAAGCTTTCTGATGCAGACTGGGTACGTACCACACAAGCAGAAAGAGTGTGTTTCAGAAGAGGGACCCGGGCTTCAGCAAGGATCCGCAGCACAGTAAAGATCCCAACTAAAAGACAGACTACAGTCACGTACCACTTGCTCTGCATCACTTACATTTATATCAGCTCTCCCAAAGCAGTATTGTTAGTACAGATGGGACCTTAGGCAACAAAGTTAAAGCATGCTGGCCGCACCACACAGCACTCACCTTGCTGCCTATATCTTCACGCTTGTTCCCAGGCTTGCTTCTCCTCAGCTTAATGGAAGGTGAGCGAAGTAGATTTTTGATCCGACTTGTTATTGTAGACCCTTCGACCGACATCATCTCCAGGTGCCAAGAGGGTATTCACCCCACACACAAACTCTGCCTGGGGAACAAGCCCAGGTTTGAGGCAGAAATACCGATGTGCTCAGCTTTGCTCACGCTCGTTCACATATCTCTCAGCGATTCTGCTCAGGAACTCCACTCCTGTTACACTGCAAAGCTATTCACAGAGGCTGGCAGACTTTCCTTTTGCAGATTCCAGAGGATCAAATCAGCAGTAATCTAAACTGAAAGATGCACCCGTGGGTCAATACGACATTTGCAATAAATTCTAGCCTCAATCTCTGCAAGAAATGCCAAATGCAAGAGTTTATGATAAGGATGGGTGCCGTATTACTTATTCTCAGAGGCTTCCACAAAAATTATTATCCTTTTAGTATCAATTAGCACATCTAAACCAATTCCCCCATCCAAAATTTAGACGTTTTACACTTCAGTATCACCTTATGACCAAGACAAAAATTCCCACCATTGGGGTCCATTAATGGGGTCCCTCCAGCCCCTTGCTTTTGCTCCGTACACATCCATTCCACGTTCGGCTTCACAGCCTGGAGAACACAACGCTGTACTTGATTATTAAACGCCAAGTCGCAGAAGCACACCGAGAATAAACAGAGGGAGTTTTTAACTCTCACAAATTTAGCTCTGCTTTAAGTACACACATATACACAGTGGGTGATATCTGATAATTAAGGCGTATAATATTTCACGTCCCCGCAGCCCCTATTTATAAAGGGGATCGAGGAGGAACTGTAACTGCTGCCAGCGCTTACAGACCCCCGGCCAAAGCCGTCACCTTTTTCCCGAAGCCCCGGCGGTGGCCGGGGGGAAAGAGGGATCCAGTCAAAGCCTGCAGTAAATTATCCTCCCGGCTTCCGCGCAAAATGGGGGCGGGGGGAAGAGAGAGCGAGAAAGAGAGAAGGGGAGAGAGAGGAGAGGAAGGGAGAAACGTCCAAGTCAGCACAACCGCCAGCCCCTCTCCCCGCGGCGGCAGCACCGCCGGCTGAGGGGACGCGTCGCCTCCCCCCGCCCCAGCCTAACCCGCCGGCTTAAACCTCGCCTACCTGGTGCCCAGGAGCGGCGAGGCCGGCGCCCACGGTGCCCCGCCGCGCCTGCCCATGCAGCCGGCCTCCCCCGAGGAGGGGCCGCGGCGCGGGCCGCCCCCGCGGGCGGGGCGGGGGCCGCTCCCTCGGCGGCGGCGGCGGCGGCGGGAGCGAGGGGGCGGCTCCGCGGCCTCAGGTCTCGGCCAGAGGCGGGGGGCCCAGGCCGCCCGCCGAGCCCCGCGCCGGCCCCGGGAGCCCAGGGGCGAGCGCCCGCCCAGCCGCTCCCCCCGGCGGCCGCAGCGCCGCCCGCATCCCCGGGCCGGCCGCCCGCCCGCGCTACGGCGGCCCGCGCGGCTCAAAACGTGGCGCGACGCGGAGCCGGGGGGCAGCGGCGGGAGCCGGGGCGGCGCGGGGAGCCTAGCGGCGGGATGGCGGCGGTGCGGGGCAGGGGTTGGCGCGGGGCGGGCTCCGGCGCTCGATAACGGGGGAGACTGGCAGTGCCTCCCCACCCAAGAGGCAGGCGGGGCCCGGAGGCAGGCAGGGGCGCGCAGAGACCCGCTCTGCCGTGCCCGCCGCCCCTTGGTGGTGTCCCCGCCACCGTCCCCCTGCCGGGGCGGGTTTGCTGTCGCTGGGGATGTCCCTCTGGCAGGTCGGCCCCACACACCTGGGCGGCCATTTCTGGCTCGGCGCCACAGCCAGCCTGTGCTGGCGGGACCCCCTGTGGGGAAGCGACAGTGCAGGGGGCCGTGGGACTGCGTGGCCCTGCCACCCTGGGGCGGGAGGGGGACAGAGACTCTCCGCCTGTGCTCTCGTGCTGTGGGACAGCCGGGTGGGCCTTGCCACCACAGCAGTGCTGTGTCACCCGTGGGCCTCCTCGAGGGCAGCAGTGCTGGAGAGACACGGGTCCTGCGCTTCACTGTGGAGGTGAAGAAGTTGTTGAGTGACCATCTTATTGTGGGGCAGCCTGACTTGGGTGATGCACATCTTCTAATGCTGTACATCGGGTGTTTGGATCCCTTACCGGCACTACCATGGTCACACAGCTAGCTGGTGAGGAGGCTGCTGGCAAGGCCAAACCCACAGCAGCTGAGCTGGGTGTTACTGGGTGACCATGGGACTCCACAGCCCCACACTGGCGCGGTAGGACTCCGCTGCATATGTTCCCGTAGGTTCCCGCCTACAATGCGGTCCTGGAGCTCCTTCTCCCCTCAGTTCTCCAAAGTTTTTGCTAGAAGTCTGACAGCCCACTGTCACATCAAGATGCAGGGATGGAGCCCATGGAGTCAGGATTTGGACACTTGTGTGCCCGCAGTGAGAGCCTAGAAGCAAACGTACACCAGGCCAGCAAGAAGGTTTTGCCCTGGAGCTGCCTAATAGCTGTTCCCCATGGAAGAGTTCAGAAGCCGCTACGCTAATTCCTGTGCTTCTCAAAAGGGACAGACAGCTGCCCCACCATGCCATGGCCGGTACTAACCATGTGAGAGGAGGTGGGGAGACAGATCTTACAGGCTACCAAGCCTGAATTGCTATCAAAGGCCGTACATTTAGGATTCACTCTAAGAGTTCAAATGGACTGTACATGTCCACACTGGCCTAACATACATCTCCACTCCAAAGCCCCAAAGAGGAGAAAGGAAACCAGCATTTCTTAGGGTGGAAACAGTCCTGCTAGCATCCCCTTCCTTAACATGCTCTGCCATTAATTGCCATCTATCCTCTGTCCTGGAGCATCTTTCTGGCTCCCTATTTCCTGTTGTGGGTACCCTCTCCCCTTTCCCATCTTCAGTGACTAATTCAAACCCAGAGTATTCGTAACAGTTGGAGATGATCATTCCAAAAATACAGTCCATGAAAATTTGCTGAAGTTCAGGCACAGTTTTAACGTGACAGACGGTCTACATGGGCCATGGTCTTCCCATTAATGGTGCCCACTGTGGGCAGCACACTGCCACCATCACAGCTGCCACCATCAACTATGTGAAGCTGCACCGCCTGAATTTCAGGAAAAGGTTGTTTACATTCAAAGTGGGATTCTGAGCAGGCACGAGGGCTTGCAGGACTAGGATCTTAAGGCTCGACTGGTCAGAAACCTGCACGTATTGATGAAAACACCCAGAAGCATAACACAGGACATCTTTCTAATCTCTGTCAGCTCCAGTCATGTCATAGAAACCTGCAGGAAGTTAATTTAAATGTCATTTTCTAACCTTTGTTAGGCTTTAGTTTTGATACACAGAGAAATCCATGCTTGTTGCTGTGTCAAAAAGTCACAAGGTTTCAGGAAGCAGGCCTTTCCGAAAGATACCAAATTTTGTCAGATTTACAATAAATTGCAAGAGTTGGTAATGTTGCAATTATTTTTAAAAGTAATTGAAGTCCATGGGAGCTAGGAATGTAAGTATAGAATCACAAAATCATTTAGGTATCTTAACTTTCAGCCTGACATGGCCTGCAACCCCAGAGGTGGCATGTAAGAAAGGATCCCTCTAGAAAATGTGAATGTTGTCCATTCCTACCAACCCTATTGTCCTATTGCTGAATAACAGTGCCCCGTTGCTAAGGGTGAGGAGAAATTCATGAAAGAAACCAGAGCTGCTGCTGCAAAAATAAAACCCCTCTTCGGTGAAGATTTACACGTGTGCTTAATTTTATCCAGACTATCAATTCTAGTGAGTGGAACTACTCACACTGGACATGGAGTTAAAAACATGCACCAGACTGTACGGGACTGGGACCTGGCACTGCGCAGGGGGGGAAAAAAATACAGTCTATAGTTCTTAAATTTCTGCTGTTCAACAGTAAAACATCAGAGTCATCACATTTGGGAGAAACATGCATACATTTGAGAAAGAACTGAGGGATGTCTTTGAAAACAAGGGACAGCTGAGATGTTTGCTTGGGAGACGCTGTTTAAATGCAACTAGCATTGTTCCTCTTTTGTTGAAAGCTGAGCACAGCATAATGTGATTTGTGATTACAATTCTTTGTGTCTGTGAAGCCACTGAAGAGACAGGCTAACTCTGAAACATCAGTGGACTTCTAAATTCAGTGCAAAGGAACTGGGACAGGGAACGGATGTTTCTGATTCTCTGACTAAAGCGTACTACCTTTCTAGTTATTTTTTAAGCAGGAAGAAATGTCACAGTTTCTTCAGTTCATCCTAAAGAGAAGGATCTCACCAGTGGTTTTTAAAGAAACTTTTCCTATAGTTCTATTAATACAAACACTTGCTCTTTTTTTCTTTGATCTTATTAATACAAATAGAAAACAAGCAGGAATCACCAGCTTCCTCTAGGTATTGCAGTACAAGTATGACACACCTATTTCATCATTAGAAGGGTCCAATTTTCCAGTTGTAATATCAAATTTCTGAAAGGTTCATGCAAAACCCTTGCACTGAGCCTACAACTACTAGAGCTTTAGCTTGGGTGAAACTGGAGTAGATGATACTAACCCGCACGGCTTCTGTTCTCCCAGTCCTATCCTCCGATAAGTGCCAAATAACTTGAAAAGAAGAGAAACAAGCTTCTACTTTCATTCAGTGGCATTTCTAGAAGCAGTCAGTAAACCCCCTGCTCCGTGAGGTGCCTCCTGGTGTTGCTCTTGCTCACAGTGTCCAAAATAAGCTCTCCCACGGCAGCAGTTCAGCTGGTAATCTGCTGGCCAGCCCTTTGCTGCTGCTTCTGTCGCAGCTCATTAAAGCTTCGCATGTGGGGCTTCTGATGGTGCCTGTGCTCCTCGCCTCCCCCTCCCCCCGATTACTGCTGTTCCTTTTGTTGTGCTGCTATTTTCTCACCGTTGCTCACCTTTCTGTGGATTGCCTTTACTTCAGAACAAGGCTTGTCTTTTACAGTGTGTTCCTGTAGCGCCCATCTCCACAGGGCAGCACCTTGACTGAGATCAGTTAATGATCACCAAAGGCAACAGGATTTTCAGCTTCGCTCTAGAGGTCATGAGTTCTTCCTTGCCAGAAAGGACAACGTTCCGTGAATAAATTATATCACTTTTCTTTGGCATTTGCAGCATTTGGTCTTGAATTAAGTAGTCTTCTGAGGGATGCCATAAATAATGAAAGAGAACAGATGCTTCAATAAGTTAAATGCCGTATTTTTAAGCATTAGGTAATGAAGTATCTGAAAAAGTTTTTCTCTGTTGCAGAAATCCTCTGTGCTTTTCTAAGAAATAACATCTTGCAGATAACCCTGTAATTGTCCTGTAGGGATCCAAGCAAAAGGAACATTTTAGAAGTGATTTTAAACAAAATTATTTTCCTAGTCAAAAATATCTTGATAAAAAAGAGTATGTAAAAGAAGACACAAAGCAATGGAGCAGAAGCACTACACAAGCCCTCTCAGTGTGATGTTAACAGCTTTCCTTGAACTTGTTCTCCTTACAGACAAAGCTCTCCTCACCACCTGCAGCCAGGCAGGGATGGTGAGATGACTCTCCAGCCAGCCGTGCCGACATGATGAGGGCAGCCACGCTCCCATCACCGGATCAGCTGAGCACTGCCCAAGCACTGGGTGACAGGCGCAGAAGGTGCTCCGTGCCTCTGAAAACCCGACGTGTTGATACCACAGTGCAGCCACAACCCAGGATGGTTGCTTGATCAGCTTGTTTTTGCCATTTTTAAATTAATTTCTTAGTCAGAGAAACAGATCTGAGAAAGGATTTCTTTTTTTCAGACACTGACGTGCTGGAGCTCACCTGCTCTCCTGGTGCTAGAGGGAGCTCCAAACTGGAAGTTGTGGCAGCCAGCATAAGCAATTGAGGCCAGCTCAGGGACCAGGTGAGTTAGTCGGGGATCAGCGTCACGCTCATGCAGATTCATAGCTTTCAGACAACTTAGAACATGAGTTGAACTTGCTCACATCTGCAAGAATAGTGGGGACAGACATTTTGCTCCACACCCTCATTCCTGAGCCACTTTCCTGAGAGGCTTTCAGGTCAAGCGAAGAGCAGAAAATGCATTTTTTCCCCCAAACTTTAACACCCTGTGGAAGAAGAGCATTCACTCTTCTGTATCTACACTTCTACGTCCAAAGGACCATGGCACTGCTTTCCAGTTAGGCTAACGGCTGTCATTTTAGCCTCACAGGATGTTGATTCAGCAGGGTCATAATGCCTTTTTCCACCTGTTGACTTGTTAGAACAGTGAACAGCAGGCACTCAGATGGGGAGAGAGGGTGGAGGAGGAAAAATAAACAGCTTTGGTCTAGTCCAGAAGAAAAATAACTATATGAGAAAATAGACAGGCAGAGAGCAAGAGAAGAAAAGCAGCTACCATGCATTTTACATTTAACTTTTACAATGTAGAGGGCATTTTACATTTAACTTTTCTCCAACTATGAAGATGAGTGCAAGCTTAATAATAATTTCATTATTAACCTCTTAATCAGATATGAGTTTGCCTTGGTAAAATGCACTGAGGATTCTTTGCAGGTCACACGAAGGTGTCCAAAGCTCAACGCACAGCATGTCAGGTGATGAAGCCCAACCAGAGTTAGTTGGTTTTGTTAACTTGTTTTCCTTCAGCGAGCTTTGTCCCTTCCTCTCTCTCCTTTACTGCCATAGCTACAAGGGATAAGCAGAATGAGTTTCTGGAAATGTTTCCAATCACAGCCTGGGTGTTTTTATCAGGCTCCTGGTACCTGACTTGAAATGTTTAGATTCCAGCCAGCAGTTACACAGGATCTTTTCTTCATGTGTTCCCATGGAGAAGTCATATAGACATCTCTAGTTCATAATGCATCTAGGGAGAATATGCTTATATCACAGAACCCAGCTGAGCTTTAAAAAAGCAAAAACATACATGCATGAATGCCATTTAGCTGGCTGCCAGGAAATTGTGCTGATAAAGAGAAACCATGGGCAAAACATGTAGTATAGAAAGCCCGACTGAAGACAGGAAGATGCTGCTTAGAAAAGGCTTGTATTCATCAAGGATGGGTAATTTCTGTGGTGAGACAAAAGCCTCACCGATGTACTTGGAAATCCCAAGCACAGCTACACTCATCTTTTTTCTGAATTAGAAGAATGTGCCCTAAACTGAAGGAAAAAAATTACAAATCCATTTAAACTGTGGCTCTGCTATTATAACAGGTGAACTAGTCCACTTATGTCTCACACCTGTATTTCAAGGGATCAACAAAATCCATGCCCTCGTTTAAAACTATTTTTAACGTAATTA
Source organism: Strix uralensis (assembly GCF_047716275.1). Lineage (NCBI taxonomy): Eukaryota > Metazoa > Chordata > Aves > Strigiformes > Strigidae > Strix > Strix uralensis. The sequence continues at coordinate 91,621,976 of NC_133975.1, read as the reverse complement.
GCGAAGTGCGTACCTGTGTCCGCTCAGCTGTCAGACTGAGGCCATGTTCTGACTCACCTGGTGCCCGAGGCATGTGCGCATCCGGTGTGCAAGGTATGCTTCCGAGCTTGCGGTGAGGTGGCAGATGTGATTGATTGATTAAAAACAATCTGGGCTGGCTGATTTAAGCCTGGAGGAATGGCTGGAGGACTTCCCACAGCCACCTCAGGCAGCACGTGCTGTGGAGGGTCCTCACGAAAGCCTCGTCAGTGCTTGGATGCCGTGGGGGTGGATGAGCCTGCCAGGGCACTGCGGGGGCCGGCGACTCCCCGAGGGCGATGCCGCAGCCTCAGCTACCTCTGTTCCAGCTTCTCAGCTAGTACATGACTACATGTGAATGGTTATTCCTACTAGCTGTGGCCTGGCCCACACATACGTGCATTAGCCAACTTGTGAAGGGAGATAAATTATGTTACAACCCCATTAACTTTTCACCAGAAGTGGGACCTGTGTTGTTCATTTTCCGGTGGCAGGGGATCAGAATATGGGACAGTAGCTGCTGAATGTAAACGTGTTGTGCTTCCTGCTGTCTACATGGAGGCTATGAGAGAGGGCACACAGCAAGTACTAAGGTAAAACTCAGCCTGGACACTGCCTGGGTCCTGTGAAGTCCCTGCCATCACAGCTTTGACTGGCCAGATAAGCCATGACATGCTACCCAGGCCAATCCACGGGGGTTTCTTTAAGCTTAGATCTGAGTCTGGTCCGATTTACACACAGGACCAAATGGTTTGACAGCCTCAAAAGCCCACAGTGGAACTGTAGTCTTGCACGAATGCTGCCTTTTTTTAGAGGGTAGTTATCTGGGACCTTAGATGTGGGCAGAGACAAGCCCAGTGGCGTGCAGATAGGAGAGGGCTGTCTCCCATTGAGTGGTCAGGTGCCAGGGCTGGCAAGCACACCGAGACTGGGTGTTGGATACAGAGGTCCCTACTTGCAAGGGGAGTCCAGAGCTGAAAACCACATGATAAGAAAGCATTTGACCGAGCTGGCACTTAAATAAGGGATGCCAAATGCTTGTTCCCTTTTGTAGGAGTTATTTGTGTTCCATAGTTCTCCTTAATTACTGCTCTCTGGAAATATGAAGCACAGGATGAACTTACCATTGAACTCTGCAAGGAACAGCACTTAGGGATCTGGTGTAGTTGGGAACTGTCAGTGCTAGGTTAACGGTTGGACTAGATGATCTTCAAGGTCCTTTCCAACCTAGATGGTTCTGTGATTCTGTGATTCTGTGAATGATAAAGGTTTCCCTTAGAGCAGTCACTTCATACTTTTCCCGGTTTTGGGCCCATAAACATTTTGCAGTGAGTGGAGGTGCAGACACCTACATGCTTCGGCCTGTTGGCAGTGAGTTCAGGGGGGTTTGTGAAAGGTAGTTGGGAACAGCTACCTTTCACAAACATCTTAAAAGTACTCGCAAGGGCTCACTGAGGGGAGGTTGAAATCTGCTGCCTTACTGTTCTAAGATCACCCAAGGGCCCGTTTCTTGTAGAACGGTTGGGTTGGGTGAGGTTTTGTTGGGTCTGGTTAGGTTGAGAGAGCTCCTTACCGTTACAGGCACAGAAAGGGATCACGAGATACATTTTCCAGCATGTGTCTAAGCAACCGATTGTCCTTCACTTGTCCTCCCCCTGGCAGCGTAAGCAGGAGTGTACAAACTACACCGTCTTCACTCCAGGGCTGTTCTGCATGGAAAGCAGGGGGGCTGTTATTTTCCCGGTCTGCCCTGAGGCTCAGAGAAGAGGTCTTGCAGCTTCCTGCAGGGCTAAACTTCACGTGGGAACCATGCCTCTGCATCACTTGGCTGATGCCTCCCTGGATGTTCTTACGTGTTTAGGCCAGCTCTGCGCAGACCGCACGGACGGCACTCGGCACGCAGGCTGGCCCTGGCCCAGGGACCTGAAAGGAGAGAAGCATGCAAACCCCTCTCGTGCTGAGCTATGCGTTCCCTGCCGCCTGCTGCCTAACCTCCCCCTCCCTCCCCGAGAGTATGTAGGTCACTGTTGACATTGTTTGCCTCTGAGCCCCGTCTGCTCCTGTTTTACCACTTTGTTCGCAATTAGCCCGTACTTTTGTAATTGACCTAAATAAGCCTCTTTGTTTTATTCTCCTTCATCCCATGCCTTATGTTTCCAGAGACCGGTAATTAAGGAGAACAATGTAGCACGAATATCTTCTGTGAGCCCAAAGCAGGCAGTGCCATGACTTGGAGTTAGTCTTGCTCTTGGTGATCCTCAGCAAGCTGACAGTGTAAACCAGAACTCAGCCAGCTTTGGGCTTTGCCCCGAAAAGAAGACGGCATGACAGATCTTACAGCTTAACTGTGCTGTATGGCTCTCTGGCCTCTGCAGATGCTTTTTATTATTACTACTGTTAGCAAAATTAAAGACTTACAGTGAAACTGAAAGTGAGCAAGCAAAAATGGAAGTCCCTCTGATGACAAGTGATGTCAAAGCGTTATATTGCAAGCTATGAAATCCACCCGTTTATATCAGTTTTCACAGCAGCTCGCTATTGTCTCCTGCAATCACACTTAGCACATTGGTGATGTTCTAAATTGCCTCTCATGTCACAACCCTGCCCTCCCCGTTAGGGCTCAGCTATGAAGGTTGGAAAATCAAATGCAATGGAGCGTGCAAGTTATCTCTCTCTCTCTCTTTCCCTCCTGTTGTTGAGCAACACTCAGGTGGCCAGGTTTCAAGCACTGCCTTTTGCCTCAGTTTCCCCATCTGTTCACATGAAGTCCTGCCTGGAGGGTGACATCTCATGACTGTCCCTTTTACTTGCTGTGCTTTTGCCTTTCACATCCTTAAAAAGCAAACATCAAAACAAAACCTTACAAGAGCGTTTTTTCCAAAACTTCCTGCTGTGTCCCAGAACTTCCCACAGAGATGTTCTGCTGCTTCCCACTGGGGTGCCCACCCCTGTGTCCCCCTCCTGCAGGCAGGGCTGCGTTGGGGTCCATACGCCGGTTGGTACGGAGGTCAGTATGGAGGCCCCCAGGGGTTGGCATGGAGCCTGTAGGGGAGGGCTTAGCACTGTGGCATCCCTGAGCGCTAAGCTCTATCCTCCTCTCACCTCAGAGATGCTGAAATGAGGCGCCAGGGCTGAAACGCAAACCACATTTCATGCTGTTTGGAAACCAAATACCAGAAAAGCTGGCACTGCATTATTTGTTGCTGGTACCCTGCCCAGCCCTACCTAGAAATACGCAGTTTACATCAGTCCCTTCGCTTGTGCTTGGTTCTCTAGAGAGGCTCTCTGACAGGACTTTGGTAGGTGTCTGAGGCAAAGCACAACTCTGTCCCAGAGGAGAGTCTGGCCAGAAAGCAGAGAGATGACATGGAGATAGGCACAAAAAAAGCTGTGGCACTTGGCTGCAGAGCTGGGGTTTTCCAATAAGCCTAGATTTGGTACCCAACTCCAAGTGCATTTCCTTGGGAAGTAGGGCAACAAATTACCATAAACCCCTTTTAAAATCCCTGTCAGTTGAACCCCTGGCTCCTTGACACAGACTTTGAGAGCCAGGTTTCCCCCTTCCTCTGTAACATACCTTGGCTTGCAGAATTCATCATGCAGAATGAAATTTGACCTTTCCACTACCCATGGCAACCATAATTCTATTAAACAGGACAAACCTTGCACAGCAGTTGCCCTCAGGACATGGTATACTAAATACGATACAAGCAGGAGAAGAGTGAAACACAAAACTCATGAAACAATCCTATCAAAAGAGAGTTGGCAAGTGGGTGCCCTTCGGGACAAGGCCACACACAAACACGCTGCTCTCTCCTTTCTTTAGGCCAGTGCACTTTACATAGATGACAACAAATAGAAAGGACTGGGTTTAATGGCAACATTTGCCTGCTCATAAGTCTATCTGAAGAGCAGTCAAACGCACATTTAACTTGTATGTATGGATGCGTTTGTTCTGACTAGGGATGCTGTCCTAAAGCAGTGCCAATGTGGACAGAAAACAAATGTCAAATAAGAAGAAAACACATGCAATTAGTCAGCTGGCAAGATGACTGACCGAAAGAGAGGGAAATAGAAAAGTATAACCAGATCTTAAGTTCATGGGAGAAACTCTTCAGGTGTCGTGGTGATAAGCACGGCATCAAAACCCTCAGCAGATAAGAGAATGCAAGAGAGTGGTGTGGCCTGCGCAAGTATGTTCATGAGCAATGAAGCAAGGTGTAACAACCCTGCAGACAGAGAAAGAAATCAAAGAGGAAAGGAGATTCCTGTTCTGGATAGACTCAGGACAGTGAAAAATAGAGAGAACAGTGAATAAATGTCAAAGACACAGCAAACCCAAAATACAATTCCCAGAATGACTGAAATTAGGAGGGCTAGAAGGCTGGTAGAAACAGCTTAAAAAGGTTGCCCAGGGAGGTGGCACCATCTCCGTCCCTTGAGGTTATTAAGTCGTGGCTGGAGAAAGCCCTGAGCAACCTGGTTTGATCTCATGGCAGACCCTGCCCTGAGCAGGAGGCAGGACTACAGATCTCCAGAGGTCCCTTCCCACCTGAATTTCCCTATGATCCTACGAGTGCCGATGAGTTGGCATACAGAGGAGGTGACTACTGACATTGCCATGACAACAAACTGGGTTTATGCTGGTGTTGCAGCTTCATGTGAAGAGTGCATGCTTCCTTGAGAGAATTGTTCACAAAAAAACAGTGAGATTCATAGCACTAGGCTCATTCGAGCTTTGCTTTCCATCTGATGAAAGAATTAATAGGTTATCAGCTTGTTACACAGTTAATTTCTGGTTCTGTTTCGGTGGGTTTTTTTAAGATAGAGGGGAGAAAATTACATGCAATCTTCCAAAAAAAAAATATAATTACATCCTCCCCCTTGGGGACACAACCAAAATGGCTTCAGCTAATAGTCCCAGTGCTGGGGGGAAGGCAGCCAGTCAGCAGCCTGGGCTGGCTGCATGTGGTTCATCAGAGCCAACCCAGCGCTGTAAAACATATTCCTTCACCATTCGCCCCGTCGTCCTCCTAAGTAAAAACACATGAAGCAAAACACTGCCAACGCTTTGCTCAAACACTGCAAATAAAATCGCGACTGCAGTAATTGGGAGTTGAAAACAGGCAGATTGTAGGCAGGGCGCTCCGGTGGCAGCGTGTCACCCACCCAGCCAGCGGTGTCGGGGAGCCCGCGGCCCGCTGCGCTGACCTGCTGTGGAGTGCCTGCGGGCTCCTGAGGCGGCAGGCAGAGGACGGGGCCACACGAGCCTCCCGCCACAGCTTCTGCCCTGGCAAACGCCCCTTGGGGAGCTTGGAGACAAGAGGGCGTCGGGGCCCGAGCAGGAGGCGGCTGCAGCGCTGGCTGTGTCCAGCCATGGCGAGGGCTCTGCTGACTGCCCGCCTCGTGCCCGCGTGCCGGCTGCGCACAGCGCGGCTCCGGAGGCAGAGGAGCGCTTGGTTTCCCGCACACTTTCCCCTGGCCCTGCCTGCCTCCCAGCCAGAGCCAAGGATCCAGCCCCCCGCGACCCACCTTCAGCCAGGAATAACTTCTGACTTGAGGCAATTTTAGTAGGTCACCAAAGCCACTGGTTTTTCCCTTTGGCAGTCGTGCCTCTCTTCCTCACCCTATGAAAATCAAGTTTTCTTTCAAACATGAATGTGTCCCTTGTAAGCTGATCTGCAATATAATTATTTTCTCCCTTGCTCAGCAAAGTTTGTGAAACTGGACATTTTCCCCGTCAAAGCCAGACAATGAGGCCTTGTCTATGCTGAAGCACGGTAGTAAACAATTCCCACTGTGGCTGCTATCAGTTCAGCTCGCCTGGGGGGAGTCGTTTATTAAAATTTCTTCCTGGAGACTAAGCCTCCTGGTTCAAGTTTGCCCCATATGTCAGAGCCGCAAAACATTTGTGGGGTGAGATTCTGCAGGACAACTTTTGTGGATTTTTTGCCATGGACTTTCAAAAGCTGAGGAAGCAAATTTAAAGCTTTGCAAAGCAATCATGAGCTGAAAGTCTGCTTGAGCCATTTTTTGAAACCAAAGAGTCATTGTAACCTAGAAGTGAGAGCACTGGTTGAGGAGCAGGAGTTAATCATTAGTGTTGCAAAAGATTTGCAGGCACCTCCTTTTTCTGTCATGCTTTTGCCACCAGTCACCTTAACACAAGTTGTAACACAATCACATCAGACCTACATCATTAAAAAAAAGTATCAAGATAACCAGAGCAGGAAAATCCTCTCCGTGCTGTGTTATCCATCTAGTATATGGAAACGTTCACATATGTTTGAACTTTGCTGAAGCTTGGCCTGTCCGAATTTATCCAGGCCCATAACCTGTCCCAGGCCCTCAGAGGGCCTCACCACCACCTGCCACAGGCCCCAAACCCAGCCAAGCCCGGCCAAGCCAGCAGCTGCCCCTCACCCTGCACCCGGGGCACCTTCTGCAGGAGCCCCCCGCCAGCCTCCCACCCACCCCAGTCACTTGCTCCCGTGTGGGGCTGTCTGGGCAGGGGGGACCTTGTTCCGGGCCCTGCTGCCGTTACAAGGCTGAATGTACAAAATGTGGCTCCAGCCAGGCCCCAAAGGGACACTAATGGTTTATCGAATCACGTTCTACTCCAGCTGCATAACACTGTTTTATAGGAAAGTCCAGGTCCAGCACGTCTCAGAAATAACGCATAACATTAGCTAACACATTTTCAAAGCTCAGTGCTGCCAGTGCCTCAGGCTTAGGCAGGGCTGGACGAGGCTCTCTAACAGAGAACTGTGCCCCCATACAGAAAGGGCCAAGGGCTCGTGGCTGAGGACAGCGCAGCTTCATCCATGCCAAGCCACAAGCAGCTCCTGCAGGAAGAGGAATCTTCAGCTGCTTTTAACAGCTCAGGCTTCATTTGATACCGAAAGAAACCAGACACCTGGTCACCGTTGGGTTTTTTCCTTAACAACTCAGCAAGGAATTGCAGGATCTCTTCAAAAATTTTGTCATTGTTTCAGGACACCTCAGGGTGGAAGATGTTGGATGAATAAAAGACTGCAACTGGCAAGCCCTCCGTCACGCAGAGGGCAGGGCGAGCCGGAGAGAAGCAGAAGGGAGCAGAGGGCTCACCACAATACTGCTGCCTGGCTGAGCTCTGACTGCACAGACACAGCGGGAGGGGTGCGAGATGGGTATTTGCTGGTTGCAGGACAAGGCACAATAGACAGCACCTGAAGGAAGCCAGGATTTAGCTGGGTAGATACAGAGTACGTAGGAGGCTGGTGCTGTGGATCTGGTGTTTGCAACTTACTGGATAACTGGAACTCCACTCACCAGGACCAGCAGGGCTCTGCTGGAGCACTCTCAGGCTGGGAGGTTGCCCCAGCCTTGCTCTCAGAAAAAGAGAAAACCCAGGATTTGCTCAGCACTTTGAGCCAGAAGGTGAGTGTCGCCACAGGCCTGAGCTCTGAGGCACTGGTGTGTGTGTGTGACGGCAGACCAGGGCGGAGTGGGGGAAGCAGCAGGGGCTGAGCCCCTTTCCCTGATGCAGAGGATGGAGACTCGGAGGTCCAGGCCCAAGCAGGCAGAGGGACTGGTGGAAGAAGGGGAGAAAGAGGAGCTCCTGCCCCTCAGGTGAAGAGCAGCTTGTGCAGCTCCTACACACAGGGCACCGTGGAGGCAGCAAGGCACACGTGGCACAAGAGCTGGCAGCAACTTCCCCAGTGGCTTCTGCCAAACTACCCAGTTGCCTCCAGCACAGACCCACCCTCCTCCTCCTACTGCTGCAGGAAATCCTGGCCAGGCCTTCAACTGGAGGCTACAGCAGCACGTGCTGCTGCAACAGCCTTTCTCAGTCCTTTGGAGGAACAATGGTGTGCTGTCCTAAAACCTTGTGAAGCTCTTACTGTCCTGCTCATGGATGACTTGTCAATCAGAACAATCCAGTAGCTACAAATCAAACAAGTGTTGATCATATTTTCATGCTGCAGAAGGTCCAGAGAAGGTTTAGTCACCCAGTCTCCGTGGGCTGAAAACACATTGTGCTACTCCAGAAACCAGTGAGCTTTTGTCACAGGTTCATCCTCCCATTTAGCTTTTATGTAGACTGGATCCAGCACAGCTTTTTTTTTAAGCTGATTGGTGGTAACACTGGGGTTATTTTACATTTTTTTCTAATAACAATCACAGATGACTGGATCCCAAAGTCCAGTGATCCAAAATCCATTTCCCAGGTCTTTTGGCACCTCAGCAGTGTGAAGTATTTCACATCCTTGGAGGGCTCAGGAGCCTCAGCTGCAACTGGAGCCCGTTGCTAACATAAGCTGTGCAGACCCCCGCCAGCCCACAGACCGTGCCCAGAAGCTTTGTGCCCATAGAGCCCCCTGCACTGGACAAATGGGGGCAGAGCCGCAGGCCTCGCGGTCGGTGCTGCATGGCCATGGCCACAGCCCTGCACCGGCAGCCCCCAGCTCTGGCCGGAGCGGAGGAGCCAGGCAAGTTGTTTCACAGAGCTGTTAAGGATTTAACTCTAAGGAGTTAATCACAACTGAAAGCCACTAAAAATGGCATACGGCTTATGGTTGCGTATCTTTTTTTAGCTGCTATTTAATTGCCTGGTTTTAGCCCACAAGGCGCAGCTGCGGCGCTTGCGAGGGGCACCCCTCCGTGTCGGACAGGGGAACTACAGGGACCCCGAGGCCAGCAGGGAGGCAGGAACCCTGCCACCCCCAGAGAGAAGAAAGGAAGCCAAAAAACATGCAGAGAAGTCCATCTCCTCCTCCTCGGAGCTGGTCCCGGGAGGCTGGCACAGGAGGGAGCAAGCCCTGCCCTTGCAGCACCGCAGTCCTCCTGCTTGCACCCACGTAGCCTGTGACCGTGGCCAGGCACAGCTGCCCTTACTGCCCCCACTTCGTCGGGGGTGGGGTCCGCACGCCCCACTTCACCTCCACACCTCACATAGGCAGGGATGCAGAGGCGTGCAGGCTGCAAGGACAGCTTGTTACAAAGGCGCCTCCACTTCCAGCATCCACTTTTCACCAGAGGAGAGCCAAGGCTGAGAGCTGTAACCTCGAGGTACACAGCCCTGTACGCAGACAGCCCTACAAAAACCAGGGCACGCTCCCGGGAGCAAGATGAACCAGGTACGTGAACACTGTGAAAGCAAGGCGAGGTCTTTGCTTGTGCTTTGCCTCACAGGAATCCGGCTGCCAGCAAGGGGCAGTTGGTGAGCGGCCTCGCTGAGGGCTGGGACACGCGTTCACTGGGCGCTCCGGGGCAGTGGGGTGGCTGTGGAAGGGGATTGCTGACAGCCACAGCCACAGGTCCGGCGGCCTGGTGGGCACGGGTAGGTGCTGGTGCTGATGAGCAAGCTGCAGGCTGCGCGGCAGCGGGCCTGGGGCAGGGGCCTTCCCAGGTGCTTGAAATGCTGCTTGTGCCAGCAGCCTGCGAGGCACAGGTGGCCAGTGAGGACAGACTGTGGCTTTGCCCTTTGTCAGAAAAGACTCTCAGAGAAGTAGAGACCCCAAATCTTTCTTGGGGTAGAATCCTGTTTCAGAATGAAGAGGGGGGACCTCCAAAAGAACCTGTGACCTGTCACGGGCCTCCAACTCCCAAGAGACCCAAGACAGAACAAGGTGCTGGCTGAGGCAACACAAAATTCAAATGCCCAGGAATAACCCAAGTATACAGTGGTGTAACAACGCCTTCTTGGTCTGTAGCAGCAGTACAAAGGGCAAACAGATAATGCCCTGAGCTTACCTGATCACGGACAGCACCACAATTCCTCCACTACCACGATCCCAAATGACAGTAATTTATTTAGATTCCATTCATTTCTAATTAAGGACAAACTGGTCCTCTGCACGTTTTTGGGTTGCAGTTATGGACTCAATCTGGCCTTAAATCAGTTATTGCAAAGGCTCCCTGTAATTTTTCATACTGAGCTTATTTGCACCATCATCTGTGTTTCCAGGAACACAATGAATATGCTGGAAAACAGAGGTCCCCAGCCCAGATCATCATGGGATTCTACTGGTAAGTTCTTTCTGTTGCAAGCCTGACTGAATAGACCTTATGCTTATGTTCCTTTCTATTCCAAGAAGTAACTTTCCCCCTTAAAATAAGGAGTCATGGGATGAGGCCTTGCTGAAGGGTTTCATCAGAAGTTTTCAAAAATACACTACCTGGCTCTATCACCTATTTTTAGCCAGTCTCTCCTGAGAGATCTGGTCTTCCTCTTTAAAAAAAATAAAATTCTGCAACATTTCTTCTCCAGTTCATCACTTACCCTCATGCATAATTGTTCTCTTCATTGTGTTTTCTTTTCCCAGGCCTGTAAGTCAAACTCGCTCATTTGTAGACGTTTACTACTTTCTTTAAACAAAACCCAAAAAACCAAAAAACACCATTTAGCAAGTGTGTTATCTTCCATTTAATGGATATGGAAGCGATAGACGGTGACTTGTTACAGGCATTGTATCGATTTCTTCTAAAAAGCTGTCTCTTCTGACACCTCACTTGGAGACAGAGCTACAGACTTGTTCCCACAAAGGCAGCCGCGTTGTACAACTTCTCTAAAGGAAACAGATACAAAGGATTAACCTAAGTTTGGGGTTGGGGGAAGGAGACTGGAGAGTGATTTTACGTGGACTTAAATCTTCAACTGTTGGGGTTTTTTTTTTCTTTTTATGCCATGATCGAATGTTAATCCCACTGGCTTCCCGCTTAAGACGCATTTTGGTGAAAATACAGGCCCTTCAGTACCTTTTCTGCATTTAGCAAGTCAAAATCCTTTTTTTACAACCAGTAGTAACATTTCCTGCATATTGCTCAAGACTAAAGAGAGAAATCTCCTCCGAGTTGTCTGATTACTTGAACCAAAACCCAGATGCTGGCGTTGCCAAAACTTCTTCCTCAGGGCATACGTGTGTCATTTGCTCAGGTCCAACGCCACGTGTCACCAACAGCACACCGCCACGTCATTTCTGTTCCCTCTCCCTCCCCGGAATAAACTTTCAAAGCCAGTTTCTAGTTGACCTCGATTGGTTTATTTTAGTTTTACACTTTGTCCCTCACATACAGTTATTTAAGAGTCCTGTACTGTTAGATTTCTACAAAAATATCAATTTTTCAAAAGCAGAAAAGAGGGAAAGATATATTTTAATATATAAAAGGAAAAAAGCTAAATCTGACATTTCATTATATTCTTAAAAACATTCCAGTCTATTTACAGATGTGTAAAAAACAAAGAAAATCTCCAGGTCTCTTGGTCTAGTGAGAACGTGCGCCTTGCAGGGGTTTCCTTTGTTCTCCCGATTCTAAAATCTTTTCATTACATGTCCTATGCTTGCATTATTGCCTCAAAAGACAGCATATATAATTTCTAAAAGGTTTGTTCCAACCAATGGGAGCTTGAGGGAAGAGCGGAATAAAAAAAAAAAGTCAGCATTTAAATTCATGGCAAAATATGTGGGCATGTGGGCATGAGACAGTGGAACAAGGAGAGCAAAAACTAAGAGCATTTCGAACATGCTTTGTTGCCTGGTAGAACCCATCGCAGATTCTTCTCAGAACTGCACCAACTAGCATTTTTTGCAGCCAAATTTGGGGTCTGATCTTAGTTAATTTCATAACCATGTTCAGGAACCCAAAATTTTTGCTGTCATCTTTACACAGTACATTTTTATTGCAGTATAATTCCTTACTGCCCAGTGCCAAACAGCAAATGCATCCAGGCATTTTCCATTACCTTGTTAATGGACAAAACATCCTCAAAAGTACAGCATTTCTTTTAGATAATATTCAAATGGTTTTCACGTTACAGCTTTCTCTGTCCCACAGAAGTGTGCAAAGCACACGTACTTTTAAAAAGTATTCAGGTATGATGAGCACACAATTCTGTAATTCAGATGAAGACATTTAGAACCATAAAATGATGAGGTGCAGAAAGGTAGGTCAGTGATTAGGAATTTGAAAGGAATCACAGCACAGTTCTGGTTGCTGTTTCACACCTAGGAAGAATGAAATCTACTGGCAAAACAAACTGCCACAGGTAACAAAACAAGCAACTTCAGCCTATTAGAAATGCTCAGAACCAGATTCCCAGGTAAATAAATTTAAGTCTGATGTAGTGCTACTAAACTAATTCAGTTACTCCACATTTCCACTGGTTTAAATTAAGGATAAAATTCATTAATAATAAACAACGTACATCTAAATACTTACTCATATTGTAAATTCCCTTTTCTAAGGCATTCAGTGACAACTGTAAGACCCTGCATGGCTCTCCTACTGACCTCTACTCTCTTTTCCAAATCATGAATACAGGACTTGTCCTAGGCGCAGATCCAGAAGCTGCAGCTTGCTGAACAGAGCGAACGGTTGCACTGTGTCCAAACACTGCTCCCTAACTGTGGGAGATCACCACCAACACCTGCACAACCGCCGTGCTGGAAAGATGAAATTCCTGCATTACTGCATCACCAAAGATGGGGAATTTCGGAGCGGGGGGGAAATCCCAGCTGCTGTTGCTGGAACAGTGAGACGGGATTAAATTCCTAAACATAAAGCAAAATGCACTATCCAATTCTGTATAATTTTCATGGCAACATTTTTCATCTTTTTGGAGCAGTTAAGAAGCCCCTCAAGCGCACCATAACTCATGTTTACAAACTTGATAGGAAAAGATTGTGTATACACTCATTAACAAATCATCTCTCCTAGGCTGAAAATTTAATTTGTCAAGAAAACTATGAAAACAAAAACTGTGTACAAAAATATAAATATCTTTACAGCCTGCAGGCCCTTCACATCCAACAGCTGAACAGTGAAGAGTATCTACAGGTTTATTGAGTAAGCAGTGGCAGAGAAGAATAAAAAATACATCTTGTGATTCAATACTGCCCTATTTCCCTGGTAATGAGCATTTTTGTTGACTTTTTTGCTATACACAGCTTGTGCAAATGCAGTGAGAAGCCTCTGAGTACCTTTCCTGAATTTATAAAGAAATCGAAGGTTTGGAAAGATATACACATATTTTCATATATACATTCACATATACACCTCGCTCATTTATACTAGGCTACAACAGTCCTGAAAGCTTTCTGTATTTTTATGAAGCAACACTTCCTATTAACATTCCTAGCCACCAAATACATCTTAAAGAATGACAGGAGAAAACAAGAACTGGGAAAACACTCAAGCTACTTCAGCAATGTATTTTAAGACATAGCTATAGGGTGCCCAAATTTCTTTCTACTCTCTGTAATTTTTCTCTCCAGACGCCCTAAGCATCAAAGGAGGGAGTGTCTTTGTATAGGGGCAGGAGGCAAAAGTGAGGGTTTTTGTTTAGTAGTTTTATTAAAATTAACATACTGTCCTACTCCTAATTACACTGGGAAATGTAATTTTCTTCCCCATGTAGTGAGAACTACAGATGTTTATTAAAATAATCTGTGCATAAGCTCCTAAAAAGAGTCTCTGCGAGAGAACTATCTAGCACCAAAAACTTTTCACGTCAGCCCTCTGCGCAGTCTCAGATTTCCCTTCCGCTGCTCTAGGTAACAAGTTTGAGAGTAACCGCAATCTCATTTCTGCACATTCAGCCTATTCCGCAAACACTAAAACCAGAAAATGTGAACAATCCCATTTCTGCATAGATAATTTGCCTGGTACAAAAACAAGTAATGCCGAATTTTTTCCCCAACGAGACAGCTGCCTCCCTACTGGGGGGGGGTGGGAAACCAAATCTCTTTCAATAGCCTAGATTTCTCAGTCCTTTGACAAACTCTTTCTGCGAAGGACCCCATTTTGGAAGGATACCATGTGCCCAGCAATGGTTATTGATCATCTTCCTCGTTTTGTGAAGGGGAAGGAGAACACCCAGAATACAACAGTGAGGTAAAAATATGTCAACATGCTTAAAGTTTCATAGCACTTATTTCTCAATTTGGGGCCTGCCCTCAGACAAACAGAGTGCTGATGCCATACAGAAAACAAGTGTTGCAGACGAGGGAGGTTGCTGAACCCCGACACTGGTTTACGCTGCTCCAGATCTCCGTTCCTGTCTCTGTTAAAAAATATATGCATTTATTTGCCTGCTGAATTTGAAGGCAAGGTCCCAGTAGTATTCAACTTCATAACCACAGGTGCTAAAGTGGGCATCACTTTGTTATCCTGTCCTTCCTGAACAGTTGCAGGTAATGAAGTTTTTACCCCACTGGGCGCCAGTTTTGCAATGACCGGTGCCAATAAGGGCATCACTTTATTACTACTCTGCCCTTCTGAGTCTGCTGGCAGACTTGCCACTTTTAAGCCAAGAGGTGCCAGCTTGGGCATGGGCCTCCACAAAGTGTCAGCATTACTAGCTTCTGGATTCGTTTTCATCTGCAAAACCGGTGGAGTCACACTAGTGGTCTCTGACAAGGTTGTTACGGTTTTGCCGTTCCCACCACTGGTTACAGACAAATTGGGAAGTGGATCCTTCATTTCAGCACCTATTACTATCTTTAAAACATCTGCTTCAGATGAAGGCTCCCCAGAGTTCTTGTCGCCATCAGTAAGGTCATCATCTTCCAGGTGCAGCAGGAGAGGGCTTATAGAGCCACCACCCTCTGGAACTTCAGAAAGGTCCTTAAAACTGCCTCCCAAATGGCCAAACTGGAAGGAGGACCCACCCGCAGCAGTGAGATCACTGGCTGTTCCCCGACGAGCTTCTGCCCCTTCACGAGAGAAATCCGAGTTGAGAGTGCTGGGCAGCTCTGACATGGCTGAAGCATCATCGTTCAGCTGCTGGTTGAGGAAGGCGATCTCATTGAGCAGCGACGTGAGGGTTTCATCGGTGTCATCACTGTCCTCAATGCTGCTCAGTAACTCGCTCGCGTCCAGTTCTGCTTCCTCCATTGCGGATGCTACTTTCCTCAACTCCATTTCTATCCTGGAATCTTTGATCTGCAGCTTGCGGAATGGCAGTTCTTTAGATTTTAATCTTTCCCCTCCAGGATCACTGACTGTCCTCCTAGCTTGGCTGCCTACAAACTCACCAATGCAGAGCTTTTTGCTAAAGGACTCTGGAGGTTCCTTTGTACACGCCACGTTCCGGAGCTGTGGAAAGCCATCTTTATTTTCAAAGAAAACTTTTGCAGGACCTGTGGTATTTCTTCCATCTCTGCCACTGTCTCCAGGACATGGTTTGCCTTTTTCTTCTGGAAGGATGCTCTCACTCTTCCTACTTTCAAGGGGTGCTACAACCAAGGACTTCTCAGAAGCCTGAGTACCTGCAGCTGCTGTCACATTAGAGCTTTTGTTTCTGTTCGGGTTTAGACTCACACTTCCCTCAGCAGCCAGCGATGTTACATTAACAATCTTTGGCATCATGAATGAATCTTCACTTTCTGCAAAACCAAACAAAGCAGCATCCATGAGGATCCATACTAACTGCAAGATAATTCCTAATTAAACATAATTTGCTCACTTTCAGGTCATCCTCAACTAAGCTGCTATTCACAATT
Organism: Strix uralensis; assembly: GCF_047716275.1. Classification (NCBI taxonomy): domain Eukaryota; kingdom Metazoa; phylum Chordata; class Aves; order Strigiformes; family Strigidae; genus Strix; species Strix uralensis. Next base: position 91,606,473 of record NC_133975.1, on the reverse strand, counting down.
TAAACTGCTTACACAGTTTTGGTCAAGTGGAGCCTTAAAAGACTAATAGCTTAACTTTCAACTTGTAGAACAAGAGCAAGCTCCACATCTACAATCCCAGAACCACTTGCCCAGTGCCTTCCTTCAGCAGGCTGGCACAAATGCGAGTAACTGTAACGCTTACAACTGTGATGGTGATGCACGAGGAAAACAGAATGACAATTTTCTCCCTTACTGTTCTTTCAGGGTTTACTTTTATGCTCGCATTTCACAATCCTGGTTTTGTGCACAATACTACAGAGGTATTCCAGGGAATATGCGATTACTTTTTTGCCTCCAAGCAGCTTCCTATTTATAGCCCTCAGATTTTTCCCAGCCCCAAATCTGAAGTGAACTTTCCTTTTAGACCAAATGACTACGATGAAGCAGAAAGCGAGCGGCTTGCTTTTAACATAACAGATGGCCAGCAGCACACTCTTGGCAGGAACCACCCCACAGCCTAGACCCAATGTACAGCACTCGGTCTTGAAAAAGCATCTCTCCAACGGGCAGCAGAGCTGGCAGAAAGGGCTTGTGCCAGAGTAAGAGCCTGGATGTAAGAGGCAAATATTTTCAACAGCCCCACCACAGCTTTGCACTGTGGTTTCCCCAGTAGGATGCATTACACCACAGACACATTCCAGTCCCCACTTACTCTGATTTTGCTGAGGGCAAGGAGGCTCAGTGAGGTGAAGGAAAGTTAAAAAACTCTCATCTATAATACCCTAGAGCCCCCTCTACACTGTTCAAAACATTTAATAGTGATTTTCTTTGAATACCCAGACAATAATACTTCTCATTACTTCCTAGTAAGAAAACAATTTACCTTCATTTTTGCAAGGATAATGTTCCCTGCATGCAAGCAAGAAGATCCATAAAAACCAAAGAGCCTACCTGGACGGGGCTCTGTAGCTGATACTACTGTCGATGGCAGCAGGTTTCCAGCAACAGCTGACAGCGTAATGGGAATGGTAGAGTTAGTCAGGATTCCTTTTACTTGGACAGGAACCGTTGATCCTGGCAGCTGAATCATCACAGAAGCAATACCTTATCCAAGAAAAGGGGAAGGTAGAAACAAGTCTTTCAGATACTCAGTTAAGCCTGGAAAATAGGAGTATTGCACTTCTAGGCAAGACTTTACACTGTAATACCATCTGAAAGTGGTAAAAAATAGAAATATAGATTGGTTAGGTGATTAACAAATCTTCCCTATGTTTCCCTAATTTGGTAACAGTAAAAATTTAACAGTTTGTACTTAGCTGTTGATAAACTGAAATAATTATATCAAATCTCCCTTACCACAGTCAGGTTATACCTCAGTTGGTTAAGTTGTAAAAAAAACCCCAAAATTAAAGCAAAAATTAAATAACACATTACTTTGTAAACTCCTATGCACATCCATGAACAGCATTATACTGGATTTCATTACTGTGTTCTCACACGATCATACCTGGCTGTGCTGTCATGGTGGTACTGACAGCTCGAGGCTTTAACTCAGCTTGCAAGAGTGTGGAAGGAACAGCTGCTACCTGCCCTGGTACCAGCGGGCTCTTCAGTGTCAGCACCTGCCCCTGCGGAGTCATCACTAGGCTCGCAGCAGTTAGCGTGAGAGGGGATGAGGTGTCCTCTGTAAAAAAAGAAATATGTAAATCACTAATTTATTCTGGCACAGCACCCTTGATGGCAAGTGATATCCTGCGGAAGGAACTCCAGCTAGAAGGTTTACAAGCCCTAGATGAGAAAGCTGCTACAGAAGCTACGCAGGCTCCAGGAACCTCACCTACACAGCCAGAGCTGGTCTGCACTAGCTCTTTGTGCAGTGTAACAGCCCTAACTCTCCAGAGCGGCATCTTCATCAAGTATCAGAGCAGTCTTGCTGAAATTACAAAGAGGACTTGTTCAGTCCAAAGAAAGAAAGAAAGCAAATTCTTTCACCACATCCAAATTCTGATGCCAACCTTCCCCAGGACTGGACAAAAATGAGGCTTGGGAAACTAGAATGATAGTTTGTTTATAAAAGCCCGAGACCACTTTGAGTAAGGTCTATTTATTACTCCCAAAATAAGAAACATCACCAGATCCTTAGAGCATTAGAGTGGTACTACCATGAAAGTTTGGATTTCTGCCATTCTTTTGTTCCTTCCTACATTTATGGTACGAAAGTCTCCATCAACGCCGAATACTTCTCCACAAACACCGAATACTTGTCCACAAGTTCTCAGCTCCAAAAAAATTCTCAAGTGTCTCACAATTCTGTCATTTAATTTAAGAGCAAGTCTTCCACCACCTTGATAGCTAGCTTGCTTGGGGAGGGATGTTTTAAAGACTGAATCTATTCTAGCAGCTCCAGTATTCTAGGGGTTGAGCTTCGGGTTTTGAGTCAGCAGAAAGCACCTCTGACTCTCAGAAATTCCCACGGGATTGCAGTGAAACTTCATGAGACCAAAGGACAACTTAATAGGAATTTACATCCCATCATTCTGAAACTCAGAAGTCATGTTGATCTCAAGACCTCAGTAGTGCTGGTCTCATCCTTCCTGAAAACAAGCTGTTCCCACACCTATCGGATGGACACTTCCTGGTCCTGTACTCAATTCTGCTTCAAGAACGAAGTTCCCTGCACAAGCTGATGAGCCTTTTGCCCTCCTATGGGGTGCTGCTTCTATGTCCCTCTTCCTTTTATGCGAAACTTGCGTCTATTTTAGCCCACCTGTGGCACGGACTCCTTTTCTGGCGAGTATCAGTGGCTTGCCTCTCCTATTTGTCATAGCCACCTGGGCCAGCTCTTTGGAGGGAGCAGAAGATCCTTCTTGTTGTGTGCTAGCAGTCGAGGTTGCAACAGGTTCCTCTGGCTCAGCTTGTTTCTTCTTTTTTTGTGCTTCTCCTGCTTTTTGTTTGGCATAAATATATTCTAGTTTCTTCAGGACAACTTCTTCTGTCTTCCCTACAGAAAAATTACCAGAGAGACAACCTACCTTTAAACTCTCTTTCCAAAACTAAAGAGCTGAAGACAGAGCTAAAAATCTATTGACACCATTCAACTACTATAAAACAGATAACCACCACCCCTAATAAGTCAACGGCATACCTAATAACAGAGGAAAGTCATTACCTATTTATTCCAAGATTTTTTTTTCCTTCAGAAACATCCATACATTTTAGAATTTATCTGCAACTTTGATGACCAGAAATCAGCTTGGACAAGCACTAGCTCTTGCTGAACAAGTACCATTTGGAAAATATCCACAGCTGTGTATAAAAACTCACATCTCTCCTAATTATAAATGTATGACTAGCAGACAAAACGTTACATTTACCTGGTATTAAGTTTCTTGGACTAATGGACCCTGTTACTCAAACAACATTTAGAGGTAAACTCACGTACAGTTAACCATTGACATGAACATTCTAACCTCGAACAAACACAAAGGTTTCATACATAATTTGTTTTCTGCAGATGCACACAATTTAATATGATCAAAGTTGAAATAACTACATTGGCTTGTTTCCTGCTTAGTATTTATGTTATTATATCATGGTCTATCTTCAATTAAGTCTATATTTAACTAACTCTCCTGAGAGAGGATCTTTTCCTCATCAGTTTTGAGGTACTTCAGTAGGAATGTGAAAGATCGGAAAACTACTTTGTGAAGTTATTTGCTTTCATTCCCTGCCCAAAAGACCCATCATACCTTTCTGGATTAAGATGAGGGTTCACTAAAACACTTTTTTTTTTTTTCTAAACCAAGTACCTCAAATAGACATGAACTGATTCACACAAATACACAAGATTTAAGTATCTCTCATTTCTAATTTACAGGTAGTCTCCTGTTTTTATTCCCAGACAGTAAGAAGATTACAAGAATAATTTAACATTTTGCTTGCTCATACACATTTTGGCACTGGCTGAACACGTGTCATAGCTTTCCTACACCTCCAAATGAGACAGAAGGACACAATAATTACAACACGGTTTTGTCCTGAAACGCCCAGATGAGTAGCAGCTCAGAATATACTGCAATTCTGTTCCATGGACAGCGCTGCCGCCTTCTAGACACTACAAGCACTAGCCCTCAGAAAAGCAGCACGAAGATCATTATTTGCAAAGCTGACCAAAGGAGTCAGAGGTTTTGGTACTGATCAAAGACAGCTGTGTATACCTGTGAAGCACTGAGCAGAAACACTGTTTCAGGAAGTGACCAATGACAGAATGAAGTGACTTTTTTTCCACCCACTAATGCACAGGAACACACCCTGTGGCTTGCAGCAGAGATCATTCTACATTTCCTTGAGGCATAAAGGAAAACAAAAGCAGTTCTTAACAGCATGAGGAGTGTATCGCTGAGTCAGAGCTTAGCAGGTCTTTGTTTGGCGTCAAGAGTCTGAATTTTAGGTGAACTAGTGATCCACAGAGGATGACTCCACTCACTCCCACTCTTAAAAGCCTTTTCTTTCATTATTCCAGCTACTCTGTACCCAAAAACCAGTCTCACCTGAAAGCGTGGATACTTTCCGAATCAAAACACCTTGCTTGCGTGTCAGTAAGTTCTTCTGTCCAATAAGTTTATCTGCCTGATCAGTCAATCCTTGGATTTCTTCATAGGCCTAGAGGAGTGTCAGGGAACCGATTTATAAACCAACAATACACAAAATAATGAAGTATTTTTCCTTCCCAGAAACTTTTAGACATTTTCATCATCTTGAGAAATTAGAACTCAGAGGAAACATATGAAGTACCATCTAATGCCAGCCTTCCCTACATGCAAGCTGAAAAGTGATAAACATCTTGTTCGTCCTTTCTCCAAAGTTCAGCTATTTTAAAGAAAAAGATAAAACCAACTTTTATCCCACAATTTCAAGGTACGTCAGACAACCGTAATTATGTATCTTCAACTTATGTTTTGTTTCCTGTCATTTATGTCTTTACAATTAAGTCTTTAATGTCAGTATAATATTTAATGAAGTGCTACCTTCTCCTGCATTAAATAAAGTCTTCAATGTATTATTTCAAAATTGCCTGATGAACACAGTAAAATGCTAAGGAATTAAGACATAACCTTCCGTGGTTAAATTCACGAAGAATACAACAAGGAGAGGGCTAATCTGGAAACATGCATCTGTGTCATCAAGATAAAGCTTTTAGAAATACAGATTCCTTCAGATATTGTTTTATTCTAGAGAGTCCTATAAAGGTGACAGAAGTTCTCTATTCACAGTATCACTGAGACTCACCCAAAGAGTTCATACTAGCTTAATTACTCTGTCCAGATTAAATGATTCTCCTCACTTAAGCTTCAAAATACTTACCTGCTTGAGAATGTAGGATTTGGAGACCTTGGGAAGGTTGTGTAAGCGCAGGGTTTTCTTCAGCTTTTCAAAGAGACCTCTCAATTCATTACGTCGCCGGCGTTCATTTGCTGTGTGTGTCTCGCGGTAATGAGCAAAGGCTTCTGCCTCACTCTTCAGCCTTCTGCCCCGGAATTGACGCTTCCGCTGGAGAAGTAACCGTATTGACCAGTTTAAATAAAAAAGGTAATGTAACTGCAAACAATGTTCAAAGGCATGCCCGATTTACAAGGTTATTCTACAGACACCTGAATATTTCATGTCATGCTATTCTGTTATTATGTCTTCATGAAAGTTCAGTGTCAGAAGCACACGCAATAAGCATGAAATGCTGACCAACAAAAAATGACCAACATAATCACATCAACCCTAAAGGAAAAGATCATGAGCAGTCCCTTCTATTCATAAGCTTCTGTATTTTGCAATACAAGACTACTTAGGTAAACCACAGGATTCCAACAAAATCACGCATGTTTGAGCCAATTTTTTTTGTTGTTTGCTTGTCAAAAAAGTTTACTAATAAATGAAACAATCACATCAAATATAGGACGCTTGAATTTTTCCCCAGAGTTAAACTAGTTTGATTTCTATTTTGTTTCATGGGTACATATGGGCTGGGCCAAGAGACATTTAGGTAAGAATGGGAAAGACGGCATTGGAACTTATCACCCCAGACATCTACCATGAAACAGAAAGTTTCAAAGACAGGCTCTGATTTTGAATTTGCTTAAGTTTCCAAAAAGGCTGACAGACAATAAGCATAATTACTAATCTCTACAGATTTGAAGGTTTGTTATTTCATCACTACTCCTACAGGTTTTGTACAATTACGCTATTTATTTCATGATGAAGCAATACTTAAGAAGTAGCATTAACGCGTTTTTTTACATCATTTTAGGTCTGCTCCAAACCCCAGCAAATCAGTGGAAAGACTCCTTAGGTCCAGTGATACTATTTCTGAGCGTGCTGGCCTTTGGAGGAATCTGAAAGACTGTCTCCTGAAACCTGGCTCTTGACATCCATTTTGCCCTCAGAGGCAGACTGAGCACGGTAAGGCTGCAACTGCATCTGCGCTTGTGTTGGGCATTAGGTTCCTTTCAGGGAAGGGCCTCATGCCGTAACTTCAAGGGCAGAGAGAAGAATACATGGAGAAGGCGATGCAGGCAGAGCACCCTGGAACCCCTCTCCATCTCAGGCAAAAGCACACATACCAGTCTGCTCTCATGTACAAGACATACACCAGGCTCACACCCTGCCTCAGAGCCCCACCCCGCCCACCCCCACAGGCAGCTCTAGATCTGACATCAAGTACATCACAGATAGTTATCATGGACAGTTAGTGAAACTGGCTTCAAAGCCACCCTAAAATACAGCATAAGCTTCAGAAGGATTGCAGTAAGTTTTGGGTTGAAAGGATTCTGTGTTATCTTTAACTTGCCTAAATATGTATTATTTAAACTATTGTTTTCAGAAATCCTTCGCCCAGTGCTATGCCTATATAATCCTACACAGTCTTCCTCAATGCATGAAAATGTTTCTCAGTTATTCATTATTTTATGTTGTTGTAAAAATTACTTATGCCGAGAACACAAAACCTAAGCAAATGTGCTAATAAGAGGCAGATATTCCTCCCATACATAAAGTCGAATCCGAAACCCACTGATGCCTGTAGCAGTCCTTTAATGAGATTTGGACTGAGTGCCGTTCCCCGCCATATACACAGCTGGTTTCTTGCATTTAATCACAAATATATGAAAGGTAGATAAATCGCATTAAGAGTTGCACTTGAGATGAAAGTTTATCTTTAAAATGGAGGTGTGATACCAAAAGGAAAGAGGAGAGCAAACATATACCTTCGTAGATTTTTCTGATAATTTTTCATCCGAAGAATTACGAGCATGGTATCTGGAAGAAAGGTAAAAAGTTTTTCCCAACACTACTCATCTCATGCACTCTATCCTCATTAACGACATTCCAACAGCCTAAAACTGCTCATTTTTATCCGTGAAATTAACTCTTCCTTGTAAAACTACATGAAAGCAGGATACTGTTGAGCTTTCTCAAGAAATTCACAACTCTATCTCCAATGCCATCATCTTGGAAAAATTTGAGCTGTTCTGAAAGCTGTAAAATTAACCCATAGTGCAAAAGCAACTATTTCACTATATGCCAAAGAGAATAAATTCAGCCTGAGACTGTTAGCTGCAGAAAGTATTTTTTTTAAATTGCATTTTGGTTCTTTTTTTAAAAAGTACAGATTCAATACAGATGGCAGAGCAATCCCTCCCCCACCAAGAACAACGAACCAAAATCCTCACATTTATTACTATCCTGATATATAATAACAGCTTCCTTGTATCTCAGGAGCTTCAAGAAAAAAAGAACAATACACATTTGAAAGAATTATTTTTACAAAACATTACACCTATTTTTCTCTCTCACTGAAAGATCTTCACAATTTACAGCAAAGTCACCATCTAAGGATAAAAGTTGAGCTGTATCTCTGAAGGAAAAAAAATAAATAAATTTGGAACTATCTGGAAAGTATACAATATCACCAAACAGATTTTTCAAAGTTTCTGCAAAAAAATTCTTTAAACAAAAAGAACTAAGGATGCAAGGTCCCCATTCTTTCGTTTGGTGCAACTGAGAAATAGCTATGACCATCTTCACATACCTCAAGTAAGCTATGTTTTTACTTTGCATTTTGTCATTATAAATGCAAGGGCAGCAACAAAAACAAGCAAACAAAAATAACAGAACAATTTTAAAAAAAAAAAAAAAAGGCCAAGCTATCCAACCATGGCAGACTATATGTAAATAAGAAAATACTTTCTTCACTGGGGCAATGGTCCCAAAGCCAAAGCTCTCATTTACAGCATCAGGGATTAAGCCAATGACTGCTCCTGCCTAAAAATAACAAGTCCACCAGCAAGAATAAACAAAGCTTGCAAAATTGTATTTAAAACATACTCAGTTTGCCGAAAGGGAGGCAATTCACTCATAATAATTTTACAATATACTTATCCCCATAAACAAATTAATTAGAGGGGAGAGGAAAAAAAAGGCTAAGGCACCTCAAAATCTACTTAGCTCTGACAGCCCCGTCCTCGCAGACACTGGGAAGCACCAGTGCTCAGGAAGACCTGACACAAGCCTTGCTTTATCTTACCATCACATTAAACCTGTTGTTTAATGGTTTCATTCAACGCCAGCTCATCAGTAAAACACAAATCTGTAGTGCTCTCCAAGGATGCTTACTTCTGTTTGGAAGGTTGGATATTAGCAGCTGTGGCCTTCAGACGGGCAATGTTAATCTTCTCTGAAAGCTCCTCCACGGTCTCAATGTCCACCTGCTCGTCATCCTCACTGTATGCACACGCATCCTGGAACAGTTTTTGTTTTGTTTTTTAAAATGAGTATCTACTTAGCAATAGAGCTCAGGCCAAAACAGTTTCACTTCAGTCTCAAAAGAGATTACATTACAACATTAAGAACCATTAAAGAATCAACATCTCCAGCTACACTGGCCAATAAACAGTGCTAAGCAGGTGGTTATTTTAACTGTCACCTCTAGGAATTCCTCCCACTAGCAACTCAGCAAAAATGAATTTTGGTAAGGGCAAAGCCCATCTCTGTCATTTACATGTTTACTATGGGTGAAATAAAAAACTTTCACAGGGCAGAGCTTTCCTGCCTCCATTTTCAAATAAGATTAAACTGCCTTTACAACCTACTACTATAGACTCTTGCTAATTAACATTTTTTGGACATGAGTTGAGATAGTTATCACCTTGGTAATGGTCTCTCATACCTAAGATAGCAACAGTCAGAACATCATACAACCAGGCTTCTTTGCATCATACAGTACACTGCTTACATGATGAAGAGTATGATTTTGGCTCTTCCAAAACGCTGCCCAATAATTATTTTAAATATTTATGATATTTTGAAGAGTACTTTTTATCCATGATTGCCTGACCAACAAAACTTGCTACCATCTGTGAAGACAGAGATAGAGAACAACTGCAGTGCTGTAGCAACTACAACAGTTAAATATCAATTTTGTGGCCATTTGTAATATGAGGTGATTTTCCACCCCACCCCCGCCCCCAACAAAACAAGCCTTATTCAACCAATTTTTTGTATTACAGTTTTTATTGAAGTGTTTTATATTATAATCTTTGGTTTGCTTACAAAATGAAGTACTCTTTCTTCTCCTTAAGTAAGAAAATGTAATTATACTTCCACTCTGTACTGTTTCACCCAGTTCCCTGAACTAATCCAATCTTGCCTTCCCTTCCTATTCTTCTCTTCTGTCTTTCCTTTGTCTTTTTCTTTTCCACGAGCTGCAATCTCCTTCTTCTCTGAACTGAATACTTACCTGAAATTGATGCAAACAGTTAATCACAAAAAACGCTAAGTGCAGAACAGGGGAAAAAAAAAGCAACGTGCAATACTGGATCAGCAAGTGGCCTCCAATAAATGCTTTTCATGGTACTGATTGTTTAAAGTTATCTGCAACTCACACTGCTGTTTTAAGAAACTCTGATTAGAAAGGAGAAAATGTGGCACTTAGCTGACCACAGATTAGACTATATACAGCACTGTAACCAAAACAAACAAGAGCAGCCTAAATTACCACACAAGCATAACTAAAAAGTGGTTAAGGATACACATTTCTAATCATCAGTCATGAAGTTTACACCTGTGAAATTTGCGACTATGTTAGTTTAAAGGGACTCAATTTATAACCAGACAGTAAATCTTAGCTGATAATTTCCTTTTTGACAGAGAAACAAGATCTCTAATAACCTAATGTTTGATACAGTATTTGGCTTCTTCATACTGACTACACACAACGTTTTCTAAATGAAAAAAGGAGGAAAAACACAACTCTGAAACCCACAACTCCCAGCATGGCTATGTAAAATTCGAAGAACATAAAAATTGCTACCTTAGTTACTGACACCACAGAGTAACCACCACTGTGAATCATGCTGTCACATAAAATTATCAGTATTTTTTAAACTTTGGGTAATACATCATCTCCCATGGCTGTGTGATCAAGGCTAGAGAAAACTGAAAACAGAAACAGTATTAAAAACTCAACAAGTTCGCCCTCCTTTACTGAAGGCTACACTGGGGATATAACCTTTGTAAAGCACAGCAATGCATACTTTGTAGCAACGTAGCCTTTCCTAAAGTACAGAGTGAGCGTATGCATGCGCATATATATATATATGGAAAAGGGCATATATATAGGTATAAAAAAAAGTGTGTGAATATTGTACATATATTTTAGTGTCTACATACACACAGACACGTATGCAATACTGTCTGTAGAATCTTCCAGTCTCTTAAGAATGAAACCATGCAGCATCCTCCCCCTCCGTAAAACCACTCTCAAATCTTCCCAAGTCTTCCATCGCCTTCTGTTCACATCATGAGGGGACCTACAAAGTGTTGGTAGTATAGATTCTGTCTAGAAAGAGGTACAAACTTCTAAACTACTCAGTGGCAGAGAAACTTGCACCTCTTCATGTACTATGAAGTATTGAGATATTACTGCGGAAACTAACAAAAGTGATGCTCAGGTTATCAGCTATAGCTGCTAGATCTGAATAGAAATTCTACAAGTTGCTACGCACACTCTCATGTTACCTACTATCTCTATGCTTGTGAAAAGACATGTCTTTTGAAAGAGAAAAGCAAGGAGAGTGACCTTAGATGAGAAATTACTAGCCTTAGAGAACAATCTCTTTCTTTTTAACCCACTGTCCTAGTTTCAGCTGGAATAAAGTTTATATTTTCCTCCTAGTAGCCGGTATAGTGCTGTGTTTTTGATTTTGGATGAGAATAATGTTGATAACCAATGTTTTAGTTGTTGCTGAGCAGTGTTTATACTAAGGCGAGGACTCTTTAGTTTCTCTGCCCTGCCAGCAGAGGTTAGGAGGGGACACAGCCAGGACAGCTGACCCAAACAAGCCAAAGGGGTATTCCATGCCATATGACATCATGCCCAGTATATAAACTGGGGGAGTTTTCTGGGGGTCACCACGGCTCAGGGATTGGCTGGGTGTTGGTCAGCAGGTGGTGAGCAACTGTATTGTGCATCACTTGTTTCGTATATTCTATTATTATTTTCCCTTCCTTTTCTGTCCTATTAACTGTCTTTATCTCAACCCACAAGTTTCACTTTTTTTCTCCCTGATTCTGTCCCACATCCCACTGGGGGCCAGCGGGGAGTGAGCGAGCAGCTGTGTGATGCTGAATTGCCAGCTGGGGTTAAACCACGACCCATGTGCTGACTTTAATGACACCCTTCTTCTCTGCCCAGGGCAGCAGCTCTGATCTCTGGTGAGTTCTGTATTTGGAAAGAGATAAACAAGTTATTTTGCTACTACTAACTTCAGGGGTTTCTTGCAGCTTTCCTTGAGAGCAGCTATGAATCTGTGTTATGCCATGACAGTTCTTGTTACGCATATAAAGAGCAGCATGGAGGTAAAACAAATTCCCATCTGACTTTGGAAGTATGGTACTGGCACTGGCAGGAACTTACAGAAGTATTGTTTCTCTCTGTGTATGAAAGCCCATAAAATCCTTATTTGTTCCATCTTGTAAAATATTCTCCCACAAAGCAAGACTCATTAGCACTGGGACCAAGTACAGCACAGAGAAAATGAACTGTCTTTAACAAGGAAGCAGCGCATCACTTTGAACTTGACAGGCTGGTCAGGAGCTCTATGTTACCACTGCTCCCCAGGACAGCAAGAGAATGAAAGTCAGGAGACACCAAGTCCCTGGGACCTTGCTGAGGTCCCACCAAATACTGCTTGGAGTCTAGATGCAGAACACATATGCAAGGGCTACCGAAACTGTGACCAAGCGAAGACTACATTGCGTTTCAGCGTAAGTATTTCAACAACTTCCAGATGCTGTCTGTGAACAGTAAACAGCTTTGGTTTTGCTCTATATGCTTACAGAAACTTAAGAAATCGAAGTTCTACTGTATAAAATCTCACTTGAAGAATATCACTTATGCAAACAGACAGCAATTTTTCAACAGTTCTTTCTTCCTCCTCACACGTGCTTTACCTGTTACAGACTTTGTCAAGATCGTTTTAATGAACAGGAGCAACTTTCTGGATGTATTTTTTTTTTATCATTATGGTCTCAAGACAGCAGATGCAGCCATGGTGCCTTCAAGTCAATTCTGTAGCTTTCCCACTGAAAAGCAGACACTGACCTATTTGCGCAAGGTCACAGAAAGGCACGAAAATCAAAAACACAACCGAAGATTTCCAAATTCTCTAGAAGTCCCTAATTGCTATGCTGGGGTTCAGAGAGTGAACTAGAGGATGTACTAGAGGACTCAAGAGTGCTGAAATTCCAAGAATTCCTCAGCTGAGCAGAAGAACACAAGCTTGAATCTGAAATTCAAGTCTATTAAGTGGTAAGAGAGGAGGGAAGGGAAAACAAAAGTTGGAAGGTATCAAAATTGCACCATCTCTCCAGACACAGACCTTCTGTTGAGCTACAACAGGTGATGTAAACATGTAGCGTAACTGCTTCCACGGGCTTTTTTTAACCCTCCCTAGGGCCTGACGAAAAGCATTATAAAGCCAGAGGAAAAAAAAAAAAAACTGGCTGAACAAAAGTTATTCAAACAAAGATACTATTTAAATTACAGAACTACTGAAGAGATACATGCCATTCTGTTAAAAGTATTACATGCGCAAGAGGTACAGCGCTACATAATTTCAACAGGTCACCTTTTATGACAACATAGTTGTATTTCATTATACACAGAGCACTTCTCACTCTTGTCTGCTCTCCTGGGTCATCCATAAAGCCCCCCTGATGCTGGAAGCATCTGGTATTTTCTCTAGCTTTTCCATTTTATACAGTATCATCGCCGTGATTCTACATGCAAGAGATGCATACTGTTTTTCTTCAGCGGGCAGGGCTACTCTGAACTACATCCGGGCATCACCACACTGCAGGGAAGGGGGACATGCGGGCTAGTTCAAAAGATGCTACAATCCAGAGAGTGAGAGGAAAAAAACACCAGGAAATTAACTTACTGAGAAACACTATCATGGTAAAGCTTTTGAGTGCTGACAAGTTACACCGGGCTAATCAAAGGGTTGATAGAAATTATCCAGCTAGAGCTGGGTATTATCTACATGCTATTATACTAGAAAAATGGTATTCAAAACCTGAGACATGGCATCTTTTTCATGAAAGGTGGGGGAAAAAAATAGAAGTAAAAAACTCTCTACTGCCCACCAAGAACACATCTTCAAATTTACAGATCCTGAATGTGGACATATGTAAAGCACAAAACATTACTTTTTTCATTCTTACATCTAACAACAAAGGGAAAAATGCTTCAGGATGGTAAATCTTTCCTCTCTACCTCTGACTTCCTAACAACAGGAAAAAAAATATCACAGTTGTGAAGATCATCAGAATTAAGTCCACCAGAACTCTGCCATAAGAACACCTATTCCCATGTAAGTACTGCCAACCCGTCACAGGCTGAAATTTCTGGATCTGCCTTCTATACTACGATGTCTGCAGACTTCACACACAGTCTGTACCAAAAGCTCAGAATATGCAAGAGATTGCTAATACTTAAATCATCCACAAAATATGACTTGCACTTTTTACTAACCTTACAATGTCATAGTAATTAATAACAGTTTCATGTCATTTTAATGTTCAGCTCCGAAAAAGAACGATTGAAAAACATGTTGTGACAACATTTAAAATAACTTGCCGGACACATAAGCTATGTTTAGACTAGTGAGTTAAATGGGACCATGGGATTCTATCTGTAGCAATAAAATACTAGAACAACCCCTGACATAGCTTTGGCTTAACACCCAGCAAGTACTCATGTGAACAATTCACAGACACAGTCTGTGACTTAGTCCAGGCCAAGCAGTCACTCCCCACAGGAACTCTGTGTGCAATCATCATGCCTTGGAGATCAAGAATTTAACATCATGTCCCAGACCATCGCACTTGAATTTGTTCAGCCAACAGGTCCTGATATTAATGTTTGCTTATATATTCCTGTAAGGTTTTTTTCATATCACCAAACCCACGATGATCAACCCTCCTAAGCTTCCGTTGAGGCAACTCAGGGTAGGAAATGCAAAAAAGGCAAAGATACCATCTCAGGAAGCTTCTGTCTTTTTGTTGAGTAGAGGAGGACTCTACAAGAGTCTTGTAACTCAAGTACACAAAATTAGCACAAGGTAGGACGGCAATCTGAAGAGCATCGATATGCAAAATTAAGAGCAATGAAGTCATTACTGCAATGAGAACCAGTGTGGGGAAACGTACTAAAAAACAAAGAGTAATAGCTACTACAGGGAAGAAGCAATCATCCTGAGTCTCACTGGAGTTTTCTGGGGTTTTTCATGGCTATTTTCCAAGCAATGAAAACCAGTCCATATTCCAAACTAGTAGTGAAAGAGCTGTCATGAGTATTTCCACTAAAAAAAAGTACGAGTGGATATGTGCGTACACTTTGCTTCTATGTTTCCACTAGCTTAATGAAACATAAATATCCTCTAGCAGCCTGTTTACATGATCTGACTTCATCCAGTCTGACAAGCAATACCAGTGCAGCCTGTCCTATAAGCACTATGCTGATAAAAGAGTACACCCCAGTGAAAAATAACAGAGACTTACATATTTAGATTTAAAACTGAATTGTCCATTAGACACTGACATGCTAATTTAACTTGCAGGCAGCACAGATTAACAAACCAAAAACTCACCCAAATTCCAGACAGGTTTTTACAGTCCTCTGAGATCTCATTCCTCAGCTTTACTGCTCTAGAAGCAAAGCTAGCTTACTCATGTTTGTGTGAGCTTCTGGTGAAGACATACCCTTACATGGCTTACCAAACCCTATTAGTCAAAACCTGCATAGTAACTTTCTTACAAAATAAACATTTCTTATAATGTCTAATAATTTTTTTGTTTCATCATCCTTTTGCAGGACAAAAGAAAATACATCTTTAAAACATCAACCCTGATAATGGGATACTCTGTGACCTAGACATTATATTTACTACCTGTTGGCTTACCAACAGATTCCTAAGACTACCTTGTCTGGCAAGTTTATCCGGCATCAGTCATGAATTAACCGTGGTTCTCAAAACTTCATGGTAACTCTGCTGAAGTTCCTGTATCCTTCAGTAGTTATCGAACTGTCACCATCCGACTCGAGACAGGACAGCAAAAGCTCAGTTCTTGGCTTGAAAGAGCTTCCAAAAATCACATCTGCTTTCAGTTTCCTCACCTTCCTGCAGCTGAGATGCTATCATCTTGCCTAAGAATAGTGAGCTGGAATATGAATCGATCAGTCAGTTTTTCTGGAGGTTAGATTCTCTAAAAGCCAGAGTTACTGACTTAATTGAGTTACTCTGGATATAGTTAGAAGAAAAAGTCGTCTAATTTGGTTTTCAACTGCAAGATGACTACATTAACACAAAAGTGCTTGAAGAACTATATACTTTCAAATTCCTGAAGACACTAACATAATCTCCTATTTTTAATGTTTGTTCTTCAATTCTTCTCCAGTTTAACCTTTCTCTTTTCATTTTATCTCATCCCAAGAAAAGGCTACCTTATTTCTTATGTCCGTTTGACTGACAAAACCACAACTTCATAAATTTTAACTAAAACCACACTGTTTCTTAAGTCACATACTGATATATAAAAAGTACATCAAGGAGTTATACGTGAGATTGTTTTCTTTTATTTTTTGGGTGAAATTTGATGGAAATTCTACGAACGTTAAAATTTAAACATATCTTAACTACACTAACCACAATGTTTTACCTTTATGCTGTGACTTCTGGAGCAATTTGTTTTCTATTGAATATGGAATGACAGCTTTCACACAATACTTAAACGTATTACTAAATTTCAAGAGGAATTTAAGGAAAGATTCAAACATTCCTTCCAGACGTAAATGTTAACTAAGGGTTACAAAAATTAAGTAGGAGACAGCTTAAAATAACAGAAATACGAGATTGGCTACTACATTTTAGGATTAAGTCATATTACAAAGAACCAAGTTGCTTAAGTAAATACTGAAGGAAGACAACATGCAGTGGTTCTAACACAGTTTGCTCACATAACTCCTGTTATCTGAAAAGTGGACAATTTCTAAAAGGCCACTACAATGATACCTATAAAAAAGCATGCAGCTAAGAAGATATAAAAGACATTTCCACGGGGAACCCTGATCTAGACTTTCTATAGAAACTGAAGTTCAGAATACAAACATCATACTGCGTCTTTCAAATCCATGGGTTGTGACATGTTATTTGATCAATTTATTAAAAAAAAAAAAAAAAAAAAAATCGCTTCATAAATAGTTAAACGCTTACCACTTTTTCAATATCTACTTCCTCTTCACTTGGGAAGTCAGAAGCACAATCTAGCATCTCATCAGCGGAATCATCAGTTTTTTCATCCTCTTCATCCTCATCCTCATCATCGTCCTCTTCTTCCTCTTCTGTATCATCAGCAGTTATATCAACAGTGGGCATGTAACCTGTTTTGTGATGCCCGGGTTCCTGTGCCCTCTGTTCTGGTGTCGGGAAGTCACTTTCCTCAGATGTATCAGCTCTGTTATCCGCCTCACTTTTATTTTCTAAAGTGGGTACAATGCTAGATATTTTGCTCCAAGAACTGTTGACATGTGTTACAATATCATGACCAGTTTTAATTTCTTCCTGAGAATCAAAAGCATCTTGTTCTTTGTTGTTACTGCCTTCCTGCCTAGCTACGTTTTCTTTGCTTTCCTCGTTATTGACTGTATGCTCTTCTCCTGAACCATTATCCTGCTCTTTCGCAGAACTGATTTCAGACTTACTTCCTTCTTCCTCTCTTTCTGATTTCACAGAACCCTCGTACTCCCTCCTTTCCATATCTGGCTGCTCGGCATCACCCTGGTGGTGGTGTTCATTCTGAGATAGTTCAGTCCCTCTCTTTTCCTTCTCGTTCTCCAGCTGTCTATCTTGCTCTTGTTGATGCTGTGGCTGCCCAGAACTTGCCTTGTTGTCCTCCTTCATCTGTGTCTGTGCATCTCCTTCGTGCTCTTTTACTGGTTTCTCTTCCTTCTCGTGGTTCTTCAACTGTGCAGTCTCCCGATTCTCGAGACTCTGTGGATATGCATTATCCAGAGGAGCAATCAGAGACTGATCTGATGACCCACAAACAGTTTCAGAGTTAGCTGAAACAGCCTCCACTACAGCTTCAGAACCAAGAGAATCCTCTTTTTCCTCAGAAGTCCCTTTTTCTTCCTCATCATTTGGCTTCTCACTGATATATGAATGATCAGATGATATCACATCTGTGGAAACATCATGCTGAGAAGAAGAGCTATCATCACAAGAACTCTCTAGCACCTTTGAGTCCTTCTCCACCATCTCTAATGTAGTAGAATTTCTATCAGGTGCAATCATGCCAGATGCTGATGCTTCAACGTTATTTGACTGGTTAACCAACAATTCGTTTTCTTCTTGTTTCCTATCTGATACTGTAACCTCAGACTCTGTAATTTCAGTGTCATCTGAGCATGAAGCCTTCCCATTCTCCTTCTGCTGAGCAGCACCCAAGTCCTCTTTCTTGCATATTTTCCTGTAATCCTTCTTCATCTGAAGAGATGCAAAATGGTGAAGAATGGAGTTTGGCACCGTCTTCTGCCCTGGGAGCTGCAGTAGAGCAAAACTACCGGACTGTAAAGGTATGAGATTAGCAGTGGTAGCTGGCAGACCACCGGAGCTGCAGGTTATTTTAGACTCGGAGGCCGTTTGATTTGTCACACTGCTAGCTGCAGGAGGAGAGATCCTCAAAGTCAGAGTGCCTGCCTGCGACACAAAACTCGCTACTGAAGGAAGAATAGAAGATGCTTGAGTGGTTAGGGTAGATGTAGGGGATAACTTGGGTACTGCAGTTTGTACAGCTGAATTTGTGGCAGGAGAAGTGGAAGACACAGAAGAAGTGGGAGACACGGGTGACTCGGGAGGCTTAGAAGGTGCAGGCAAGCGGATTCCTACAATAGATCCTGTGAAGAAAACGAAACATCAACTAATACTTCCTCAAAGCACTTTTCAGTTTTAGTATTTCATGCTGTACTAGAAGTAGCCAGCATTCTCAAGGATCACAGTGTATTCATGTATCTGACCACAAGTTCTCAGTGAAAGAGGTGGTGCTGCACAAAGACATACAAACTGTTGAATTTTTATATGGAACACCCCAATAAAATACATGAGGTGGCTACTCTAAAACTAACCGGTTTAATGGTAAGTTCTAGCATAAAGCTTTTTAATCAAAACCAGCACTGCATTTAGAGCCATCTGCATTTTACTTTCCCATTTATTGGAAAACAGGAAAATTGGGATTTTGGAAAAAAAAAAAAATTATTTAAAAATCCTCTTCCCCCTCAGAAAAAGACTTCCACAGAAAAAAAAACATGACAGAATTACTCAATTATACCACAATCTTTTTCATGTTAACAATTCTGCGGTGTTTCAGAACTCCATGAAACATGGAGGAAAAACACCACTACTATCAACTAGTTTCTCTTGGACAGCAAAAGCCGCAAAGCAGAAAGGAATTCAAAGAACTTTTTGACTGAATCTTTACTACATCCCATGCTCAAATCATAACTAAGGCATGAGATTATTTTCCCTCCTCCCCACATTTTGTCATCTACTGTGCTTGCTCTTGCCTCTCTCTTTTCAACACCACTCTGCCTCCCTCTCCTCAAGATGCTTCTTTATAAAGGGAGAAGAAAAAAATCCTACTGGAAAGTCAAACATGCATTTAAAATTATTTAGTTTATAAACATGGGTGGGTTTTTTTTAAAAATGTACAATGGTATGGTCAACAAAGATCCTTCCTATTTCCCATCAGATACCTGTCATTTCTAACTCTTCTAACCCTGTCTTCAACTATGCACTAGAGAAGGAACAGCTGAAAAAACTTATTTTTCTTCTCACATTCTAAGGAGGAAAAAACCCAGCAATTTCACACTGTAGTGTAACATTTGATCTGAGTATCTGCTGTAAGAGCACTAACAAATCTGCAAACCAAACAAAACCAAAGCAGCACATCCAATGAGACACAGATAACAGCTCATTCTTTCTAAGAGAATCTCCAACAAGAATTATTTTTGAATCGTCACATCAACAGAATTTCTTTTAAGTTATGACAATACAATGGACACGGCTCCACTGCCACACACACTGAGGCCCTTTTACTTGCTGCACAGAACTCCCACATTGTGGAGACTTAGCTATTAACTGCACTTTCTGTATTTTAAACATGTGGTATTTAAGTTTTATTACATCTGAATAACCATACTATGTTCTTCAACTACTCACAAAGAACCAAATTAGACTGTTCAATTACTTCCAGCACAGGAAAGGAGCATCACAGAGACATTTATTACATTGTTAATTTCTGGGTAACACATTGGTCAGTAAGTCAAGAAACACAGGACTTTGTACCTGGATTGCGGAACATCACTGGCTGCACACTGGGCTGCGCACCTGCAGCTCGAACCTGGTGCAGAGGGACAAGCTGAATGATCTGCCCATTAGGATGTCTGAAGAGGTTCACAGCACCAGGGCTCCTGAGGGGCTGAAGAACCATCCTCTGCCTCTGAGCAAGCTGCGTGTTGTTCAGCGGTCGCAAAGCAGGAGATGTCTGATGCACTGGAATCAGCAGCAATCGAGGTCCTATACGTTTCTCTGTTCCAGGAGACATCTTCTGGGGAGTCTTACTTATAGCTTGTGGAGTAGCATCTTCTGAAACATTTAAAAAGTTACATAAAATCAGCTTAAGAGAACAGCCTACAAATCAGGCTTTCCTTATCCATAATGAAAACAAGCACAAATATTTTGGAAACAACTGGATCTCTTAAAACTTGTTCGAAAGCCTCTCTTTTTATTTATGGAACACACATAGAACCAACCAGGCCAGAACAGTGTTTTTCATGCAGTTCATCGACATTTCTCAACCATGATTCAGAAGACTTCCATGTTAACGACAAGAGAGTCATTCCATACCTACTTCTTGGACTCTATGCCAACCATGAAATTCTAGCAGTCATAATTGTGCTATACTTTTCTATGGGCCAAGAAATTATTTGAGACTTCCAGCTCATTTCACAGCAGTCACTGACCAGATAGCTACATTTTTTTCCTCCTCTACTGGCTCAGGCTGGAATAAAACAACCATTTTAAGAGATTACATTTCTTATCCTATTTGGGAAAGAAGGGTGAGGCAAGTGAATCTATATTTAAATTGGGTTCTACAGTTGCAGACTGTGTTCCAGCTACGAAGGAGGCAGAACAAAAAAGGATGTGTTTGCAGTAACAGCCCAAAGCACCTAAGCCTTACCTCTTTGTTGATTCAGTGAAGGACTGGAATTAACTCCTGACAGTATAATCGGAACAGAGCCAGCAGTTGGTGTGGTCACCACAGATGTAGCTGCTGCAGCTGTTGTTAGTACAACTGTAGAAGTGGATGTTGTGACAACAGGACAAGTAACAGTTGGTGTTGTTACTACAGTTTTAGGGAGTGACGTGGTTGCTACTGGTGCAACAATCCCTGTTGCTTGTGTTATGGTCACAGTGGCAGTAGGAGTGGTGGATGAGGGAGCAGTACAGGTGTTGATTCCAGGTGTTGCAGGAGCAGCTGTGACTGTAACTGCAGGAGGAGAGCAGGCAGGTTCATCAGCTCTTGTCTGGCCAGGAGCGGTCACAGCAGACGCTGCCACACTGGTAACTTCCACAGTAACTGGAGAAGTGGTGGTGGCTGTAGTGACCCCAGGAGAGACTGTGCATTGAGCTGGAGATGGCCCTGAAGGAACCACGGGAGCAACAACCATTATTGGCGTAGGCTTGATACTGAACTTCTGCGGGCTTGACAGAGGCTGCCGCGTGCTCACTCCAGGAATCTTCTGCTGTAGAGCTCCGGCTTTGTTCATCACAAACTGTGTGAACACACCACCAGGTGAGGGGCGGACAGCTGCAAATAAAAACTTGCAGGTCAAAATTTTAATAGATTTCCTCTTTGCCTTTCATGAGGTGCTACAACTGTAATTTCAGCATGAAGTTGAGCCTCCATTTTCTTTGTACCTTGTAATTAAAGTGAAACCTTTACGGCAGTCCTGAATACGCCTTACATATTAGCAATCTGTCTGCTTTATTCCACTTCTATAGCTTTTTGTTGCATTTCTTCCTGGCCACACAAAAGAATCAGGTCTTGAGAGGTTGTTCTTTATCATGAAACTATGAACAGACAATTCTAATTACAGTACAGGAAAACAAACACCTAAGTGAAATAATGGGCACAAACTATTTTTCTAAACCTCAAATTCTTCCTGTAACAACTTGTGTGATCTTCCTCTTTTCACTGCTTCTTGGTTTTCACCCCCCTTCTACCGTATCCACACCTTACAGAGCCATGGGGGAAAGGGGCAGGAGGGAGATAAGAGTTTGCCATGTCCTCTTCTCATTGCAGTGATATTTGTGCAACTGAGGACTGGATGGGACAAATCTAACCAACAGGAAGTAATCACTAACGGGAAGATCCTCTCCCTCTCCCTTGCTCTCCAAGGGATCAGAATACTGCACCTACATCACTCCAGATGCCTACAGATGAGTACAACAGCATAGATTACAGAGCAAACCCAACTTAAATATTGTAGTTATTTATGCATCTAGCATTTTTAACCCAAAATATGCCAGAACACTGAAATCATATACGCAACGATCAGTTCAATGAAATGCAGTCAGCTCTTTAACATCGCATAAATGCACAAAACAAGAAGTTTTATTACAGGACAAGAAAAACGACACACCCATTTACATGGCAATGAAAATTTAGGCAGAAAGAAACAAAACAAACAATCAGAAATTAAAGTTTTGCCAGGACACAGGTAACATCCTTTTCTCTTGCGAAGCTTCTTCAGATCTTTAATAAATGTGTGGGCTATGTGGATGGGCACTAAATTTTTTTTTTTTTTTTTTAAACTCATGCAAAATGTCATAGTTAAAGCAACTTCCTCTCTTGCCATGCTGGGATAACCATTTCAGTACCAACTCAGACACAAGTACCACATGCTTCTTCTGATACTCTTTTTTTTTTTTTTCCACTCAAAGTGCTGACTAAGTCCAACCCTGTTTAGCTTGTGAAATCCAATGAGATTACAGGCTGGTGTGGTTATTGGCTGCACACCTGTTGTTTCGCTAATCCAGATTTGGACCATCTTGTCTTTCACTGCTGCTTCACACATCTTTGGTGGTCACAAGAATTCCAATTTCAAGTGCAACATCATCAGAAAAACTAACAGCGAAGAATCACAGATTAGAGTGATCCTTTACTCATTTTAAGTTAAACTGATGTTTGATGAAAAGCAGTTAAAAAATCATAGTAAAGAAACTCTCAAAACAAAAATCCAAGCTTAACATTCAGCATGTCTCCATTCACTCTTCCTTGTCTCTTGAAAATATGCTCTAGTAGCATTAATAAAATAACTAACAGTCAACATCTGTAATCTTATTCTGACGTCAAACCAAAACTTTCTGCTTTAAAGAGGTTATTTATTGCAGAGGCAGTTTAGGTAGGCAATGCGGCCAGAGGCAGCATGCACTGTTGCACAGAAATCAACAGCAATGCTGTACACTCACTTTTTACTTCAGCTCCACGCAATTTAAAACACAGTAATAAGTTCCAACCTACCTATCTGTCTCTGTGCTGGGACATGGGTTTTCAGAGTCGTCACAGTGGGGGTTGAAGTAGTGCTGGTGGAAGATGTAGTTTTGGGAGTTGATGTTGTGGGCACCTGGACTGATGGTGTCCCAGAAGCAGCTGCTGCAGCTTTGGATGCTACCTTGGAGATCACAGTACTGAGGGTTGAGATATCAAGTACTGTGGGTCGCAGCCTGCCTGTGATATAAGCTGCTAGCCGATTGGCGGGATGTAATGCCCCCATCTGTCCCAAAAGCAGTTTGGCCTGAGGATACCTTTTATCATTAACCTGAAAAAAGTGGAAAAGGGAAATTTTGTGAAAAGAATGCTAATTCACCACCTCTGGAGAGGCGTTTCATTCCATGGGACTTCAAAGTGTGCTTTTCCAAAAACCACTGCAACTCAGAATGGGAATTTCTACTTTCCTTACTGCCCAGGAGAACTTCAAACAACTCTGTTATGTCTTTATAATACAGATTTTAGATGCTACTCAGACTCTCACATAGCACCAGAGTCCAGAGGAGCACGTGAAATCACTGACATTAGATAGAGTGAAGCTAGCATTTATTTTTCCTGTACCTTACTTACGCTAGTCCTGAATAAAAATGGGTTCCCAAATTTGAGGACAATTTTTGATAAAATTTTCAAACCTAATTAACACCTAGCATCAGAAGAAACAGAAGAAAGAATACTTAAGTCATATACACTGGGACAAAACTCTAAAGAGCTTGTAAAAGCTTTATCAGCTCTTCTCCATACTGTCATTTGAGAGTGTAATTAAAGTACGATGAGTTGACTAACTTCAAATTCAGAGTTGCAGTGATAACTGACTGCATGGGAGAGAAAAAACTAGACATCCTTCTGAATGTCAGGCTTTATACCTAGTGATCAATGGGAAGTTTTGGTAGTGTTGCACTATACTTTCAGGTTGTTTGGTAATACCTTCTAAAAGCCAAATACATTTAACACACCACTAAAGTCTTTACTCTTTCTACTGATCAACTTTTATCAAAAGTAATCTCCCCCTACATTTTTTCTCTCCACTAGTTTCTCTTTCTCAGGGTGCCATATCTGCAAAGTGTCATGAAAATGAATTTTACTCTTATTTTCTAATTCATATGCCTTCCCTGAAAGTGGTATTACTATAATGACAAACACCTTTGACTGAAAAAGATCTTTATCCTAGCCCTACAGTTCCTACCACCAATTCATAACACCAAGTTGGCAGCATGAAACTACAGGGAAAGGACTGACTTTGAATTTAGGATTATGAAGTCTCTTGATGAACAACATATATTCTGCAAAGAGGACACAGGCTATTAGTGATGATTCACAGTAAGCTGTAGCAAAAAGCAGTTTAATGTTTACAGTTTCATTTTAAAGTTTTGTCCCAGTGTACAATTCCTCAGAAAAATATTCTTTTTGTGGCCTCTAAGAGCCATTCATTTGGAAGCATAACCTGTCAAATGCATCTGCAGGGAGTTTTCCAAAGCACCAAAAATCTTGGGAAAAATTCTGTACTTGGGCCACCAAGACCCAAATGGCCAAAAGGTCAAGCTAAACCATCGGATTTCAGACTTCCAATCAGATTTCCTGTTATTGAGTCAATCCTGAAAGGGACAAGCTTATGGAGAGGCAGGAACGTCACCAGATACTAAGAATCCTTGTCTGGACAGGCAAAAGACTATGTAGACAAATTAAAGAGTGTTTTCCCCTTCAAGTTCTGGGATACTGGATGAAATGGAATCTAATCTCCACAGTAAAGGCAGAGGGACCCACCTGAATCAAGCCTGAGGGGCTCATATTAGCTTTGCGATTGTAGACGACCAGCTTTCCTGCAGGAGAAACCCCTGCATAAAAAGGCAAGCCTTTGCCCCCATGCAACTTCTCCTGCAGTTTGTCCAATGTGTCTGCCCGCAAGAACTTTAGATTTTCTGGCTTTTTGCGTGACGACACTCTGCTATCAGGAGTCTCCAAGACAGGTATCTCGGGCTTCTCGTCCTTGTCCTGGTAGGACGGCACTGAAATTTTCATTCTGGAGGAGTAGACAGGAGGGTGGTTCTCATCCTGGGCCTTGTATTCCGAAGCCAATTCAATAATGAAGCTACCCACTTTGAGGCACTGTGGCGCGTTACTGCTGATATGCTGTGGTAAGATGGTCAAGATCTTATTGTGATCTTCCTCCAAGTTGCGGTCAGAGATAATCTCGATAAGTTTGGCTGGTCCACCTGGAGTGGTGTGATGAACGTAGGAGGTGGAGGAAGAGTCCCCCTCACTACGGGGAGACCACCAGCTTTTCTCTGAGAAAGAATTGAAATAGGTTTCTGCAATACTATGGCATTTTTATCACCTGGATATTCAAACAATTTTATTCTGCCCACACCTCCACCCCTGTCTTAGCTGCAGGGCAACAAGTAAAAGAACTGCTCAAAGCATCATTTCCCCTCGCAGAGCTTCACAAGCAAGCAAAAACTCACTGCAAAACTAACGTGACTATTTCTCACAGTTCATTCCCTGCAGCCATACCATCTCAGGTTGTATCCCATTGCATCACAAGCTAAACAAAGCTGGGTTGTTTTCAGTACATGGATGAAAGATCTCCAAGCAACACCAACATGCAGTAGAAAGCATCGCTGGTTATTCAAGAGATGGCACTTTTCTCTTGGAGTCAGAAAAGGACCAGTGTCCTCTAATGGCATGAGGGGCAAACATGTCGCTAGCAGAACTGTCTTTTGCAGAAGGTGTGTAACAGAAGCATGACCTTTTGTTGTCATTAGAGATCCAATGTCACTTTTTGCAAAACTGTAAGGATGTTGAGCCCTGTGTCCTGGCCATTTTAATTTCACCTACCAATTCACCAGCATTTTCAACTAGTTGTATTATTTTTCCATTCCCATCCTTAAATGTAGAGTGCGCTGTTGTAAACATTAAACAGTGAAAAAATTCAGCTCAAAAAGGCAGCTATATTTCATTAGTGGATGACACAATGCCTCTAGTATGTCTCATTTTAAAGTTTGCAACATGATTTGGGCCACTTCAGACTGAAGGAGAACACAGATGTCTAGCTTGCTTCTTTGTGAACTAGAAACTCAAAGTCAGTGTATAAAATGTAGCAAAACTTCAACCTTTCAACTTGAACTAAAAGAATTCAACATCAAACAACTCCAAATAAAGTATAGACGCTTCCTCATCCCATACAGTTCTAAGTGGAGAACATGAGGATCCCATCCTCACAGTATCACTTGGACATTTATTAATTCTTCAGTAACTACAAAGTAATAATAAGGAGAAAAAAAAAAAAAAAGTGAAAAAACCCAAAAAACCCCACAAACCAAAACCAGTCATCTCCATTCCTTCCCAAGTATCTAATTATCGCTCTTGAAGATGTCTGCTGTGCAGTATTATCTTTTGTTACTAAACAAACTACTGTAATACTGGTCATTTTAGCCTTAGAATAACAGCAAGTACTGGATATTTAGTTTGCTGTATCTCCCGCATGACACACACACAACTGCTTAAGAAAACAGGAAACTGTAAGCACATCATAAGATTTTTATTGACAACCATAATAACTCCCCCAGCAAATGGACTTTTTTTTCATCAATAGCTACAACTTTTTAAAAAAATAAAGCCAACACAAAAACCCCACAAAAACGGGGAACTACCAAGAGGTCGAATTACACTCAATACTCAGCTCTTACCTCCTGATTTATCAGTGTCTTTGTCTACCTCACAGGTTGCTTTCTCAGGAGACTGAAGGTCTGCTTTTTCCTCCTGCAGGAACAAAGAAATCCAAGAAAAATTTTCATCCTGTGTATCTCTCTTCCACGGTAAAAATCACATCACAAACTACTTCATCATACTGTCACCCTGAATCATAAACATATGCTAACTTCGACAATGTTACAATTTTCATCTTACAACAGCTCTTTTAACAATGAACATTTAAGCCTTACATGATAGTGCACTCGGCAGCCAAGAATTTCCACAGACAAGACATTTTCTATCACAGTAACAGGATAAGTTTACCAGCACTGCTAGGTGATTTAGGCTCCAGACTCCACAGCCCTATCACCATCAAGTGTAAGTCAAACCCTCATGTTGTGTAGGAGTTTATGGGAAAAAGAATTACTTCACCATTTTCAGTATTTCTGCCTGTTCTATGATACATGCTAGTTGCAGTGTGACTTCTTACCTTTACACTAGAACTCTGTGAATCACTTTTGTCTTTTTGTTGCTTTTTCTCCTCTCTCTTGCGTTCATATGGTCGGACCCTTGCACAAGTCATCATACTTTCAAAGTACAAGTAGACAGGATCCTTGTCCTCCTCTCGAATCTACAAAAAAGAAAACAAACCACAAAACAAAACCTCTCCATTCTAGATGCATGTTAAGATTAATGAGACAGTTTTGTTTTCTAACAACACTTCAACGTTAATGCTTCAATAGTAAATGTC
Source organism: Strix uralensis (assembly GCF_047716275.1). Classification (NCBI taxonomy): domain Eukaryota; kingdom Metazoa; phylum Chordata; class Aves; order Strigiformes; family Strigidae; genus Strix; species Strix uralensis. Next base: position 91,578,854 of record NC_133975.1, on the reverse strand, counting down.
AAAATAAAGGTCTAGCATTTAAAGCTGAATCTGCCCTCTTAGTATCACATAGCCCAGTCTACATTTTGCTTCCAAATTACTTGGGGAGGGGGATGGAACACCACCACCAGCCCCAAAACCCCAAACCCATTGAGATACTCTAACTGGGGAAACAAGTCCTAAGTGTCATGCATGGTTTAACATTATCTGGTATACATTAAGTAGCAGCTCTGGTATGTTTGTTCTTCAGACATAACTAGACTTAATTCTGCTGCAGTTCTTCCTCTACTGCTGTTGTTGCTTTTGTTAGATACTAAGGTGAGGGAGAGGCAAATGCAGATTCTTCCAATACGGGCAGTGTGAGACCTCAGAAAAGAACAACAAAAAAAAAAGACTCTAGAACTACATTGTACACTGTGTGACTGTATCCTCTTTTTTTTTTTTTTTGCAATTCATTACTTCGATAGGCTACATTATGCAGCTAATAACTTCTGCAAACATTACAGGACCAGCATACACTTTGCCAGAAATAGCATGTATTGTTGCATTTTTTAAATGAGGCTATTAGCGAATCATAATCACCTTTCACCATCTGCATATTGCTACAATAAATTATCAACAGAAGACGGACATAGTTAAAGATTTATATACAGTCAATTCACCCTAGCTTATCAACATATCTACAGGCAGTCAATCTTAGGCTTTCATCTCAAATTGCATCTAAAATGGCCTAGCACAGAAGCTTTTGGCAGTGTTTGTTTTAATTTTCAATACAAAGAAAAATAAACGCATCTTTTTTCCATTCTTACCACTGGATTAGGTTTAGGAGTATACACTCTGCCTGATTTCACTCCACTGGAAGATCTATGCTTACTAGGAAGCACGACTTCTGGGTTGGGCAGTAGTGAAGATTTAACTGGTTCAATAACAGATGGTGTTGGGATGTAAATTGGCTCTGGATCTATTTCACCTTCTACTTTCACCCACAATGGACAGTTCCTAACAGGCTGTTCCGGCTCCGAGTCGCAGATAGCTGAAAAAAAGAAGAAAAACAAAAACAGCTTATAGATGAAACACCATCTAACACAGCAGTTACAGAATTTTCTGTTTGAGCCTGAGGTCTAGCCATGCAGCAATCACTAGTTTATACTACCAGAAAATACTGCTGGTTGTTTTTCTTGTTTCAAATTCTAGCCAGAAGTGACTGGGATTTGTCCACAAGAGGAAATGAAAATAAAAATTATTCTACACTAATCATTGTTTTTCACTTGTACTGTGATAGCAGATACAGAAAAACACTGAAGAATTAATGATCATCATTGATGCTTTATACTTAAAAATTACAAAACTCCCCCCAAAAAACCAGACTTTATACCATATCTGTATGGAAGAATTCATTTATTCCAGTGGAACACCAGAAAACACTATGTTTGTTTTTAGCTATTGCTAGAAGTACGAACTAGCAAGAAACTGAAAGTGTAAATTCAAAGTCAATCTCTAGCAATTTGGTTTTCTGTACACACCTTAGATCAAATCTGAAACTACCATAAACCACTATTTTCACTGAAGTCAGTGAACTATGCAGCTATACACAGCAACTGAAAATACAGCTCTAGATACTAACTTGATAAGAGGGAAAGAAAACAGCACTGTAACAGTGAAGATTACCAACAGGGACAGCAGTAATTATCTCGTATCCTTATTCTTGAAGAGTTGGGGAAGAGTTTAAATTATCAGAAAGAAACTCCAGCTATTTGATCACAATAAACAACTAAGTAGTGCCCAAAATGCTGATCAGATAATTAAGTTTTAAAAAAGGTAAAAGGTGTTATTCTAGTCAGCTATATGAAACCTCTTGGAATTCACTCCCAATTTCTGGATTTAGAAATGGCATCACTACTACATCCTAACAAAAATGTCCACCAAGATAGGTGCTTTCTGCAAAGCTGTAAGTAATCACTTTTGCCCAGCAATACTCACTGTATTCCACCCTTTTTCTCTTCTTCTTATCTTTCTGCTTCAGCTCATCTTCCTCCCCATCACCCTCTTCTTCCACATCTTCACCCTCTTGCTGTTCTTCCTGTGTTCCACAGGACACAAGATTTCCACGCGCACCCTTTTTCATTATTTTCTTATGTTTTGATGCTCCCTTCACCAGCAACACTCTTCTCTTCAAGCAAGTACAACCAAACATACAGTCTGGCCTGCGGCAGTGGGTAGGCTGACGCTTCTCCAGTGCCAGACTGGCACATATGCAACCCAGTCGACAGAAATCATTATTGCAAGGAGGTGCTCGTCGTCTTATTATTTTGTGGATAGGTTTGGTTTTGAGAGAAGCCTAAGAAAAGTTTTAAAGAAGAATACAATTAAAATTTTAGTACGAGGAAATTTTAGTAAAATTACATCAAGTATATGCAAAATTGCTATTCAAAGTTCATTTAAAATAACCCCTCCTGGTTTACATAATAACCCCCTACATGGTTTACATATGAAAATTTGTCATCTATACTGAAAAAAACCCAACCAGAACACAGGAAAGTTTGCATTTGAAGTCTTTTGAGAGGTGATTTGAGACAGCTAAACCATCTTGGCAATAAGTAGGATGTGAAGAAAGCAAAAGAGGTTATCATGTGACAACCAAGTTACATGACCAGGATTTTTTTTGCAGTTCCACCAAAAAAAAGGTGACAGATAGTAAGGAAATGCAGTTACTGAATAGCAATTGTATTAACCAGAATTTTTAATGGTGAAAATTAGAGAACTCAAATTAGTAGTGATTCACATCAACATGCTATTATCACAATTAGTTTTTTCACGTACTGCTAAGTCAGCACTTCTCAACTTTCACTGCAAAGACTACACCACAAAGGAACATTGTGCTTTGTCAAGCTCCTCAGCAGCTTCAGTCTTGTTTTCTGCATCTATATGCAACACCAGCAAGTGTACAGAGCTGGAAAAGCAACAGTACAGAAAGGAAAGGAACTATTACAGATCTACCTGAGCTGTAAGCAGGGTTGCCAGAGAGATGTCTGCTCGTTCTTCTGTAATATAGGTCCGTGGTTTGCCATCCCAGAGAGCACAGTCTTCCAAGTCCATTAACTTCACTTGAGATTTAGACAAACCTGGTGGACGAGCTCCTTGTTGCTGTTGCGGTGCTTGGTGCAAACTAATCTGTTTTGGAAGTATGTTTTCATCCAGAGCTGGCACCAGGAAACTATCTGCTTGGTTATTCAAACTGTTATTTGAGACAGACTTAGCAGCCTTTTCCCCTGACGCTGAAGAGTTCTGTTTCTGCTTTGTAGAAAAAGGTGAAGGCAGTATAGGCTTGTAAGATGATTTTACTCTACTGTTTGTAGATGTTTGTCTGGTTTGAGCCTTTGTCTTCCTGGAGGTAGATGACAGAGGAACAGGCTTGAACGTATAAGACGTTGATGGAATTATGGTGGACTGCTTCTTTAAAACACTGTCAAGTGTTCGCACATAGCTAGTGCTCTTAGTGGGAAGTTGATACACCACAGGAGAAGTTGGAGTGTTAGAAGAGAATCCCATACTTGTTTCCATCAATTTCCCTTCATTTTCCAGGTACTCATCCAGCTTGTCACTGCAGAAAGCTGAGCGATTCTTCAGGGAACCTTCTGAACTGCCACCTAAACAAATAAAAAGCACTTTAACTACCTCTCAGGAAAACATACTGACAAATCTTACATTAATTACACCATATAGAAGAGGTAAATAACTTCTTTTAAATATATATAATTCTTTTTTATTTTTTATTTTATTTTATTATTTTACTTTTTTTACTATTTTACTTATTTTACTATTATTTTATTTATATATATTAAAAATATATACAATTCTTTTTGAAGAGTACAACACAGGCACACGAAATATAATCCACTCTGAAACACAACCAGCTGTCTGAACAACTGTTTTTGTGAAGATTTTACATGTGTATTCGTTCACAAAACCAGTAAGCCTTCACAGGCAGCACTTCTATGTAACTTATCTTCTTTGTCCTGAACATCTAGCCTACTTGGTACACCACAATACATCTGGAATACCCCAACACAACACTGTATGACAGTGCAGAAGGTACAAGTATTTGATCTAAATAAATATAAAGTAAAAATTGGCCATTTGCCAAATATCCATGTCTCCCTGGGGCAGGGCAAAGTAATCACATATGTAAGGAATACTTGTTCTAACTGGAGTTAAAAATACACCAGTAGAAACGAAAATTGCTCTAGTTCATTAGGGTTCCTGGGGCAACAGGATTCTGGAATTATCATATTTCCAAGCAAACTCAAACTGACAAACAAAACCAAAACCATTACAGCTTTGATCTTCACTCAAGCCTTCTGTGTAAAACAGAATAGATGCATTTTTATCTTACTTGGAATATGTTTCTCCCTTCCCTCATAAACCTCCATTCTGACCATGGAAGCAGTACCAAAGCAGGTCAAGAAAAAGGCCGTGTGTTGGAAATATGTATACTGATCTCTTTTTTTTACCTTCATTTCTAGAAGCACCATGAAGCTTCCCTCGCCATCCTTTGATTTTTCTGAAATCGTTTGTCTTTCCTGTCCTGGAAACAAAAGGAAATCCAGTATCTGGAAAAGAAGAAATTTAGCCTCAGTTTATGAACCAAGCTTGATTTTATCAATGTCCTCGCAAACCCTGCTTATTCCCTTTCACGGGTAGATGAACAGTAGTAAACCAAAAGGCTGACTCAAGAGACTTGCTTTTTACCTTTTTTTAAATTAACATAATACTTAAAGCCAAGCTTACTGTAGAGTCCTGCTGTATGGCCATGCATCTGCTATCCCCTACAAAAGATGTCTTCTCCTGTATTTTCAGTTTTAGTCTCCTTAGCAATGGTGCAAGCAATTGATTCCGAAACTCAAAAGGGTGAATGAGCTAGTTATTTGGCGAAAATGAAACAGGCATGTTTTGAGCTGATACTACAACCTCTCACAGCAAGGAAAGTAATTCAAGTCTCTCCCCTCAATTGAGTCAGTGACTTTTATACGACCTGTAGAAACTCCATTTAGTGTTTAGTGTTCTGTCAAATTATAGCTGAGTATCAATTAGGGGCAGGGAATAATCACAAAAGGCAAACAGCAACATCTCTGTCAAGTTATCCACCAGCCCTGGGAGCTAAATTGGAATGTAAAAATACTAACAGGGATCTGTGTAGCTGTTTTACATATTGCTAGGCTAGAAGTAACAGGATTTGATAGAGTTGACTGAGGTCTTCTGAATTGAGTCTGCCTCTTTTGCAGTATAATCAAAGCTGAGATACAATGTCTCCCTCTTTAGCAGCATCCAAAAGCACCAGAGTAAGAAATACACAGTAATCAGAATATTAAAGCAGGAGAAAGAGGTAAGTAGGAGAAAGACAAGCACCCCTATACTTTGTCCAAGCAGTTTATTATCAAAAATAGTATCTACCAACAGTATTAGAATCATGGTCACAGTATAATGAGAAATGCACTTGTCTGGATACCAAATGAGTTTAAAAAAGCACAACTAGTCAGCATTTGTAATAAATAAGTATCATGAAGTTATAGATTATCCCCCAAGCGGTGCCTCAAGCTCTTCTAGAAAGTTCTGATACTCAGCTCTGTGAAAGAACTTTTTCGTTTTGCATGTGAACAACATCAGAGAAATTAAGATTGCTTAGGCTTTTTCTGAGCAATTTGTGAGTAGTTAAAGTGTAAATTTACACCTAGAAAACCCAGTTCCAATGCCAGTATAAAATAATCTCGACAGATATTATTATTGGATTACAACCATCCCAAAAAGGTAAGGCTGATGACAATCTGGCCGGAATTACTCAGGACTCCTTGGCCAGCATAATGATAAAAGGAAGTTCTCACATTTTGTCATTTTAATACTGCTTTAAGCCCTTTAAGATATCAGAATAATAAAAATAAAAAGGTAATACTTGAGGTTTCAGCAAATTCACATTCTACCCACCTGGAGAATTGGGATTGGTTCCTGGATAGCCCCACAGAGAGTAATTTGAGTAGGAAAGAGGAAGCTGCACACCCAAGTATTTCAAGTCAATGCTCATTGTTGGGTCCACGGAATTCAACTTCAGTCCCACTAAAAGAGGCGAGTATCAGTAAGTGTCTCAATGCAGCAAGATGTTAGGAAAATGAAAGCCAAGATATTTACTACAAGATAAACCATTAAGTTATATACAGGCTTTTCTAGCATTCACCCACTGTTTAAAGACACCTGAAAAAGAACATTAGCAACTATAACCATTACTTACACCGGATTTGCAGCAGGTATGAGTTAAAGAGCACTTTAGGGAATGGGAAATCAAGAAAAAATTGAGTTACTTTTCACAGGTTTTTTTGTTACTACAGAAGCTTCTACAGAAATTTATTAACCAAAATGCCAATGTTGTAATAATTCTCACAATAGAAGTTTTTGTTTATTCATTTTTTGAAGAAGTTAGCACCATTTACATCCTTGAAGGCTAGAGTTACTGCCTGAAGCCAATTCGGCTGTCTATTTGATATTTCATATCACTACATAAATTATCAATCCTGCCAGTGGCCCCTACACAATTCCCTTCACTACTGAAAGCTATTCTTGTGCAAGAACATAAACCACACACACTTCAGTTTCAACTAGCAATAAAAGACAGGAGCAAACAACATTTCGGTTCTGAAGAAGAGCGTGTGTGTGTTTGGAAATTATGATATAAATAAAGCTGTATTCAGACAGTGCTCTCAAGACTAGTTCATCAAATGATCCAGATCTCAGTAGGTTATTTTTTTTCCAGGCTTGGCACTCTGCAATAAAACACTTTTTTTTTTTTCATGAAGCAGGGGGGAAAACAGCTATAAAGAAACTAAACAATCTGTATTGTTGATGCTACCACAAATACTTAACTGCTTATAACATCTTCCTTCATCAACTCCCCCAAAATACTCAAATTGAAAGACTTTACTAGGTCACAAAAGCTATCTTTATCCATGGCAAAACAAATACATATACAGAAATGCTGAGAAAAAAAGCAGTCAGTAAATTTCACTTAGTACCTTTTTCGGAAAATACTGTTACACTGAATTCAAGAAATGACTGTTGTCAAATTCTGGAGTTGAGAACATCTGTTTTGGTTTTTAGCTATAGAAACTGACAAATGCTGCTCCTGTTGCCAACAAGTCTGAAATTCATCTATTAAACGTGAGTTTTGAAACTGAAAATGTATGACTTGACAAGGCTCAGGACACATAAAGTAGTATTTGCACATACAGCAGAAACCTTGTGTTGGTGGTACGCGTTTATTTTGGTAAATGGGAACAGAGTGACCTGATTACTGGCAGCCTGAAAACAATCGACATGGAACACATCTGAAACATAGTTGTTTAAATGGATACTGTTATCAAAGACAGTCTAGTGAGATATAATTTTCAAACATACACAGTGAAAATGAGCAGCAAGCAACTCAATCTAGCATTTTGTGTAAAAAACATGTCAACTGCAAAATGTCATGATGCCATCCATTTATTTTCAAACTTTATTTAAAATAAAATGGAAAGAGTACACAGTTTATTTTGACACCCCATTTGAATTGTTCTGTCATCTTCAAAAACAAGCCTAGCTTTGTTTTACATTCAAAAATACGATCACCCATACACAAAATTTATTATTTCAGTAAGAAACACCCAGAGAAAAAACAAGAGGATGACTCCAACAAGTGCAACCTGAAATGAACGCAGACAGCCTAAAGAGAACAAATGGTAACAGCATGTATTGTGTCAGTACAGACATCACCATACATTGCAGGTGAACTACTCCTTCTATTAATTTCTATTGTCCCCAGAGTATTGCTAAATTTCAGTTGCTGTAATCAAATAGTAGCAAATGAAGAACCTTAAGAGCTTTCTCCTCTCCATCAGATGCAGCTGCTAAATCTGAAATACAATGCATGATAACAGTGCCTTTGATTTTCAGGAATACGATAAGGATTCAAATTAGCTAAGACAGAAGAGACATCCCATAGCATTGCAATACTCCAGCAGGAGCTTTCCTTCTAACATGCTTAAGTCAAATTCCCTTCTTTCTGAAGCACCTTCTTCCTGCAGTCCTGGTGCCTCTAAGATCTAGATAGCCTCAATCACCATTTTCTTAACTTCACAAATCAACAGCAATTGTGGGGTTCAGGTACAGCTCCAACACATCATCAGTGAATCTCAAAAGGAAACTTAAGCTTCTCAACTGCTGTCCAAAATCAAAAGAAGAGTTAACATAAAAATTGTTATGTCCATTTCCCATACTGCAGTGAGGACAAGAAAGCCAGCAAGCTTCTAGAAAATGGCTGAAAGCACATTTAGAAACATGCACTTCACATCTTCCAGACAGAAGGAAGCCATGTCTCTTTGCCTGTAGTAGTTCTGTAGTAGATGACAAGGAGGTATTAGTCATGATCTGTGGCCAAAAAATTTTGGAGAACAAGTATCAGAATCAAGAAGGCTAACGAGGCTGCACCAAACTCCAGGATGCTACCTAGAATCAGTCTGTCTGGAAAAAGATACAGCCCTTAAGTCTGGCCTAGAGGCACTCCCCAGCCACCTTCTTATGTCTTATTGATGATATTGTGGAGAGAAAGGAGGAAAGAAACCCAACAATCCCTCTCTCCATTATCATTGTGTTCCTTCCCCAATCTTAAGTCTGCAATGGAAGGCAACAGATCTGTAACTTTTTGGAAGGTGAAGGTGATCTGAATAAAGATTGAGCCCAGTTCACATGCAGCAGCTGAAGTCTAACAAGAAAATTATATGTATTGCAATCTCTTCACAGCCTGATCAAATTAAATCTGTATCTATCTGTAGTAATGCTCTTGCTGCTAAGTCTTCATATAACTACTTCTCCCTCTAAAAATTAGACAGGTGAAGGTCATTCTCTTCATTGCTGAATTACAACTACACCATTTAACAGGCTCAGTAGATTACCATCCAACACTGGAAATGATGGTCCCAAGCACTCAAGAAAAATCAAAATTCTTCAGCTCTCTTTTTCTTAGTCTGATGCTTGACTTTTCTTGTCCATTTCATAGTATCTGTGAACTGCTCAACACCCTTCAGAAGGTATCACACACTTCACCACCACTCATTTAGAAGCTGGAGGAAGAACACGTGGGTTTTACACATTCCCAGCTGCAGAATCACCTCATGAGTAAAACAGCCCTCACTAGTGTTGTGGTTGCCAATGTACCATAATTTTATTATCTTTTTCTTGGGTAAAAATAACATCCAGGAGGCCCACAATATAATCCTAAAAAGTCTTAACACTGCTGTAACATTTGCTTAGTGCTCTATCTAGCACTGCCAGCAGCTGACCACAAAAGGCATTTTGCCACCATTTTTGAAATATGACAACAAACTCAGACTTGTGAGGGCAGGCTGGACACTGAGGTCATTAGAAAATAGGGCCACCTATTTCTGGAATCATGGGAAGGGAAAACTGCATTTAGATATCCACGATACAACTGTCAACACTGATGCTATACCCTTGAGGTACAACCTGGCTGGAGATGGGTTATCTTATTTCATTCCCACCACATCCAGGACAGAGCTCTAAGAGTTCTCTACTATCCTTCTTATAACTACTTTGCAAAGGGGGAAGACCAGAATGTCAGCTCAACACTACCAAGATGCAAAGGCATCCCTTTAAAATGGCTGAAAAAAAATCACAGCCTAGTTCTCATCATACCCTGTGTGTAAACCATTCAAGGTAACCCAGGGTTCTTCACAGCAGAAGCTCTGTGAGGACCCAAAATAACCAGTACTGGAGTCAAGATCTGTATTCGGAGCCTCAATCCCTGCAGCATTACAGTTATATGTTTGAAAAATTCAGGGCCAGAACCTCAAGAGCATGAGGTACTATGCTTCCATTCTCATCAATTTCTTCATCATTTGATCTGATGCCTCTGTTAATGCCACTGGTCTCAGGACTACTATTGCTGAAGACTTTCAACATCATCAGTAGAAAGAACATTAAATTCTGCTGTGTTGATCCTTGACTTTCCTCCACCTGACCTCACGATAATGTTGTCTATATAAATGAAGGATCACAAGCTAGAAGTACCTTGACTGGCCCTCTTATGTGGCTAGTAAACCTGGATCTACAGTGACTCAAAGAAATAGACTCAAACATAGCAAATATAGTCTTCATGAAGTGTTTCTGGATCTCTAGCTCCTATACTACCACGAAGCAGCTATTTTCTATAAAGGAGTAAAGTCAGCTCCATCCGCTCTCTGCAAGGATTAGCTCATTACAAAACAGGCACTGCCTGAAGTCTGAAGGCTCAGCACCTTCTGCAAGAGGCATATAATGATGTGCAGCCTCTTGCTCTGCTGTTGGAGACTCAGGATTCACCTTTTGCCTCCTCTACCTCTTCTACTTTGCAACATGAATGTGTGAAAATGAAAACATCTTTATTGGCTGGCTGAAACTACTTTTAAAACCTCTAAGAAAAAAACTGCGCCAGATGCCACAGATTCACTCTCATTGCCGCAAGTTGCAAGAGGGAAAATGACAGTTTCACGCTAATTTCCCTTCATACTCTCACATTTGTGTACACACACCTGTACACTTTCCTGCGTTTGAAAAAAAAAAAAATTCACCAAAATCAGATCCCAGTGGTACTGGGCATACGCAGTATTACATCCAGTAGGAAATTATCAACTCAATATGATTAAGTATAATATACAACCAGGTGCAACAATATGTACATGGCCCACTTACCTTCCTGAAGGCTAGGATGTATAACTTGCTTATGCCTCAAGGTCTTCAGTTCTTCCATCAATTCCTTTTCGAGTACTTGTATTCTTGCTTGACAATCTACTCAAAAAAATAAAAGAGAGAACATATAAAAAGCATTTACTGTGCAAAAAATTTACTTAAGTGATTAATTTTTGAACATGTCTTTACACAATCCCTCACTGCAGTGAAAAGCCACTTCAAAAAATACAAAAACATACCTGGATCATTCGTAGTCAACAAGGGAGCCTGAAGATTCTGCGACTCTTCTCCTCCAGTTCTATCAACAGTGTGAATATCAAGAGCTTCCTACATACATAAAATAAAGAGCCTTGAATAAGTATAAGATACCTTAAAATGCTGACTTAGGTGCAAGCTAGGCCACATCGAAATACCGCCGGAATATTCAAAACATGAAATTGTTTAGCAAATGAGTATGCATGCTTTTATACAGAACTCTAGATCCCACTATTTCCCCTTAAGTTGCTAAGAAGTAAGAAAATGTTATGATTAACACATGGACAAGATAAGAACAGACTTGGAAAGAGGCCATATACCACACATCTCAAAACTTCGTCTGAAAGAAAACATACCTTCAGTTTGTAAGTACAAAGGGCTTAAAAATGAGACATTATAAAAGGTTTTGAATTTTATTCAAAACAGTTAGGTTTTACCTTTGATGCAAAGGACACAAAGAGGACGCCATCAACATCTTCAAGGTCCGGCTTAACATCTGGAAGGACACTCCCAGGCCCCAGAGAGGTGTTCTTGCTCGTTATTACAGTTTTCCCTATACCTTTAGGTGGTCGACCAGCCTTGGAAATTTTCAGTTTCCGTGGCCTTCCTCTTTTAGTTGTAACTGAGGATAGGGTGTTTTGATTGCTACCAGAGCCTTTCAGGGACACAGGATTCTTCAGTATGCCAGGCCTTTTTCTTCCACAGATCTCTTTAGCTGAAAAGTGACAACCTACTGAGCCCCTGAGATTAAAATTAGCTGATTTGGATAGAGCCCACTGGGTCTCTCTGATTGAAGAGTATTTCTGTGACATTTTACTCCCAGAAGATTGTTTTTTCATAACTAACTCCTCAGTTACAGCGGCTGTGCCTGAGCAAGAGCCTTTGTGATTTTCAAAACACACAGGAAAGGAGTCCAGTACTGCACTCAAAGGGGATTTATCTCTCTTGCAAGGGGAAAGCATGGTCTGCGGCAGCTCAGATATCTTTACTGTGCTCTTTGTAACTGCACAAGGTTCCAAATAGACCACAGGCATCTTCCCACTATCCAGTTTTAACATTTTTGCTTTGGCAACACCTGAAGGACTGGTTAGCATACGCTTCCTAGACCCGAATTCTCCATCAATTCCATCTGTTTCACCGCGTCTCATCAAGTGTTTTTGTAGGACGGGATCATCATCATCAGTGTTGGAATACTCATCAGTTTCTTCTTCTGTGTCTTCCTGTTTCACACTTACTCCCTGTGTGCAAATAGTTGACTCATAGTCATAGTCATCTAATGGTTCCTCTTTGACAACTACATTGAAGTGCCCATTTGGGTCCAGTGGGGATGCCACACGGGAACTGCTTTCATAACTGCTAGCAATGGGACTGGGGTGAGAGGGAGGAGACAAAAACAAAACACAAGATCTTTATCAAATCTCTTCCTTTACTGAAATTCCATCATCTCCCATAATCCTTGGTTACATATTGTAAAAAACTTCCAAAATGCTCCAAGACATGAGTCTGCTAAATAAGCTGTCATTTACAAGCTTACATTTTTAGAAGCGCTCAAAAAAAAAAAAAAAAAATCGCCATATTTAAAAGCAATCCAACTTCTTATCTGAAGGCAGCAGCACAATTTCCTTCCCTAGTAATATCTGGGTGACATTTACACTTTTTCCTATTTGAGACTCGGCGTGAACTCATGCTAAGCTAGGTTTTAAATGCTCAGAAGTGTCCTTAGTTTGCTGTGTATCTCATTAAGTCACCATACTAAAGCCATTGTGCTTGCAAATGAGCAGCCAAGTGAGCACTTAATGCACTTCAGTTTACATGACTTAACTAAAACTTTAGTTAATTCATCCTGAGGCCACATACAGACAATTCCTAAGTTCAACTGTTGTTCAAACGCTTACAGAATGTTAATATCCTATGAATTGTAATCCATCTTCCACTAAGTCTGAGTATTAACCTAACCAGAATTTGACAAACCATGCATTAGATACTGAAGACTAAACGGTACAGCCAGTTACACTCCAATGATGGGCTTCTTTGAGGGACAGACACATCAGTCAAAAAATTGCAGTCAGCAGTTTTAAGCGCATCAGAAGCTGGCTCCTCGTCACAATTTCAAATATAACTTGACATGAATTTTAATATCTTATACATAAAGGGGATATTGCTTTACATATTGTCTATATGTGCGTGTGCATTTTATTATTATTATCCATCTCCCCAGCTTTAAAGAATGACTGAGCCCCCGGCTGGGGTTGAGGGAGGGGAAGATGTGGAGGAAGAGGCTGCTTTCGCCTTGTGTAGACTGAGGACATACTTAAGGGAAAAAAGCTGGGACACACAAGAGTCACAACATGGAGCTGGAAGTCTCCACCTCCTAAAGAAAGACTGCAGTGTTAAATTAGGGAGCAGACAGTCAAGACACAGATTTATACATTTACATATAAAATTCCTAAGCACAAGACAGAAACTATCCAGAAAACCTGATGTAATTCAGAAGGACACTAAGTAACTAGAATTAAGCTTGAAGGAGAAACCTGCTTTGTGAGGGAATAGCAGGCAGCAGGCAAGTGGCATACCAGTCTTGTTTTGTCTGCTGTCTTCTCTGGCCAGTGAGTTTCCTATTAGAAAGTTTCTAGCTTTCATTTAATTAAGAATGTCAAATGTAAGATTAAAAAGCCTTTCTTCTTCAGTGAGTTTACTGTGAAAGAAATTCTAAGACAGTCCACTTGTAGGTTATGGGCAACTCAAAACCCTGTCACATTACAGCTAGAGGTTCTTTCAGTACAGCAGATCCACAACTGCAGTGAATGCTATTAAGAAGATCCAAGTCATCTGCTCCTCTAACTTAAAAGTCTCTAAAACAGAGAGACAAAGAACACTAATAAATTTTCTGGCCAGGAATAAATTTCTCATGTAAGTTCTACTGTTTCTAGTTGGAAGCCCAGTAAAGCCTGGACTTCTCTAGCCATTTTCCTTTACCTACTGCAAGACGTATACTCAAGCTAAGGATTACCTTTCTGTTAGGGATCTGGACAGTATCCAAACCAAAGAAGCCCTGCTGTTAAAAATGACGTTTTCAGACACAAATGCTATTTCACTCTGTATATTGCAACTGTAAGCCAAACAGTGACAAGAGAGAGGTATCACCCATGTATGCATATTTATGAGAAAATCAAGTATTTGCACTAAATGCTGCACAGCATTTTTCTAGATTTTTAAATTCAGATGCAATTATCAACTTTTCAAACAATAAAAAAGTTGCTTTTTAGCACTGAAGTAATTTCAGTTGGCCCTTAGTTTGTGAAATTACGTGCAACATAAGCAGTCACAGAAACTTCTCTCCCTGTATTCTATGGGAAGATGAATCATGCAAGTTTGTCCTCTCAAAATCCTTGGCTTAATCTGAGATCAGGGAAATGGTGAAATAATGTCTGGAGTAGCTCTTTCTTTGCCTGATATGCAACAATGCTCATATTTAAGCAAACTTCTTTGTACCTTAAGCAATGTACTTGGTACCCTCACAATAAAGCAATAAAAGCAGACAAATCGCTTTCTTGGGTTTTGCCAAATGAAAAACTATTTAGCTGCTAATTTTTTGAAAGTACTAATATATATGAAGGTTTGGGGTTTTTTTTAGGTAGACCATTTTAAAATATACCATGGAAGAAAAGAAATCTGATTTCTTTTGGAATTAATCTAGCAATCTGTGGCTGAGGTTTGAACGATGATCACTACTTGCCTTCCTCTTCCAAAAGGAAGGTCAGGAAGGAAGAAAAGTAAACTGTCAGACTAAACACAAGACAACTAAATTAGAAAAACAAAGACACTTGGAGCATTAAAAATCCCACAGTATTTGTATTTTTGATGCAGGAAGTTCAAAAGATCTTGGTACATTATTCTATAAGACTTAAGAACCACTAAAGTTTGCTTGTGGTTCCCTCCATGGCCCAGGCTTCAGGCATAAGCATTCCTACAAAGGCTCCCACAATGCAAATTAAACATTTATTTTCTTTACAATACACCCGATGAAACTAAACATACTATCAGGCCACAGAAAAAAAAAAAAAAATACTACTTTGTATAAAGGAAATAGTCCTTTATTTCCAAAGCGCACCAATAACTCAAGATTAAAATTCTTCTCAGGTATATGTAACCTCTTACACAGTTCCATTCCCAGAAAAGTCAGAAAAACTGGGCACTGGTGGGAAATATGCACTACAGCACTAGGAACTCCACTTCCTTTAGTGAACGTTATCTAAGAGGAAGCAGTTCCCAACTTCTGACTCTCACTCAAGTCTAAACTCAGCAGAAATCACTACCCTGCATAAAAGCAAGATAACGCCTATCAACTACTAGTAATAGCTTGTCTAAAACAAAAAAAAAATAATTTGCCCAGTCTTCATTAATATGCAAGTATTAATATGTCTAGTTTGATAAAGAAAAATGTCACTCACTCAACACTGTCCTTGAAAGGCTGACATATTTATGAACAATCTCAATTGCATGACATGAAAACATTGTGAACAGATCGGAAGGAAAAAGAACTGATGTGAAAAAACTCCAGCACATAAGAATTCAGTTCTGACATTTCTTGGAGATTAATTTTTCTCTTTCCAAGTACAGAATCTGACTTTTTCACCTAGATTACAAAAACATAAAACAAAAGTTGGACAATGCTTGAGAGTAGTTCTAGGAGAGTGGTAACATTTATTCATCAAATGATACATGTTTCCAAACCCGGAATAGACAAAAACTCTTTACAGTCTTTCCCCCGTCTGTGCAGCTTTTAGCACATTTCAGAGACAAATTGTCTTGGAGATAAAACCAGGGAAGGTACTGCCAATTTGCATCATCTGTTCTTAGGGAAGGTCCTTGAGTCCTTAAAACAATGATTTTTGTTCCTTGGTAAAGAAGGGAACCAAAATCTCCAAGGTGTCCTACTGAAACATTTCTCCAAGTAATTTGCTTCAATGACCCTCTTCAGGCAAACCAAATTATCAAACTTTTAACTTTTTCAACTGCAGCTGACCCCAAGGAGAAAAAAATATCACTTTAAAGACAAAATAAATGTTTCAGTAATTATTTTCAGAATTTTACTGTTTTACTTCCAATATGGAAAGTTATCTAAACACTTCTTCATGCTCTATCCTTAGGAACTAAAGAAAGCCCACCCTCTCTGAAATCAGCATACTTTCAGTCTTCAAGATGGGTTTCTCTACAATTTACAACGTTTTTGGAGAATATAAGAATATAAGAATATATATAAAATACTGCAGAAGAAAGGTTAGGGCACTCTAGATCACAAAACAATTCTAGTATTCTTAAGAATTATTACAACTAAACTCAACAGTCTCAAAGAACAGAGAACTGCGGTTTGTTTTTTTCAGTTACTCAAAAGGCAAGGAGATGCTTTCCGCAAGGAAAAACAAACAATAGAGCAAACCTCTGTCTGCTCTAAAACACACTGAAGTAGTAAAGTAATGCAGCTTTGAAATAAACTGCATAATTATGTCATAAATACAACTTTTTTTCCTCTAAGAACTGACTTCTAATTACACTATTAGCATCATCCTAATATCCTGTAGTTAAATAATTTCTTGGTGTACTATCTACATAAGGCTGCTTTGGTCACTAAATCTTTGGCACATTAAGTCTGGTATTCACAGACAGACATGAAGAAACATGGTAGGAGAGAAACCTCTTTTTTTTTTTTAAAAAAAAAAATCACTTCTTCAGGTTCGAAGTGTTTCTAGCACCCTACCACCTCTTGACACAGATTCACTAAATCTGCTCTATTCTATTGCTTTTGGAAACTAAGTGAAAGTGCAGTAAAATAATTGGTTTTGCCAGGCTTGCTCTACCAACATGAGCACTTACTCGTTAGCCGTTTATGGGTGGGCTCCCAACATACACTAGATTGCTTTACTACTGTTTGCGTGATATGAATAGAATGGTTCAAAAAGCCAATACTGGGTAAGTACGTAGACATAAAATTACTATGGAGTACATTAAGGCCTGAACAGTCTAACCATTAATCTGAAGTACTTCCCTAGGTGCAGATTCTCTCGCCTCACAGCAAACATGAGGCAACTGACAACCAACAGGCAGGCTACCTCATACTACTTTGTGAAATAAAAGAATTCATACAAGCAATTATTGACAAAACAGTGGCATGCTGCCAGTTACAACTGCCTTGTAGCAATCCCTACACATACCCAACCTAAATACCCATAGATACCACGCATCCTCACCCATCCGCTAAGGAAAACTGAGGATATAGAGACTGCATGTCACTGTGGTAAGCAACTCTAAAAAGAAAGGCAACGTTCTGACTGCAATGTGCTCTGTTTAAAACTCTGAAAAATTAAACCAAATCTTCTAAAATGCTAAGAGAGTTAAGAGAAATCCCTCAACACTTCTTTGCAAAGGGAGTTAAAGCAACATAGGAAAAAATACTGAACACTTACACTCCTTAGGCACATTAGGAAGTCCAGACTGAGGACAGTTTAAGCAAAGAAAAGCTTTTAATAATGCTAAGTGTTTTGCCATCTCAGGTCAGGCAACCTTTAGCTGTAAATCTGTATACTGAGCATTTTATTATTTAATGTTTCACCAAACACCCCCCTCAACCAGTACTTGTGCTAAAAATAGAATGTTAACCCACCTTTCAGAGACTTCTTGTTTCAGCTTTGGCATATCACCCGAAGACAGGTCAGTGTCCAGGACACCCAGGAAGTCCCTTTCTGCATTAAAGGACTCTTTGTCCAGATCAATGTCTGATGGGTTTTGACCAATGAATGAAGAATCTAAAGTTCTCTGATGAAAATCTAACACATCAGCTTCAGCAGGGTGACCATGAATGCTCGCGGCGCTAAGAACACCGCCGCCTTCCAATTCCAAGTTACTGTTTTGTTTCACATCACGCTGAGGTCGACTATTCAACCCATCATCTCTGAATCCTTTAGCAAAAGGATTGTAATCTATTTTCAGACGGGTAATCTGGATGTTCTGGTAGGCTGTAACTGCAAAGAACTCTGTCTGTGGAAAGGTAAACGTGTGGACATCAGGGCCATTGAGCTGAATGACTTCTGTGGCTTTGTCTGCAGGCACCAAGTGAAGTCGTGGCAGGTAACGGTGCATGGAATGCAAGATTATATGTCCCTCCTGGTCCAGGGTATTGTTGGTAAGCTTGAGTTTGTAGAAGGATACCGGCTGGTGCATCCAGTAGTAGCCAGTGGAGGGGGATGCTGGATGAATAAACACTCGCCCGAGAACGTGCGGTTCTGCCCTCCCACTGGGCTCCCACAATTGGCCGTTCCATTTGTATCGGTGATTGTCCACAGGGGATATGTCCATGACTAGGATGTACCTCCGATAGACATCCAGACCTGCAATCCAGTATCGGCAGTACGGGAACATGCGCCTCCCCTGCTTCGTCAGAATCATTTCTGTGTTGCGATGGTAGAATTCATTCCACATGCTGTTGTTATCTAGGGTGACAGTAATACCCCCCGAGACACATTCAGCTGGGAGGCAGGTCTTGACTTTGGGTTTTATTGGAGTTGATACACTGCTGGCCAGAGCACAAGCATCACGGTTTGCTACTAGGATTCCCTGGTCAGCTTTACCGTTTCCCTGCGGCTGTTTCAAGATGACAAAAAAAGCAGGTGCTGCACCAGACACAGTCCCACCATCCCGGCTACCCAAGACAATCTGCTGTTTCTCCATGTTGAGTGCTCTTGGAAAGCTCTCAGATCAAACGCAAATTCTACACAGTGCTGATAATCTTCTAGGTGTGTTCACCATTCTGGAAAAAAGGAAAACCCAGTTAGAATTATTCAAATACAGCCTAAGAAAGTAACTAAGTCTCATGTGAAATCCTTTCTCCAACAGTTTTCCACATTAAAAGCTTAAAAGATAGTCAGTACTGTAAAATTGAGCACAATCAGGATATATCAAATCATGGTTGCCTGCCTGTGTGTATATATTTTAGGCCTTACAGCCACAGGGGCTATGACACCTTTAAACTGCATTTTCATATAATGCCTTGCTTGATATGTCAAAGTGCTCTTTGTTCTCGTATTGCCTCAACTCTTCAGATCATTTGGTTAACAAACAGCATTTGGTAAAACCTGCAGAAGCTTTAAAAAGAGCAAATGGCACATCTCTGACACAAAGGCAGAAGGCATTTGCTCCTGCCAGAAAGAAAAGAGTTCCCAGAGGTCCAAGACTTTTCAAAAATGAAAAGGGGGAAGGAAAAAAAAAAAAAGTTAAAAGATTTTTCCCAAATTTCTTTGTTGAAAAAGACTGTGTGTTGGGATTTCTTTGCCTGTCCCCCCCAACCCAAAGAACTTCTAAATGTGTGTGGAAGACAGAGACAAAGAATAAAAGGAGGGGGGAAAAAAGTTCAGATGGATAAGCTTTGGAGAAAAATAGACAAACTAACCCCCCAAAAGGCCATGCAGCTAAGATTAAACGGATGGATGCGAAGCACCAGGCAACCTTAGCTACCTCTATCTTCTAAATTATGGAAATAATTTAAATCGAGTAAGAAAACATTTGTACTGTTATGACTAGCCTAATCACTGTTTAGGGAACTAAAAAAGTTACCTTTATCTGCATATACAGAATTCTACTTTTGTGTGTCTACCTCACAAGTTAAGCATTATGTCAACTCTCCATCAAAAGATCATAAACAACTTAATTTTTCAAACAGCCTGCACATTTCTGAATGTGAAAATTTAAAGTAAATGCTTCTGGTAACTCACAAGAATGCCATTCCCACATTCAGATGCTCGTATCTTGATCCTTATTATATACGGAATACACCACTGACAAAAAAATGATCGATTCTTGTATCAAGTGTCTAGTTGGTGCGAACCAAAGACAAGAGTGAATCACCATCACTAGGAGTTACTTGCTTGAAAATAATCATATTCCTTTCCAGAAAATTAACTCAAATTCACAAATTTCAAGTGAACTAGGTATTCAATAAGAAGTATTTATTTTCTTAGGATTGGGTTACTGTAAGAGGAAACACTCCTCTGTGCAAACCAGCTGCCACATGCATGTGGGAAATGACCTCAAAGCTCAGGAGGCAGCCAACTTATACTCCATGATAAATGCTCTTGACACCTAGGAAATACGAGACACCTACTTCCACCCTTTAAACTTTGCACTTTAAAGCTCCGTGTAAAAGTTAAACCAGAGGAAAAACACAGAACTGTTCTCCACGGGTTTTGAGATCTGTTTAAGGTACAAAATCTGGTTTTCAGTTTTGAGGACTAAACACCCACAAAGACACCCACAACCACCCACCCAGCCACCCAGGACTACTTAATAAGAGTCTAGAACACAAAATGAATTAGCTGTTCAAAATCAGCTTCGTATTTTCTATTTTAAGAATGCTGCCCTGCTTTTTCAACAGAGCACATCTGAAGTCCCAGCAACACAAAAACCTATCCCCCAAAAAAGCCTTTTCATGTTCATCTATAAAAACACAATAGAAGTAGAAATCTCTATTAAAAATCAGATAGATGGAATGGGGAGAAAGAAACCACATCCTAAATGGCATGTGATTTTCCACCAACTTATCCTCTCTCTATATACACACAGCATGTTTATACGTATATTCAACGTGCAATCATCAAGTGAGTTCACGTTAATGCTGTGCAACATACATCAAGACTGTATTAGCTCATGAAGGACATACACTATCAAACTGATTTCAAGTCTGGTTTCAGATATGCAGAGAGCCTGTAACTTTAAATTTACCTGAGGTAGAACTTACACAGGCCAGAAATAAATTCAAAAAAGCTCAACAACCATGCATTCAGCAAAAATTCTATGCATACAAAGAGCTACTGAGTCACGGTTTCTGTTTTCCAACACTTAAAAAGTTCTTACACGGTGCTCCTGTAGTTATTTCCACCATAAGCTCCACTCACAGTATCAAGTCAGTTTGAGATGTGTGTGGTTACAACGTGATTATGTGCAATTACAGTAGCCAAAAGCTACATTATTTCAGAACTAACACGGTCTGTTACAAGAAACATTTCACACGTTTTATTACACTCTGTCAAACACACTAGCCTGTTTTATTATGGCGTGGAGTTTCTAATCCAGTATTTCAAGGAAAATGTGTATATTTGTGGAAGTTGAAGGTTTAATCAGCTTCGGATACTTCACTCCTCTCCCCATATGCAGATCTTATATTTGAGAAGCAGCATCGAACTAGACAGCAGTGGCCAAAAATACCGAGAGTTGCACTGAGATGTGCTAAAAGCAGGAAGATAATCAGATGTGAAAAAATCTGGGTTTTCTAAAAAAAAAAAAAAAAAAACACAACACAACACAAACCCGAGACAACAAACCCCCAACCTCCCAAGCTGCAAGGAGCGGAGTGAGGTCCCGGGCGCTGGCCGCTCCCGCCGCGGGGCCGGTGACGCCCGGCGCTGCCGCGTGAGGACAGCCGTCAGGCGGCGGCGACCCGCGGCACAGCCCGCCAACCGCAGCCGAGCTGCCGGCGGGAGCCCGGCGCCGGGTCCAATGACAGCGAGCGCTGAACGCGCGGCGCTGCCGTTCAACGCCGCGGCAGCGGAGCGGGGCCGCCCCGGCCCGGGGAACTGCGCCCGGTGCGGCGAGAGGCGGACGCCCCGCCCGGGGCAGGTGGCGTCACGGCCACGGGCCGAGCGGCGCACTTGTCGCTTTTAATGCCCCTCCCCCCGCCCCCCCCCGCTGCGCCGGACGGCCCCCGGCCGGAAGCCTCGGGATGGGGGCAGGCAGCCGCCGCCGCCGCCGGCAGCCGCTCGGGCCTTTCCGGGAGCGGCGGGGGCCGGACCCAGCACGGCCTGCGGTGGCTGGTGGAGGCGGAGGGACCGGCGCACGTGGGGAAGCCGCACCGCTCTTCGCCGGGGACCCGCGCGGCCCTACCCGGCGCCAGGGGGGCGGCGCGGCGCCGCCGGCGCTCCCGAGGCGGCGCCTCGCGTCGCCACCGGGGAGCGGCCGGCGGGCCCGGGCCCCGTCGCCTCGTGGCTACGCCTGGTGTTAATTTTCGCAGTTCGAGAGGCAGGCGGGAGGCGCGGGGGGAGGCGCGCAGAGCTCGCGCGCGGCGCCAGGAGCCGGCGGCGCCAACCCCCCCCGCCCCTCCGCCGCGGCGGCGCGCCCCCGCTCCCCGGCAGTTACCGTGCGGCGAGGCGAGGCCAGCGGCCTCCCGCTTCCTTTCTCCTCACGCGGACCGTGTGTCCGCCAGCTGGGGACAACGTGCGTGCGCACCGCGGTGACATCACCGCGCCGCAGCGCGCGCAGGCGCGCCGCCAGCTCGCGCCTCCCCTCCCTCCCTCCCGCCTGCCCGTCACGTGCCCGCGCCAAGCGCAGGGGCCCGGCCCCGGCCCCGGCCCGGCCCCGCGCAGCGCCGCGCGCGCGGAAGCTTCTCGAACGGGCGCGGGGGGTTTCGAGGGCCCGCGGCGGCCCCGAGCGGCAGCGCCGCCGCCCCGCCCGGCGAGGCGCCCGGCTGCACCGCTCCCCCCCCCGCGGCGGAGAGGCCCGGCCCCGCCTCAGCTCACGGGCCTGGCCCGGGGCCCGCCGGCGGCGGGGACTCCTCCCGCACTGGCACACGACGGCCGGGGGGCGGCGCCGGCGGGACACGCGCCCGGCGGCCGCCCGGGCCGGGCAGAGCCGAACCAGCGCCGCGGGGCCGGCCCCGGCACAGCCCCGCCGCTCGCCGGGCCCCTCCGCAGCCTCGGCGCGCCGCGGGCGTTAAGGCAGGCCACAGCCGCGCCGCCCTCCCCCGGGCGGGGGCCGCCTCCTCCCTCCCCGCTGCCCCGGGAGAGCGCCAGCCTTCCCCTCGGCAAGGGCGAGGGACACCCCCCTCCCCGCCATTCGAGACACGGACGTGGGTACCCGCCCCTCCCGCCTCCCCGGCGAGAACCCTCAATCGCCGAGGTACCGCGGAGGCGGGGATCAGCGTTAGTCTCCCTCCTCCGGCGCTAGTTCTCACCCATCTGCCAAAGCTCCAGTCAGAATTTGGCTCTACACCGCCAAGCGCCCTGTGACACTCGGGCAGACAACACAGACCGGTCAGACCGTGCCCCAGGTAAACCCCAGGCCTGCCGTCCCCTCCGATGTTAGGCAAACCAGGCAACGAACAAAACCTGGCTTAGCACGGTCTTGGCATAACCGTACCCGAGTCTTCCCGCCCTCGGCACCTCACCAAGCACACCACGCCTAGACTTGGCAGTCCTTCGCATGTCAAGAAAATCACACTTTGTAAACCAGGCACTTCTGAGAATAAGCCCACTAAACCAGAATTCTGAATCTGAAGGGAATTCACACCAATACGCAGCATGGCTGCAGGTGAACACCTCCGTGAAGCCCCCTGTCCCCCTTTCTTCAGTTAAGGATATTTATTTTACAACACTGCATCCCCTAGTAAAGGGCAGATACTTACACAGTGGTGCCAGAAAGCCATGGCATCAGAGTTGGTAGGCTGAGACTAAAGCCTACCGCCACTGTACACCAGAATTTTGTACTGACTGCTGCCTACTGCAGGTGGTAACTTCACTAGGGCTGCTCCTCAGCTTAACACAGTCGTGCCTTTGCTGTTAGGATGCAGAAAATGGGGCAAAACAAGAGCAACATTATGAAGGCCAGCACCCCTTTGAAGGTTTCTTGGCAACAGAAGTTTATGCTGGGGGAGATCATCTTAGAAGCATGTAACTGAAGAAAATACACTTTTAAGACACTTGAAAAACATCCATCAAAACAGTAACATAAATAGGTATGCAGGAGATGACCATGAAGTTGTTTTTTCACTTTTAACTAGGAGAATGAACTCAGGCTAAAAAAAACCTGTACACATTCACTGTACAGAGAAACTACTGAAATACAAAATTCTGCAAATATCAAAGAATGTAAGATTGTGATTTTGCAGTTTATAAAGGAGGTATGGACAGAGGCAGAAGGGAAGCTTTAGCCCCATTGTGCTGGGTTTGGCTGCGACAGAGTTACTTTTCTTCATAGTACCTGTCATGGGGCTGTGCTTTGGATTTGTGCTGAAAGCAGTGTTGATATCTCAGGGATGTGGTTACACATGAGCCAAGGCCATTTCTGCTCCTCACCCCACCCCACCCCACCAGTGAGTGGGCTGGAGGGACACAAGAGGTTGGGAGGGGACACAGCCTGAACGGCTGACCCCAGGGATATCCGACACCGTGTGACATCGTGCTCGGCACATACAGCCGGGGGAAGGAGGAGGAAGGAGGGGGGACAACAACATTCGGCATGATGGCGTTTGTCTTCCCCAGTAACCGTTACATGATGGAGCCTGGCTTTCCTGGGGATGGCTGAGCACCTGCCTGCGATGCGAAGTGGTGAATCAATTCCTGTTTCCTTTGCCTGTGCGCACGGCTCTCGCTTTACCTGTTAAACTGTCTTTATCTCAACTCACAAATTTTCTCACTTTTGCGCTTTCGATACTCTTTCCTATCCCACCCAGGGCGAGTGAGCGAACGGCTGGGTGGGGCTCAGCTGCAGCTGGGATTAAACCACAACATCCACGTATGTAAGGTTGGCATGGTGGAAGGGAAACACCCCAAATGCTGCCAACAGCAGATTTGGAGAGAAAGAAAAAGGTTCAGAGGAATTAGAAGGAAGGAGATATCAAAAAATCAGAGCGATAGTATTCTTTTTGTTAAGGGTCATATCCAGCCATTTTCTAAAACAGCTTCACGTGACAGTTCTCTCAGAAGTTTCTCTTTTGCACAACAAAAAGTCGAGGCTAACAGCCATGTGCTTTCATGTTTCACATAGCAAATATGAAGTAAGGAATCAAGAAAGCATTCTAGTTTAGCTGTAAAGCCTGGGGGGGTGTGGGGGGGTGTGCAGCTCAACAAAGGAGGTGGCTCCTGGGGAAGCAGGGCAGTGCCACCAGCCCTCTGTGTGTGTATGCACATCTGTGTCCCTCTGAAGGGCAAGGTCAGGTGGGGTAGTGCCAGCCAGCCAAGAGAGAGACAGCACGTACCAGCACCCGGAGTGGGGCTCGGCCTCAGGGGCTTACATGGCCAGAAACCAGCAACTGGGGAGACTGGGACCCAGGAACCAGCTGCTGGGCAGACAGAGTGTCTAGGCCCAGCTGCTGGAGGGAATCTACCTTGTACATATATATACACATATACGTGTGTATAAAAACATACACACACACAGACACTCTCACTAGCAGACCTCCATCCTGCTCAGACAGGAAGGGGAGCAGGCTAGGGCTGTCGCTGCTGTCCGTGTGAGTATCCGTGCATCTGCCTGACTGGTGCAGCCAGACACATGTAAACACAGGCTCTACATGCTCCTGCCTATTGGGAACACATTTTCAGCCATGCTACTGGTTATACCTGCGGGCACAGAGCTGTGGCAGCCTCAAGCCTCAAGTCGGATCCAGCACAGCATTTCTCCCTTAATAAATTCAATCAGAAATAATTACACCAATTAAAAAATGAAGTCACATTGTCCAAGATTGATCAGGAATAGTCATACTATATCTACAGCAATCACATATTAGGTACAGCAGTCATTAAGTTTTAGGGTCACAGGATACATTGACACTCTATTTTGTGTTAAGCAGTATGTTCCTGAACAGTGCCAATACAGAAATAAGTCTTTCTTCTTCAGCAAGAGGGCCATTTTGTATGACTAAGAGCAGCTGCACAGAACTGAATAGCAGACAGCGCCACGTTCACAGCCCACAAGCCACATGTTCCAGTGAGGGTAAGAGAAGCAACACCAGAGACTGTTGACATTGCCAAGGATTTTGCTATCATTTTACCTAACGCAGGTAGAAATCCTTGCCTGCAGCAAGAGCAGAACCTCTAGTTTATCAAGAGAACAAATTCACCAGTAGAAGTCATAGCAGTACCACAGATTCCCACCAGCTTAAGCAACCCGGTTCTGAGCAGCTTATAGCTGACAAGAAACAAGAGTACTGCAATAAAGAACTACGTCCCATTTAGATCAGTACAAACACCAGTTTTAAGGTCTTGTTTGCACCAATTGGCAGCGTAGAAATGAACTGGTTTGCACCAGCCCTCCATGACCAGTTTAACCAGTAATGCGATGGTCATTTTTGAAATGCTGAAGTTCACTATCAAGAAGTACCCTCTTCCTCAAAATGCTTCTTTCAAATATATTCCATGCTTTGCAGCGTCTTGAAAGCATGAACAACAGTCTTTACAAACTGTATTTCAGTATCCAGCAGATCACATTCCTTCTTTCAGTAATGCCTACAACCATGAAGCACCAGTTCAAGCCTACACACTACAAATAACACAGAGCCCGTAACTTTCACCACCCAGTAGCCCAGAGATTGCTAGTTGGAGCTGCAGCAAAAAAACGTGTTCTTCAGCTACTGTTATTTCTAACCTGTCTCAAAAAAAAAAAAAAAAAAAAAAAAAAAAAAAAAAGATTCAGTAACAGATCAGGAGCTGGAGGGTCACAAGGCCCGGGCCTTGCTAAAGATCTGTATATGGGAAAGCAACATGTTGCAGACATAGTTAAGCGGAACGTAACAGTTGCCAATGTGTGGGAAACATAAAAGAGATGTCGATTACATTTTTTGTTAGCAATCCCCTTTCAGTTTGAATACAAAGGCCTCTACTACACAAGTAGATACACGACAGGATATTTCTGTCATACAGTATACTTTGAAAGGCACTACTACTAGAGCATTACTGGAGCATAAAGGAGGCTTTCGGCTCTCAAATTCACTAGCTGAAACTAGACTCACTAGCTGAAAACAACAGCTATCAAAACCAGCTGTGCCAATGTAATACACCCACAGCAGCAGTCAGTCAGCAGAGCCTAGTCTACAGGTTTATTACTAACTATGGCCAGGCAGTCCTGACAATCATAACAAAGTCCCAAATTCTGGCCGTTAAAAAAAAAAAGAAGAAAAACATTTCAAAGACCTGAAAATCTAGTGATGTTATAGTCAGAAGTGTTGTGCAATGTGCACATTAGAAGGGTTAAAATACAAAACTGTACTTTCCTTAGCCAATGTTTTGCCACTTTGGACAATGATTAACACAGTAGCACCCTGCAAGAAAATCTGTTAATTCTGAAACTCTGGGTTGGATTAAACTGCCCACAGAAAGGTAACCTAGTCCCATCTTCTATACCATAACTGGTCCCACTGGCCTTCAAGTGCTTCTCCAGAAGAGTATCAGCCTCCCAGAGCTGAATGTTTGCTCTACATAGATGTCTCCAAGAACCTGCAGTATCTACAACAGCTCCAGACCCCTGCCCTCAGGCAACAGAATCCCAGCCCAAATCCACTTTAGAAAAAGTTTACATCATTTTGTTTATGATAGAGAAGTATCTTAAGTCCTTCTTTTAGGTACAGCAAGGAATCATAATCCAGTGTCAAGAAGATTAAGGGTGTTAACTGGTGGCAGAATCTAGCTAAAAAGTGTGAGATTAAAAAAAATTTATTGCAAGAAATGGACTGTTGCAGGGGGAGGGGAAAAAAAAAAAAAAAAGAGGAGCAAGAAATCTGCTTTTTCAGATTTAGGTTTTCTTGATGATGCAAACATGTTAGAACACGTGCTCCAGCCGCGCACAGAATGCGCTATCCCCACAGCAAGTATGACACAGCTCGTGCTGTGCACAGATTTCAGCCCAGAGCATTCCTTTATACTAAAACCAAATTCACTTAATTACTTTATACTAAAAACAAATTCACTTAACACTCAGAGCCCTGACTATTGCAGGATGAATAGATGGTAGTTCAGGAAGTGCTTCATCAACTGTCAGCTGCAGCCCTGCAAAAGCAGCGGCTTCTGTTGGAGGAACAGAGCAAACACTGCAGGGGCAGGAGGAGGGAAATACCGCTTCACCTCCCCAATACTAACACTTTGACACAAGAGTCCAAACTTTCAGTCCCCCAGAAAGTTGGTGCTTTGTTTAACAGCATTAATCCTGCGATGTACAGTGCACAGTATTCTCCATCTCCTGAGAGGTACCTGATCTTTGGGGAAATACAGAAATCTTCCCAAACACTGAAGACTGCACAATCCATTTATATGAAGTATGAACCACTGGTGAGAGGGCAGGGAGAAAAGCCAGTGTTCACTATAAATAACTGCTCTTTTTTATCTATATATTTTAAATGTTGAAATAATAACATTGTAATGTATTTTACATATTTTATCAGGAAGTCATTGATAAGCCCACTACTCATATATTCAATGATTACTGTAATTTTTTCAATATACTATTATTTCAGCTACTGAAAATTAAAAAAATAAAAGAATAAAGCAATGTTTTATGCTTTTTGCCACGCAACACTGGCAGAAACAAGCCATAATCAGCAGCAATAGCACCATTTTGATGAATTTCAGTCCCTTTATGGCCATCATTGAGGAAAATTTATCACATGCGCAAATCTTCAGCTGGGGATCTTGTCCACATCATAGGAAAAAAAAAAAAAAGAGCAAAAAGTAAGAAAATTCAGCAAAACAAGTCAGGCAAGTAAAAAAGCCCTCACCCAAGCTCAGGACTACGGTACGCATTCGGCTGCTGTCTTACAGCAATACTCATTGTTACAGATTCGCCAATGGCTCATCAAGTGAGAGCTGGCAGGGAACCTCCATTTCCCTTTTAAGTTATGGTAAAAAGGAGCACAACACCAATTAAAGTACCAGGATGTTGGTGATGGGTTACAGGCTTATATCTATCTTCATTATTGACTTATTGACTTTATCCTGTGGTCAGGCAGACCGCACCATATTAGCGGAAAGCACTGTACTGCAAGAGTTAGCAAAACAGCACGATGCCATCATCACAAGTACTTGTTTAACAGTAATTAGGTTGCTATCTTGCCATTCTCCAAATTGACTTTTCCTGAAGATAGTGACTGTAGCAATGAATGCAAACATTTTTACTGTAGATATGTTTTATCTGGCTCCCACATTTGTTTTCTGTCTTATGCTGTTCACATCCCTTACTGCCTTTCTGTTCTGGGCTTGATTTTAAAAAAAAAAAAAAAAAAGAAAAAAAAGACTTTCTTCTGGTTGCTTTCTTCTCACAACAAGCCTTCATCATTCTTCTCACCCTTATCATTCTCAGTGCATTCCTCCTTATCCAGTTCATAAAAAGATATATCAAGGCTTTATCATAAGTACTAAAACCTGCCAGAATCCAACAGTAAAAGCACATCCCACCTTTCTGTGGAGAGAGAAGAGCAACTCCACCACCATCATTTGATTCTTTGTTCTAAAGTCACCCAGTACTAAAAAAACAAACAAACAACACACACACCAAAAAAACCCCAAAACACACACCACACCACATTCTTAATTATGGAAGAATCAAGTAAGCCTTGCTGGTGCCACAGCTAATGGCACTGTTTCCTATGTGCATACCATGGCTCAACATAGATCCTCTGCTGTTTATGAAAAATCAAAGAGCCAACAGCCTCTTCGATGAGAGCTCTTTCTCATCCCTCTAGGCAGAGATCTATTTCATTGTGTTTGTAAAGAGAATGTCTTGGACTTCCCATTCCTTTGGAAATTACGTTTTAAAAAGCCAACATACACAACTACATACTTTGTAAGTGATCTAGCCGATTTGACCGAAATGAAGAAGTGGCATATGCTCAAAGAGAAACAATTTCATTTTTTTTTTTTTCTGGCAGGTGACCAAACAAGTTTATTCACAAGCAGGACTAACATTGGTTTTCCTCCAGTTGCAGCTTTCCCTCCCATGGCAGGCACAACAGCATCCGCACCAACACTGAGCTAACAGCAGGTGAGGTGAATAGTCTGCTGCTGCTAGATGGAATACATAAGAGAATGAGTGCTGCCTATCTCTGCCGGATTCAAGAACTATGTTTTTTTCCCCACAAACACACACACATGCACAAAAACGCTCATCCACAGCAACATTTTCCCGGCAGAATCAATTCCCCGCCCCAATTCTCATTATGGACTCCCAGGGAACCGTGCCCGAGGGCACTGAACAGGTGCTGCGGCCGCAGAGCCTGCAGCTCCATCGGGCAAAACACCTTAAAGTGGCAAGAGCGGTTCATCAGCCTGCCCTCTTCTTTACACACAGCCTTCGGTTTTCAAAGTCTGCTGCAACTTCACATCTTCAGGGCTTCAGCCCACTCCGTCGAATGCGATTAAAGACGACCCATGAGTCCAGATCCCACTGTGTCAGGAGTCCAGCAGTGTGACTGCGTAAGCTTTGATATCTTAACAGCTAGGCAAGAAATTCAAGCCACATTATTGGAAACCACTCACCTAACCAGGCTGATGAAATAACTGCTAACCCTCATGCCTACCAACTACAGACCGAGCTCGCTTTCCCATTTTTAAACCTCCTTTTCTCAACCAGCGCAGTACCTAAGGCCACCGACAGCCACTGAACCCAACACCGGCACTGCACCGCCCTTCCGGGACAGCGCCGTTGTTCGTTTATTCAGCTCCCCCGGGCGGGACCGGCCCCGACAGCCCCGGCCGGCCCTGCGCGCACTCCCGCCACACGAAGCCGCCTCCCGCGCCACGCAGGCGCGTCCTCGGCCCGCCGCCGCCCGGCCGAAACCTGGAAGATACCAGAATCACGGCGGGCGCGCTGCGCCAGGCGGCCGGCCGAGCCGCCGGGAACGGAGCGCGGGCAGGGCCCGGGGCGGGGGTGCGGGGGGGTGAGGGCGGGCACTGCCCCCGCCCGCCACCAACGGCCGCCTCACGCGACGTGCCGAGGCGCACGCGCGCTGCTGCGGGCCAGCGGCCGCCCTCGGGCCGCTCCGCCGGGCCGTTACGCTCCGCCCCCAGTCGAGGGGCCCCACAGCCGCCATTCCCCCGCCCCACTCCACCCCCTCAGCCACCCCGCCGTGGCGCTGAGCGGGCGGAGGGGCGGGCACGGCCCCCAGCACGGGCGCAGGTCCCCGGGAAAGGCTCTCCCGCCGGGGCGGGGCGAGGCGCGGCGCCGGCAGCCCAGCCCCGTCTCACGGCTGGCGCCGGCCACGCCCCCGCCGGGGGACGGTCCCCGGGAGCGCGATGGCTCTGGGAGGCGGCAGCTGCTCGGGCCCGGGCCTCACCCGACCCTTCCCGGCCGGAGAGAGCCCGGATGCGGGGCCGCGGGGCTGCCCCGTCCCTTTAACCCCCCCCCCCCCTCGTCAGGTGACCGCCAGCCATTGCCCATCCTCCACCGCCCGTCCGCGACCCCGGTCGAAGCGGCGCGGGGGCGGTCGAGGAGAGGGGCCGGCCCGCCCGTCCGCCGCTCCCCGCCGCGGCCGCCCCCAGCGCGCCTCAAACGCGGCCGAGAAGGAGGGAGCGCGCACGTGTGATTGGGCCGCCGCGTTCACGTGACGCGCACACCTCACGCCACCTCCTCGAATAAAACTTCAAAACCGGCGTTGGGGAGGGGGGAGAAGGGCGGGGGGGGGGGGGGGGAGGGGGAGAGGGGTTCGGCGGGCAGCGCCCCGGGGCGCCCGGCCGGCTCCTACCTGCCTCCCGCCGGCGGCTCCACGCGGCGCGGGGCGCCGAGCAACGCCCCGACCCACGCGCCCCGCTCGCGGCTCCTGCGGCCTTCGCCTGCCACGCGCAACCTCCTGCCGTCTTCATTGGCTGCAGCAGCCTGTCACGTGGGCCGCTCCCGTTTCTCCGGCCCCCTTCCTCTCGCCTCCCTGCCCACACCACACCCCCACACACCCCCCGCCCCTCCCGCGGCGGGGCCGCCCCCGCCAGGCGGGTACCGGAGCGGCCGGCCGGGAGGCGGGCGGCGGTCGCGGTACCGCTGCCTCGCGACGCCCGCCAGCGGCGCGCTGCCGATTGGCCGGGGCCGCCCGCCGACGCAGTTCCGCTGCCCGCCGCCGGGCCACGCCCTTCCTGCCCCTCCCCCGCCCGTGCGCGAGGGAAACACGCCGCGCGCGCGTGGGCCGCACGGGCGCCGCGATCGCCGTTGGCGGGTGGGGCGGCCGCTGTCCCCGGGCTCGGCGGCGAGGGGCAGAGCGGCCACCGGGCCCGGCCCGCTGCCGGGGGACGGGGGACGCGGGGGAGGCTCGGCCGCGCGGGGCGGTGCCGTCCCCGCCGGCGCCTCCCGTGGGCGCTCTCCTCCCGCCGCTGCGGGCCCCTCCTGGGCGCGGGGGGCCGCCGCCCGGCCTGGCGCCGGCTTCTCGGGGCGTGCCGGGCGCCCTCCGGGGAGAGCGGCGGAGCGCATCCCCCTTCCGCCGCCCGCAGCCCCTTCTCGGGGCTCCTTCGGGCGGGCGGCGCCGCTGCACAGCCGGTACCCCCGGTGCAGCAGCCGGTACCCCCGCGGCCTCGCCTGTCCTCCCTCCTTCTGCCCAGCGGCGGTTGTAAGTCACGGAAAAAGGGGCTCACCGGCACCGGGGAGCGGTGTCCCGGTGGCGGTTCGGGCTCCAGGCTAACGCCCACGGTGCGGTGCCGTTAACGCGGTTCAGAAACGTTCTCAGGGTTGCTTGTGCAAAACCTCCATCCGCAGCGGGGCCCCCCCGGGGCGGGCGTGTTTGCTGAGCATCCGCTGAACGGCCATGGTACCGGTTACCGAGTTAGCCACAAGCCACCTGTGGTCATTTATGAACTGAAAGAGGCCAGTGAAGGCTGTCGAGTCTTCAGCGTGGGGACGTATTCAATTATATATTTAAATACAACATCCCTGCGCGGCTTAAGAGAAAAGGTGATTCTGGAGATCGCCATCCAGAAAGTCTCTGTTTGGTCCAGAGTAAAATAATGGAACAAATGCTGAAGGAAAAAAAAATACGTAAGCAAGCCCCTCTGAGCTATAGGCAGCGTGGGCACATACAGAGGGGCGAGGCTGGGTGGACTCTCCAGCAATTGTAACCCAGCCGTGCAGTAACTACGACAATGAAGAAAGGCATCTACACCATCTTGAAAAATAATTTCAGGTTGCCTTGGGCATAGGCTGATCACATGTAATGGAAACTGATTAAACATGTAAATAAAAGGTGATGGGAAACAGCACCATAAGGCAGGTCTGAGCTAAAAGTTCTGTGATGGAGGTCCTGGCCTCGAAGGGCGCAGAGTCACGGCGGCAATCAATCAGCGTTCCCCAGGCATGGCAACCTGACTGAGAATTTGTGACAATACGGCTTAGGAGCCCTTGAAGGATGCAAAAGGGGAGGTGTCTAATTAGGGGTAAATTCATACTTTTACAAAATTGAACTTCCTTTGGAATTGATCCTGAATTGAGTGGTTGGTTCCCAGATCACCGAGAAGCTCAAAAATACCTTCCCTCACCTATTAGATAAAGATTTTTGAGGAATCCGTATGCAAAGGTTACAAACACGTTAACCAGTGCATAAGCTAAACCTCTGGTGGGCTTTTTGCGGTCTTGCAGCCAAAGTTTGGAAGCGTTTGGATGTCAGCGAGTGGAGTAAGCACCGGTGGGTCTACATCCCGTCTTTCTGGAGTTCATGAGCAGAGCAAGGGATGGCCAAGCTTCTTTGAAATTCCTGCTGCTGTAAAGGGTTGCGGTGCCCAATTCCCAGCTGCTAGTTAACAGCCTAAGCAGAGGAAACATCTCGCAAATGAAATTTATCATATGACATTAAATGTAATAATGTTGCAAACCCAGGAAAGAATACAGATGTAATGCAAAGGCAATCAAACATGCCAGGGCTCTGGACAAACGAAATATAACACATGCAGGGGAAGTAGGTCGTTGGTATTTATTTCTCAGGGGAAAAAGGCATTTTGACTGGAGCAGTTTTGAAGGAAACCTGATGGTGTTTGTGAATATCACAGAAATGAGCCAACAGTGTGATATGGCTTAAAAAAAAAAAAAAAGTGTTGTTTTGGTCTTTAAGCGCAAAAACCTTTATCCGAGAGGCAGATCTCACGACTGCTCTGCTGAAGAAGCTCCTGTGCAAGTCAGATTTGGAAATCTTAATTTTGAAAATGTGCATGTAATTTGAAGCAGAGATGCCCAAATTACATGGTGAGTTTTTGCAGAAAAATTCTTTGCTGCTCATTCCCTCTGCTTTTTTTTCACCTACAAACAATCCTCTCTTTGTCGACTAATCAGGTTTTTTTTGAAAGCTGAGTATTGGGAAGCTAGAGTTCATTAGAGATTCAGGGAGCTTAAATAAGGGCGGAAAACCAATACTACTTCTCTCCCAGTCTTTTCCTTTCTGAATAAAACCTTTAAAAGGGGAAAACGGGGGAAGAACAGTACCTGTCCTTCCAGGGGGAGTGTTTGCCCAGGGACCACACTGCTCTGCCACACCATCGGTTCGCCCAGAGGCTCCCACTCGCTAATCGCACTTCTCTCTGCTTTCCTGTTTGCAGGTCCTCCTCCCTTTAAATCAAACCCCAACTTTTTCAGCTCTTCCATTCCCACCCATCCCAGTAAGAGTGATAAAACAGGCCTGTAAATCCATTAGGAGAGCTCCCACTGAGGAACATATTTAGGAAATAAAGGCATATGCTTTAGAAAACTGAGCAGAAACAGGCACATCCTTTTATAGGAAGAAATTATACAGGTTTTGAGTGGGCTGAGCTCGTGGGAGGAAGGAAGTGTGATACAAAGAAAAAGGGTGGTGCTAAATCTGGTCTATGCCTAAGGCTGGCATTTTATTGCCAAACTCATTACCTGGTGTGTTTATTCCAGATGACTGCAGAATTCAAACCCTGATAAACAAATTTCATTCTTCCATTAATAATATCCATTTATAATTAGTCATAATGTAAAAATAATTACGTTTAAACAACAATAATTACATCTAACAACAACCACCATCCTTATGTTTGAAGTTATTTAAATGCTTTAATCAATCATTCAAAGTCTGCAAAATGTCAGAACTAAGGATGCAACTTCCTGGGCACTGAATGAGTCAGGATCATATGAAGGAAATAATGTGTGAATTTTTCATGAAATCAGCATTACGCACAGGGGAGCCAGATAAAGATTGCTGAGATAATTGTGAAGCTGGCATTTACTTGCTTTCTAGTGTCAATTTTGCATCCCAAATAAGGACTTTCTTATCTGAATACATGGAAAGGGTTCATAGATGTTGGTTGCTTTCTAAGAGTTCCCTAATGTTGTTTTTATTGGGCAAAGTTTTAAAAAAGATCAGTTGTCTTGGTTACACTTGGAGCCGCTGCTGTTGTGCATCATCGTCATGATTTAAGCCCGAACCTTCTCTTTACACCTGTCACCAGAGCTGCAAAGGTAGCAGTGTAATGTACAGCAAGAAAGGCTCTTCTTTCCAAAGCCTGAGGCCAGGGATCAGCGCTGGGACTGGAGAGGTAAGGTTAGGAGGAAGGCCTGTCCAGATTTTCTGAAATAATTCTGAAAGGAAAAACAGCAGGCAAAGTAGAAGGCCTGCCCCTAGCTTCATTGTTGGTTTGGTTTCACAGATGTAATAAAGTCCACCAAGAGCTCACTTGAGGTCTCCAGACTGCTTCCCCTAGTCGCCTTCCTTCTTGCGTCTTCCTGACCGGTCGGTGGTCGGTGGTGAAGACACCTCTCTGCCTCTGGACACACATGACAGTGTGGGCTCCTGCTTTCTCTTACAGAAGACTGCAAGATGCCGAATCCTCTACAGGGGTCTTCCCATCCCAGCTTTCCTCCACAGGGTCCAGGGACAGTCAAGACCTCTGACTTCCCAAATTGTTGTCCTCCCCAGCCCAAAGAAGTCAGGGCCGAAACAGGACCGCACTTCAGCCCTCAACCTCTGTCTTTCTACAGAGAGGAGACGTGCCGCAGCACCCAAACGAGACGAGCCACTGACTGCAGCGCATCTCTCTGCAGTTCGCTCCTGGCACTGTGATTAAGGCAGAAACCTCCTGGGAATGCATCTGTGGTGAGACACTTGGACTTGGCTTTCTTGCTATGGGCTAGTTCCTAACGGGCACAAGCTACCTTTGGGATCTGGCTCAAGATCATTGCTCCCTGAGGGAACAGCAAACAACCATCCCAGCGCTGCAATTCCAGACTTACCGTTTCTTCCAGCTGCTTTATTCACCAGAGGTCTGGGTCTTCTGCTGCGCTAAGCCTTGCTGTGCCTGGTCTTTTTCCTTCCTTTTCCCCTTTTGAAGGGACCGCAGCCTAACAAACCCTTCCCTGCCCAAATGGCTAAAAACCACCAGCTCCAGGTGCCTGGCCTTGTGCTGCCCCTTCCCTACTGTGATATGTGACTCCAAGAGCAGGGGGTTAAACCTTCCTCCCAACAAATCTGTAGGGAAGGAAGTGCAGGCACAGCTCCCCAAGGGCAGATTGTTATCCCAACAGCATAAATCTGAGACCTTTTAATAAATGGCGGCAGGGGGATGGGGGATAAACCTTTCCTGAAATATATTGTGGAGGACATCCTTGCCCTGCAGCCTCTCCATCCCACCTTACACCGGTGCAAGGAGACATGAAGCGGGCACAGCTCGTCCCTCCTGCAAAGGCCAGAGCTCTGCCCCTGCAGCCCCGGCTGCCACCTGCCAGCATGCTGGGGCCAAGGCTTTGGCCCTTTCCCAGAGCCGGAGGCCTCCCCGGGGGGTGACAGGGCAGAAGGAAAAGGGAGAAGAGAGAGGAGAAGGGGAAAGGGAAGGAGCAGGCACCAGGGGCTGGGGCACCGCTCAGAGGGGAAGCACTGGGGACACCAAGTTTGCTGCATGGGTTGGAAACCATCGTCAGACCACTGTGGGCTATCTAGAGGCTCCCGCACATTTGCAAAATTTTTGCTCTCCCTGAGGGTGTGTGAGTGGCCAACAGCAGGCAGGGAGAGCCCAAGGCATCAGCTGTCCCACCTGTGCGTGGGGGCACCCTCTCCTCTTCCCTGCCCCGTCCCCCAGCCTCAGCAGCACTGCCCTGGCAGAACTAAGCAGCGGGACAGGCAATTTTGCTACCCGAAGCACCTTGCTGCCCTAAGCACCTGCCTGCTTGGCTGACACACATGTCCTATCTCAGAGGCTGATGCAAAGGAAAAATAAAGCCCCTGAGGCAGACACATAACCCAGAGACCAGCTCAGACACCTGGCAGCAGAGCACCAGCCCTCTCTGCCTCGCCTGAGGCAAGGAAACTTGCTCAAAACTGGCTGCATCAGTGAACAGCGCAGCCAGAGCGTGTTCGCAGACCAAAACAGTTGGTGCTAGCAACCCCCCACTTGTGCTCTACCCACCTGGGACAGGGATGGGTGCTTCAGTTGAGCTCCTCTCTGGGCCTGGGAACCGACAGCCCTTGGGCAGCCTGTGAGGGGTAGGTGCACCCCCCCAGCTCATCTCCCAGCGGAGCTTCAGTCAAAACTCCCCAATGCATGGTGAGGGAGGGACCATCAGGACACTTGCTATGAAAGCAGCATCCTTACCCAAAGCAAAGACATGCTAAGGTGTCCACTTAAAGCCAGTGTTCGCACGCTTTGTATTTCACTGAAATGCATCCAGAGCAATTACAAAATGGGACAGACAAGGCAACCATCAAATACGCAAAGCACTTTCCATAGATGCTGCTGATAAACAGCATAACCACATCACAAAACTGCATAAGCATCCTAGGGAGCAAACATGCAACAAACTCTACACAGACTGAGAGCTGGCGCTTGTTGAAGGCATTTCTGCATCTCTCCCAAGCCTGTTTCACTGTTGGCTTCACAGGGGAACTCACCAACTGTATATCCAGAAATCTCATCAGGTTTTGTGTGCTGAATGTCAGTGCAAAGCAAAAATTACTAGTTTGGGGCCTGAATTCTCATTTCAGTTGCTACCTGTAGTTTTGTAGCAGTCAATAGGTGTAACTGAGCAGAAATAAAAGTCTGGCCAAAGAAAATCTCCCAACTCTCAGACTGTGTGGAGCCAGAGACCAGAATTTTCTTTCGCTCAGCAATCTGCTACTCCCTCTTAACAGCTGAATCATGTTAAAATATATATTCAGAAACATAAGCAGGATTACTCCTCACTGTTCACCAGCAAGACCGCTAAGCAGAGTAGAGTGCCAAGGCTGCCTGGGGGAGCGTGCCTGCTGCCTCAGACCCCCGGGACAGTTCAGTGGCATGGCAGCAAAGGTCTTGAATTGGTCAGCAAGGTGAAGGATCCAGCCAGGCACACACAGCATCCTTGTGGGTGGAAATGCTGCTGGGGCTCAGGGACTGCTGTTGGTGCTGGGGCTGCCCCAAGCCAGGCAGAATGGCAGCTCTCTACCTGAGGCAAGGCAGGGACATGAAGGAGAATGTGGCCGAGGGGAGGTATCGAAATTGTGTTTGCAGGATGCAAAATAGGATTTCATGGCCTGGGCAGGCAGGAGGAAAGGCTGGAAGGAGACCTGTGGGGGAAACGGGACCTTCAGGTGAATGGTGAAGGGTTTCCTCTATAGAACTGCAAGTCATTAAATTAATGTCTTCAGCTTTCTAAAGGGCCCATGTTCAACCACCTTTATGGGCACATTTCTGAGGAATGTAAACAATGAAATGTGAAGGACTTTAAAAAACAGGTCAAAGTCTGCTGTCAGCTGAGTCCCTAGAGCAGCTCCGATTCCTTCTGTAGGAGAGGAGGCCAGCATTTCTGAGAGACACAAACATCGTGCTGCAGAGGACAAAATGTCCCCAACAGGCACATTATCCC